>NC_058135.1:120165806-120168562 GCF_016433145.1 Gracilinanus agilis | reverse complement strand
TTTTTTTTATTAGACATTTATTAATATTCGTTTTTAATCTGTTTACATACTTTATGCCCCTACTTTCCCCTTCACCCCCCGCTCTCCCCCCCACCCAAGGCCAACGCACATTTCCACTGGTTGTAACATGTGTCCTTGTTCAGGGTCTATTTCCCATTCATGTCCACCTCAGCCCATGCATTCAAGCAATTGTTTATCTTATATGTTTCCTCTCCTGCAGTCTTTCCTCTGAATGTGGGTAGCGTCTTTACCATAAATCCCTCATAGCTGTCTTGTGTCATTGCAGTGCTGCTGGTATAGGAGCCCATTACATTCGATTTTACCACAGTATATCAGTCTCTGTGTACAATGTTCTTCTGGCTCTGCTCCTTTCGCTCTGCATCACTTCCTGGAGGTCTCTCCAATTTGCATGGAATTCCTCCAGTTTATTATTCCTTTTAGCACAATAGTATTCCATCACCAGCATATACCACAGTTTGTTCAGCCACTCCCCAATTGAAGGACATACCCTCATTTTCCAGTTTTTTGCCACCACAAAAAGCGCAGCTATAAATATTTTCATACAAGTCTGTTTATCTATGATCTCTTTGGGGTACAAACCCAGCAATGGTATGGCTGGATCAAAGGGCAGGTAGTCTTTTATAGCCCTTTGAGCATAGTTCCAAATTGCCAGCCAGAATGGTCAGATTATTTCACAACTCCACCAGCAATGCATCAATGTCCCAATTTTGCCACATCCCCTCCAACATTCATTACTCTCCCCTTCTTTCATTTTAGCCAATCTGCTAGGTGTGAGGTGGTACCTCAGAGTTGTTTTGATTTACATTTCTCTAATTATTAGAGATTTAGAACACTTTCTCATGTGCTTTTTGATACTTTTGATTTCTTTATCTGAAAATTGCCTATTCATGTCTCTTGCCCATTTATCAATTGGGGAATGGCTTGATTTTTTATACATTTGCTTTAACTCCTTGTATATTTGAGTGATTAGACCCCTGTCAGAGTTTTTCGTTATAAAGATTTTTTCCCAATTTGTTGTTTCCCTTCTGATTTTTACTACGTTGTTTTTGTTTGTACAAAAGCTTTTTAGTTTAATATAATCAAAACCATTTAATTTACATTTTGTAATTTTCTCTAACTCTTGCTTGGTTTTAAAATCTTTCCTTTCCCGAGATCTGACAAGTATACTATTCTGTGTTCACTTAACTTATTTATAGTTTCCCTCTTTATATTCAAGTCATTCACCCATTCTGAATTTATCTTGGTGTAGGGTGTGAGATGTTGATCTAAACCTAATCTCTCCCATATTCTTTTCCAAATTTCCCAGCAGTTTTTGTCAAATAGTGGATTCATGTCCCAAAAGTTGGGCTCTTTGGGTTTATCATACACTGTCTTGCTGATGTCATTAACCCCAAGTCTATTCCACTGATCCTCCCTTCTATCTCTTAGCCAGTACCATATTGATTTAATGACTGCTGCTTTATAGTATAGTTTGATATCTGATACTGCTAGGCCCCCTTCCTTCACATTTTTTTTCATTATTTCCTTTGATATTCTTGATCTTTTGTTATTCCAAATGAAATTTGTTGTGGTTTTTCCTAATTCAGTAAAGAAGTTTTTTGGTAATTTGATAGGTATGGCACTAAATAGGTAAATTAATTTGGGTAGTATGTTCATTTTTATTATGTTAGCTCATCCTACCCATGAACAGTTAATGGCTTTCCAATTGTTGAGGTCCAGTTTTATTTGTTTGGAAAGTGTTTTGTAGTTGTTTTCGTATAATAGCTTTGTTTGTTTTGTTAGATTGATTCCCAAGTATTTTATATTGTCTAGGTTGATTTTAAATGGTGTTTCACTTTCTACCTCTTGCTGTTCTAATGTGTTGGAAATGTATAGAAATGCTGATGATTTATGTGCATTTATTTTGTATCCTGCAACTTTGCTAAAGTTGTTGATTATTTCTACAAGCTTCTTAGTTGATTCTCTAGGATTTTTTAAGTATACCATCATATCATCTGCAAAGAGTGATAGCTTAGTCTCCTCCTTGCCTATTTTGATACCTTCAATTTCTTTTTCTTCTCTAATTGCTATTGCTAGTACTATGTTGAATAATAGAGGTGATAATGGGCATCCTTGTTTCACTCCTGATCTTATTGGGAAGGCTTCTAATTTATCCCCATTGCATATAATGCTTGTTGATGGTTTTAGGTATATATTACTTATTATTTTTAGGAAGGGTCCTTCTATTCCTATACTTTTCAGTGTTTTCAATAGGAATGGATGCTGTATTTTGTCAAAGGCTTTTTCAGCATCTATTGAGATAATCATGTGATTTTTGTTTGTTAGACTGTTGATATGGTCAATTATGTGGATGGTTTTCCTAATGTTGAACCATCCTTGCATTCCTGGTATAAATCCCACCTGATCATGGTGGATGATCTTCTTAATTACTTGCTGGAGTCTCTTTGCTAATATTCTATTTAAGATTTTTGCATCTATGTTCATTAGGGAGATTCGTCTATAGTTTTCTTTCTCTGTTTTTGGTCTACCTGGCTTTGGAATCAGTACCATATTTGTGTCATAAAAGGAATTTGGTAGGACTCCTTCTTTGCTTATCATATCAAATAATTTGCATAGTATTGGGATTAGTTGCTCTTTGAATGTCTGATAGAATTCACTTGTGAATCCATCAGGTCCTGGTGATTTTTTCTTAGGGAGTTCTTTGATGGCTTGTTCAATTTCTATTTCTGATATGG
>NC_058135.1:120150756-120162807 GCF_016433145.1 Gracilinanus agilis | reverse complement strand
TTTCTCCTTTATGAATTTGGATGCTATACCACTTGGTGCATATATATTGAGCAGTGTTATTTCCTCATTGTTTATACTGCCTTTAATCAGGATGTAATTACCTTCCCTGTCTTTTTTTAATCATATCTATTTTTACTTTGGCTTTGTCAGAGATCATGATAGCCACTCCTGCCTTCTTTTTCTCATTTGATGCCCAAAAGATTTTGCTCATACCCTTAACCTTGAACTTGTGTGTGTCTACCCGCCTCATATGTGTTTCTTGTAGACAACCTATGGTAGGATTTTGGTTTCTGATCCACTCTGCTATTTGCTTCCGTTTTATGAGCGAGTTCATCCCGTTCACATTCAGAGTTACAATTGTTAGTTGTGTATTCACTGACATTTTTTGTATCCTCCCCTAGACCCACTCCTTCTTATTGCACTATTTTCTTTTACACCAGTGGTTTGCTTTCAGCCAGTATCCCTTATCCCCTCCCTTGATTGACTTCCCTTTCTGCCCCCTCCCTTGTTGTTCCCTTCTTTTTGTTTTTTTAAAGACCAAATGAATTCCCTCCCCCTTCTTTTTCCCTCCCTTTTTGGCCTCCCCACTCCCCTGCTCCCTTTGGTTTATCCCTTCTGACTTTCTCAGTAAGGTTAGATAGAGTTTTTTATCCGGATGGATAATAAGGCTACTCTTCCTTCTCTGAGTTGATTACACTGAGAGTAAGGTTTGATTATGCTCTCTTCCTCTCCTTCTTATGATATTATTCATCCCCTCCCCTTCCCACGCCCTCTTTGTGTGTAATAGAATATCTTATTTTTCTTATTTGCTCGGATTTTTCTTGGTGTCCCCTACTATTCCTCCCCTCTTTCCCACCCCCCATGTCTTCTTAGACCATTTAGTATCCTGTCCTCTCCCTATGAATTATTCTTCTGGTTGCTATAATAGTGAATATTATAATAGTGTATAGAGTTCACTACAGAGAATTATACATAGCATTTCTCCACCTTGTAATACAGATAATTAGATCTTATTAAAGGGTCAAGCCCTTAAAGAGTCAAGCTTAAAAGACTATGAGTTTTCTTTCTTTTCCCTCTGTTTCTTATTTACCTTTTCATCTTTCTCTTGATATTTGTGGTTGAGTGTCAAACTTTCCATTTAGTCCCGGTCTCTTTTGTGCAAAAACTTGGAATTCTTCAATTTTGTTGAATGCCCATACTTTCCCCTGAAAGTATATAGTCAGTTTCGCTGGGTAGTTGATTCGTGGCTGAAGGCCCAGCTCTCTTGCCTTTCTGAATATTGTATTCCAAGTCTTGCGGTCTTTTAGCGTTGAGGCTGCCAGATCCTGTGTGATCCTTATTGGTGCTCCTTGATATTTGAATTGTCTCTTTCTGCCTTCTTGTAAGATTTTTTCTTTAACTTGAAAGCTCTTCAATTTTGCTATTATATTTCTGGGTGTTGACTTTCCTGGGTCCAGTGTAGAGGGTGTTCTATGGATCCTTTCAATGTCTATATTGCCCTCTTGTTGTAGAACTTCAGGGCAATTTTGCTGAATAATTTCTTTAAGTATGGAGTCCAAGTTTCTATTAATTTCTGCCTTTTCTGGAAGACCAATGATTCTCAAGTTGTCTCTTCTAGACCGGTTTTCTTGGTCTGTCACTCTCTCATTGAGATATTTCATGTTTCCTTCTATTTTATCAGTCTTTTGACTTTGTTTATTTGTTCTTGTTGTCTTGAGAGATCATTGGTTTCTAAATGTTCGATTCTAGCCTTTAAGGACTGGTTTTCGGCTTTAATGTTTTGGTTTTCGGCTATAATTTTTTGTTTTCCTTTTCAATCTCGTCATTTTTGGTCTTCAGTTGACTTGTCTCACTTTCCAAATGCGAAATTCTGCCTTTTAAACTGTTATTTTCTTGCCAGATTTCTTCCATCTTCCTCAACATTTCATTTTTAAACTCTTCCATAGCTTGTGACCAGCTTTCATTTTTTGGGGGAGGTTTGGATTTTTGTTTTCCCTCCTCTGTTGTTTGGATTTTCTCTGTGTAGAAGTTGTCCAGTGTTCCAGAGTTTCTCTTGATAGTCTTTTTCTTCTGGACTTCCTTATTGCTGGCCATTTTTGGCCCCGCCCCTTTTCAGCTTTGTCTTTGCACTCAGGGTCTGCCTGGGCCTTACAAGCTCCCGGGGGGCTCCGGTCTCCTTGTCCTCGGGGGTCAGGCCTCCTGGTAGTTCCTGGTCTGCCCCTCTGCCTGAGGTTCCTTCAGCAGTCTTTGGGGCTGCTTCCACTGCCGCGCTCCGGTCTGCACCAGGTCCTCACTGGAGGTCCAAGCCTGGGCTGGAGATTGTTGTTCAAGCCTTGGGCACTGCCTTTGCCTGCGCTGATGCTCTTAGGGCCCTGCTTTCACCCCTGCAGAAGGTAGTGAAAGTCCGTGGGCTGGAGATCTTTATTCGCACCTGAGGCGATGCCTTCAGCGCTTGGGAAAGGCCGTGTTTTAGAGGCCTTTGTCCCAGCCAGAGGCGGTGCCTTCAGCCAGGTGGACGCTCAGGGAAAGTCCGTGCGTGCCCCCAGCCACCTAGGGTCCCTCCTCTTGCAGCACACAAGTACAGGCCCCGGGACTGCCAGTGATTATCTGGTTGCCCCAGTCCTGTTTTCCCACTTGTGCCTTGGCTTTGTGCGAGGTGTGCGGTGTGGGTGGTGGGGGAGGGGCTTCTTCCTCTTGCGTTTTAGTGAGAGCTGTTTCACCCCTTTATAGCATGGAAATGCCCCGATTCTGCGTACCTTCAATGTTGTGCCCTGTTGTGGGGTCCCTTCGTTCCTCTGGACTCGTTTTTATTTCCCCTTGAGGGGTTCTGTATGCTTCGGTCAGGAGAGATCAAGCAGCTGCTCCTTACACTGCCGCCATCTTAACCGGAAGTCCAAGTTCTATGATTCTTATAAAATATGACAAACAAAATGTCAGAGAAGAAGAAACAAGACCAGCATTGCATCCATCATCTACTCAGGAGCAAAACTGATCTTACTAAAGCAAGAGTCTGGCCATGCAATTCCCCTGCTCAGAAACCTTCAGTGACTTCCACTTACCACTAGGATAAAGGAAAGATTTCTTTGGCATTTCAAGTCCTTCTTGAAATGACTGCCAACTATCTTCCTAGACTTAGAAGCTGATCAACACAATAAGCCACCATGGTTCCAGAGGATACCTGGGGAAAAATGGTATCCACCCACAGACCCAAGCATATTTTCCTCTCTTCCTTTGTTTTTCTTGTCCCCTTCACCCCCAAAGAACATAGTTAATGTAGAAACTTGTTTTACATGACTTCATATAGAGAGCGAGTATTGTATTTCTTGCCTTTTCAATGGGTGGAGAGAGGTAGAATGAGGTGGAAAATTTGGAATTGAAAATAGAAATAAAATTGAGTTTTAAAAACTACCTTCCCTATACCTGTCCAGATCACTCTGTTATCTTCACATACTTTGTGACTCAATCAAACTGTTCTACTTGCCATTCCTCAAACATAACATTTCATCTCTTTTGCATGCATATATGCACTTCCTCCTCAATCCTTCCTCTTAGAACCATTATCTTCTTTCAAGACTCACCATACGTGGTACCTCCATGAGGTCTTTTATGATCCCTCCAATGTGTTCTCTCTCTCTCTCTCTCTCTCTCTCTCTCTCTCTCTCTCTCTCTCTCTCTCTCTCTCTCTGTCACACACACACACACACACACACACACACACACACACACACACCCTAAGAAAGTATATTTTTTTGTTACTTATTTGTTTAGATATTGTCATCCCTCCCTCTCCCAACTGACTAAGATCCTTGAGGGTTTATTTCACTTTGGTCTTTGTAAACCCAGCACCTAATGTTGAGCCCTTTTCATTCTGAGTCATGAACTGGAGCCCTTTTCATTTTGTAGTGGAAAATTCTCTCACTTCTGAATGAACTCTGGACACCCAGAATCTCTTCCTTTGTCCCCTTTTCCCCTCTTCAAAGAGTATCTGGGAGGTAATTATGCGTGTTAGTTAAAAAAGGAAGGAAAAGAAAAATTGGTAGTACATAAGAAAGCCTACTGGCAAGAGGTGCTGGACAGACTTTTTGAGGTTTGACTAAGGGTCCTCCCTTCAGAATCACTTCATCATCATCTAAGAAATAAGATGTTACAGAGGCAAGCAGCAGTCACTTGCTGGTGAGAAATCACTGTGTAGGCTGACTTTCTCCCTGCTCACATATTTTCAAGACTGCAATCTCTGGAATGATGCTAAACACTTATAAACAGAGTTTGGTTTAATTGCAAGGCAAGAATGATGTCACCGAATTAAAATGTGGGCTTCTTTGGGTTGTTTGTTTCAGAAGAATCTTTATGTTGACAACACATTAGTGCTCTTTAGGTTGAAGCTGGGTTTCCCAAGTTCTGGCAGTAGCAAAGTTCTAATCAGAACCTTAATTATGAATTTAGGTACCCATTGCAGGCATCATAAGCCACACCTTTAGCAGAAGGGGGATGATACTTGCTCCATGAAGGTCAGACAGAGACAGAGACAGAGAGAGGGAAACCCACACCAATGAGATATCTGAGAGTTGCCCATTTTGCCTAATTATTCTTGCTGACTAGCTGCTAAACTCTACAAAAGACTCCAAGTGAGGTAAGTGCCCTTTAAATTAAGCACCTTGGACAAAGCCCTGGTTACCCAATACTAATGGCTGTGGTTCCTAATATATTGAGGTTGTTTATCTTAGCTCCCTTTTCTATAATAGGACATAAAAACACGTGCTATGATGACATTAGTTTTGCCATAGGTCATCCTTCCCTCCTTCCTCTCAAAAATAAACCTGTCTTGTAAAAACCGAAGTGAGATGGATAATGGGTAGCAGTTTTCATATCATATATATGTACAAACACATATATGTATTATATATTCACTATATATTTTCTCTCTCTGGAAAATATAAATAGAAAATGTGCCTGTATATATATGAAGAATATCACCAATTATCCATCTTGCTTAGGTTTATAAAAAGGCAGGTTTATTTATTTTTATTTAGAATATTTTTCCATAGTTACATGATTCATGATTTTTCCCACCCTTCTTCTCTCTCTGCTCCTGGAGCTGACAAGCAATTCCACTGGGTTATACATGTATCATTGTTCAAAACCAATTTCCCTGTTATTCATATTTGCAGTAGAGTGATTTTTTAACATCAGAATCCTAATCATATCCCCATAGAACTGTGTGATTGATCATATATTTTTCTTCTGAGTTTCTGCTCCCACAATTCTTTCTCTGGATGTGAATAGCATTCTTTCTCATAAGTTCCTCTGGATTTTCCTGGATCATTGCATTACTGCTAGCAGAAAAGTCTATTACATTTGATTGTGCCATAATATATCAGTCTCTGTGTATAATGTTCTGGTTCTGTTCCTTTCACTCTGCATCAATTCCTGGAGGTCTTTCCAGTTCACATGGCATTCCTCCAGTTTATCATCCCTTTCAGCACAATAGTATTCCATCACCATCAGATAATACAATTTGTTCAGCCATTCCCCAATCGATGGACACCCCCTCATTTTCCATTTTTTTGCCACCACAAAGTGAGGCTATAAATATTTTTGTATAAGTATTTTTCTATATAATCTCTTTGGGATACAAACTTAGCAGTAGTATGGCTGGATCAAAGGACAAGCATTCTTTTCAAGCCCTTTGCACATAATTCCAAATTGCCCTCCAGAATGGTTGGACCAATTCACAGCTCCATCAGCAGTATATTAGTGTCCCAATTTTGCCACAACCCCTCCAACACTTATCACTTTCCTTTGCTGTCTCATTGGCCAGTCTGCTAGGTATGAGTTTGTATGTCAGAGTTGTTTTAATATTCATTTCTCTATTTAGAAATAGAGGAGGAATTTAGAACACTCTTTCATGTGCTTATTGATAATTTTTATTTCAACATGTGAAAACTGTCTATTCCTGTCCCTTCACCATTTGTCATTTGGGTAATGACTTTTTTTTTGTAAATTTGACTTGTTTCCTTATATATTTGGGAAATTAAACCTTTGTCAGAGAGTTTTGTTATAAAAATGTTTTCCCAGTTTGTTGCTTTCCTTCTAATTTTGGTTGCATTGGTTTTGTTTGTACAAAAACTTTTAAATTTGATATAATCAAGGTCATTCACTTTACATTTTGTAATGTTCTCTATCTTTTGCTTGGTCTTAAATTCCTTCCTTTCCTACAGATCTGACAGGTATACTATTCTATATACACCTAATTTATTTATGATTTCACTCTTTATAATTTAAATCATTTACCCATTTTGAATTTATCTTGGTATAGGGTGTAAATGGTTGATCTAAACCTAATTTCTCCTATACTGTTTTCTAATTTTCCCAGCAGTTTTTGTCAAATTGTGAGTTCTTGTCCCAAAAGCTGGGTTTATTTGGGTTTATCAAACACTAGCTTGCTGAGGTCATTTATCCCTAGACTATTCCACTGATCCTCCTCTCTGTCTCTTAGCCAGTACCATACTGTTTTGATGACCGCTGCTTTATAGTACAGTTTAGGATCTGGTACTGCTAGGCCCGCTTCCTTCACATTTTTTTTCATTATTTTCCTTGATATTTTTGATCTCTTGTTCTTCCAAATGAACTCTGTTATAATTTTTCCTAATTCTATGAAAAAAAGTTTTTTGGTAGTTTGATAGGCATGGCACAGAATAAGTAAGTTAATTTGGACTGGATTGTCATTTTTATTACCTTAGCTCATCCTACCCATGAGCAATTAATATTTTTCCAATTATTTAGATCTAGTTTTAATTGTGTGAAAAGTGTTTTGTAGTTGTGTTCATATAATTGCTATGTTTGTCTTGGCAGATAGATTCCTAAATATTTTATATTGTCTAGACCAGTGATGGGCAAAATTTTTAAAGAGGGGGCCAAAGGAAAGAAAATGCTCATCTGTCAGTCTGTTTCTAAGGCAACTCTTTTGAAGTTTCATTGTATTGTATCCTACTCATTATATTCGTCAGATTAGGAATAATGTTGCACAGCCAGATAGAATATTTCTGGGGGCTGCATCTGGCCCGCAGGCCATAGTTTGCCCATCACTGGTCTAGGGTGATTTTAAATGGTGTTTCTCTGTCTAACTCCTGCTGCTGCATTTTGTTGGAAATATACAGAAATGCTGATGATTTATGCAGGTTTATCTTGGACCCTAAGGCAGGTTTGTTTTTGAGGGGGAGAGAAGAACAACCTTTGGTCAAACTAATGGAGTCCTATCCTGTGTCGACCTGAAATGAAATTTTGTTCACCCAGTGACGCAAAGGCTAATAAAAGCTGAGATTTTTATCGCTCTTTAAGGTTTGCAAAGTGCTTTAGATGTGTTGTTTCATCATGAGCGTCAAAACAACCCTATGAAGTATTCTTATTATTCCTATTTTATAGATGAAGGGAGTAATAACATAGGGAGTATAGATGAGGGTCACAGAGCCATAAGAGTCTGAGGGAGGATTTGAACTCAGGTCTTCCTGACTTTGGGCAGCTAGGTACTACAGTAAATAGAATGTGAGACTTGTAATCAGTAATACCCAAGTTCAGCTTCCACCTCAGACACTAACAATGAAATCCTAGACGAGTCACTTAAACCTATTTGCCTCAGTTTTCTCATATGTATATAGAGTTGGGGGAGGAAATAGTAAAACACTCCAGCGTCTTTGCCAAGAAAACCCCAAATGGGGTCACGAAGAGTCAGATACAACTGAAACAACTGAACAATAACAGCTTCCTGACTGCAAGTCTAGCACTCTCTACTCACTATGCCACCAAGCTCTCTTAGCTATGAAATGGTAAAGCATCCTGGTTTTAAAGTTAGAGAGCCTGGGTTTGAATCATCCCCCTCCATTTGATTTTGGGAAAGTCTCTCTTCTTCTAGATCAGGGGTCGGCAACCTTTTTGGCCGTGAGATCCATAAACGCCACATTTTTTAAAATGCAATTTCGTGAGAGCCGTACAGTGCTCACAGTGCACGCTCCTGTAACAGCACCTGAAAAAAACTGACTTTATGGCCCTGCAGAAAGAGCCATATGTTGCCGACCCCTTTTCTAGACCTTAGTTTCTTCATTTGCAAAATGAGGTTATCTTAGAGGGTCTTTAAAGACTCTTCAAACTCTAAATTCTGTGATTTAGTGGCTAACTCGAGTATGCAGCAGTCCTTAGTCCTTTAAGCTTCTGGCCTGCCTATAGAGGCAGATCAGGAAGGCTTGTTGTATTACTGATAGTTGAACTCTGAGGTTGTTTATCTCAGTTCCTTTTTCTATGATGGGACCAATATTTCCTAGGAGTCTTCTTTCCTCTTCACAAAGAGGGTTAAGCTAGATACTCTCTAAAAGAAGGAAATCTGGAACTTGATTGGTTCTGAGATGAGGTTAGCCAGCTTCCTGGCATCCTCTGGCTATATCGATATGACTTCCTGATCCCCTAAGGGCAGGGAAGTGCATAATTGGTTCTACAAAGAAAAAAATGTAGCAGGACACACTTTTAAGCTTAATCTGAATTATCAAGATATTCTCTATCATTTTCTTAAGGTTAGACAATCAACAAAACAATAAATCAAGTCCCAGTTTGTAGCATTTGCTGATTTCTTAGGTATAAATGCTCTTGCTGAAAATTTTATGGGGCAGTTAGGTGGCACAGTGGATAGAGCATCAGACCTGGGGTCAAGAGGACCTGAGTTCAGATCTGACCTCAGACACTTCCTAGCTGTGTGACCCTGGGCAAGTCAATTAACCCCATTTGACTAGCCCTTGTCATTCTGTCTTAAAGTCATTCCTAAGACCAACGGTAAGGGTTAAAAGAAAAAAGAAAAAAAAATTAACAAGCAAGTTCAAATGAACTCTAACTTAAGGACATGAAAGTACTTCTGCATTTGCCCTTCATACTTGTTGTGTGTCCTGACCACCGCGAGTCTGCCCAGATGACCAGACTGTTTCCATAATATGGAGATGAAAGGACTCACATGGACCTGAACTAACTACTACCGTCTCCTGGTTGAGTATCTTTGCTCTATTAGGGCTCGGTAGACCTCCTTTTATTAACTGTTCATTGACCCATGAGTCAGTGCATCATTTTGTCCTAACATGAGCCCTCATCTTCTAGCGTGCCCAGCCTAACAACTTGTCAGCTAAGCAGACTGTTGCTTTGAGATAAACAAGTTGCGATTAGATAATAATGATGTCATTATTACTAATGGCATGGAGGTGGTAAAGGGGAGAGACGTGGGGACTCAGTCAGCTTCCTTTTAACTGTTCATTGACTCTCTTGTCCCAACATTAAACCTCAATACCAGAGTTCCCACCTTTAGAACAGGTCTGTTAAGCAGATGTTGCCTTGAAAGAAACAAGTAGGTATTAAACAATAGTCATGCCATTATTGCTGCTGCTAATATTGTTATTTAATTATTTTATTGCTATTTATTAAATATTACTACGTCTTTACAAATCAACATTAGTGGCAATAATGTTTTGAATCATTTATTTTTACTTTTAAAACCCTCTTCTTCCATCTTAGAATCAATACTCAGTATTGGCTCCAAGACAGAAGAGTGGTAAGGGCTAGGCAATGGGGGTTAAGTGACTTGCCCCGGGTCACATAGCGAGGAAGTGTCTAAGGCCAGATTTGAACCCAGGACCTCCTGTCTCTAGGCCTGGCTCTTAATCCACTGAGTCAACCAGCTGCCCCTTGAATCATTATTAAAGAAAATTATTATATTACTAATAGACTACAACTATGCAGAACTTTAAGGTTCAAAAGCACATTATATATTACCTGATTTGGTTATCACATCAACCCTGCGAAGCAGGTACTATAGCACATTTTATTAATAGTGCATTTTTATAGGTGAGAAAACTAAGACACTTTTGAAAGATTAAGTGCTTTGCTTATGGTCATTTAACTAGTGAATGTTTTAGGTGAAATCTGAACTCGTATCTCTCTGGACTTGAAATCTCAGCACCTCTCCAGGATAATTCTTGTCAGTGAGGGAAATATGATGCCTTCTATTTGTATTTTTCAGGTTACCAAGCTCTTACACACGCATAGCACCTCATTTGACCTCAAAGGTGAAGAAGACAAGACAGGGGTTATTATTCCTATATTGTAAATGAAGAAAGCTCAGGATGATGACTTGCCCAAGGTCACATGAGCTAGTCAGGTCAGACTTCAGAGGACTGAGCCTTCAGTTTTCTGAGTCTTTGATCAGTGCTATTTCCACCAAACCCAGAGCCTCGTTTTCAGGACTGCTAAAAGCATGTGGTTTGGGAACCCACATAGGTATTGGTCTTTTCAGCCTGCAATTGGCTTTTAAAATAAGCTGAGCACAGGAAGAAGGACATGAGTTTAGACAGATTGTTTCAAATGCTGTTAAGGGCTTTCATCCAGAGTAGGGTTTGCATATACATCTCTGGCACTGGCATTTTGTTCCTTCTGTAGAATTATACAGATTGCAAACCTGCCCTATAATTTTTCTCTTCATCATAGTTGGATGGGGCCTTTGAGCTCCCATCTCATTAGACTCCAGCTACTTTTCTCTAGATTTGGGAAGGATTCCAGCCTCCAGGGCAAAGATAAGGTAAGAACAGCTTTTCTGGGCCTCCTTACTCATTGCCCAAAGCTACCATTTGCCATCTTGGCTTTGAGGGGGAGGGGTATCCTCAGATGGAGTCATCTTTTCCAAAAGAGAACCTCCCCCTGCCCAGGACTCAGACCACACAGGTCAGACAGCGATGAGTTATAGCCAGGGATACCCCTGCCTTCGGCACCTGAAATAAGTGATCCCCTACCCCAAGGTCACCTCAGCCTTAGGGTCAGCCAGCTAGGTGCCCAGAGGACCAGGTGACCCGGAAAATCACGAGGGGAGGAAGGAGGATATTTCTTTCAGAGAGTAACAAAAGATCTCTTGCTGAGTTGTTAAAGCTGCCCTTGTGGCTTAAAGTGCCCAGGAGAAAAATCCCAAGCGCTTTGCTTCCATCTGAGTCCCTTCTCCCCTTTTTGCCCTGCTCCCTTTCTAGCTACCCAGATTTTTTATTCAATCGCTGTATCTCTCCATTATGGTAAGTAACGCTTTCCAGAGACCACGTCTTTGAAATTCTTTGCAATTGTACCATCACAGTCTAATATGTAATGCCAGAGTTTAATAGTCTATTAAAATACAGCACTGCACATTAAGATTTCTGCTATACCACTGTAGAGCTACTTAGAGAAGTCTGGATCCCCAGAAAGTACTATGTTCTTCAGCTCTGAGTGGAGACGCCCCATGTGCTGGGAACAGGAGAGAAAGAGGGCAATTAAAAAGAAAAAAAAACTCAACAGCCTTCAAAATATAACATCTTTCCTGGCTTAAGGAAAGGAGCAGAATTCACTCATTACAATACCAGTTGTATCTGGAAATTCTTTGAGTGAATTAGCAGCCACCTAGAGATCAAATGTCACTACTTAGACCTTCCATCTTTGAAGTCCTTCCATCTTTGCTTTCTCCTCCCTGGAGAGAGAGTTCAAAAAACTCAATCCAGACTCAGGAGAATGCGCCATTCTGGCTCCTTGCTCAGGACCATGGTCAGGGCCAAGGAATTCTTCTGACAGCTGTGTCTGCCCCCACCCATGGCCACTCTCCCTCTTTAAAAACCCCAACATATCTCTGCATCAAAGCAGTCCATCAATTGCCAAGAGATGGAATCAATAGTTTAACAGAAAAGAAACAACAGGAACAGAGCAAAACAAGCCCCAATACCATAGCTCTGAGAAAGGCGTGAGGAAAGCCAGCCATGGCCAGTCTTGTCTCTCTTCAGACCAAGAGGAACACAAATATCTGGCTAAAATAGCAGCCTTGTGCCAAAGCCAGTTGGACTGAGTGAAAGGAAGATACATGAAGGATTTTGGGGGAGAGAAGGCTGGAAGAAAAGTGGAAATAGAGGAGGAAAAAGGTTTAAGATAGAATTAAGAATTAATATGGGGGGCAGCTGGGTAGCTCAGTGGTTTGAGAGTCAGGCCTAGAGACAGGAGGTCCTAGGTTCAAATCCG
>NC_058135.1:120120756-120145756 GCF_016433145.1 Gracilinanus agilis | reverse complement strand
AAACCTGGGATTCAAATTTTAAAAAATGAATGTTTAAAATAATGTAAAACAAATAATGTAAAAAACAAAAAAAGAATTAATCTGAGAAGCAGCTTAGGCCAGTAGATTAAGCCCTGACTGGATGATCAGGAAGGTGTAGATTGAAGTCCTGTCACTGACAAATACCAGCTGTGTGGTCTTGAGCAAGTCACTTACTCTCCTAGTGCTCCAGGAAACTTTTTAAGACCATAAGTTGGAAAATAACTCATGATCTGCATTGTTCAAAGAAGTCTCCTTATTAAAAGTTCCCTACATTAATGAAGTCCTAAGTGTATTCTCATCTACTCCTCCCATTATCAAATGGCCCTCTACACCTTGGTGTGTTTAAAATAACATTAAAATGACTATGTGAAAATGGTATTTTTGGAGAGGGGATCCCTGAAATCATGGCACTTGAACAGTCCACCTTCGTAGAGGGTCCTGTTCTTGTGTGAATAAACAGAAATGAATTGTCATCACTTGCCAGGAGGATATAAGTCAATAATAATAATATAATAATAACCTAGCATTTATATATCACCTACTATGTGCCAGACACTATGCTAAGCACTTTATGATTGCTATCTCATTTGATCCTCACAACAACCCTAGGAGGCAAGTGCTATGATTATTTCCATTTTATAGTTGAAACAATTGAGACAAACTGAGGTTAAGTGACTTGCTCAGGATCACACAATTTGTAAATGTCTAAGTCTGGGTTTGATCTTGAGTCTTTCTGATTCCACTGTGCCCTCCAACTGCCTAAATTTATCATCATTATTATTTAATTACCTTCCATCTTGGATTCAGTACTGTATATTGGTTTCAAAAGAGAAGAGCAGTAAGGGCTAGGCATTTGAGGTTAAGTGACTCAGCCAAGGTCACACAGCTAGGAAGTGTCTGAGGCCAGATTTGGACCCAGAACTTCACAGCTCTAGATCTGACTCTCAATCCATCCAGCCACCTAGCTGCCTCCCTAAATTCATTATTGAATTAGGCTTTAAGAATAGAGACTTAAACAGGCTGAAGATTTAGGAGAAGAGCCAAGGCAGTTAGTTCTGTGTATGGGTTGGGCAGAGCAAGGGAAAACCAGTCCCAAGGAGAGTTTTTCTAATCTTCTCCAAATCTGAAAGCTAGTGTGGATTTTTAGGGGTTGGGGAGGAGGGGAGATGATGGGGGATGAAGTGGGCATGGGATGAAGTGGATTTCAAGCAGGTACAATTTAGCCTCTGCTGAGGCTAAACTTCTTAAGACAATATAATCAATGAAAGGATTTAAGGGAAATAAAGTGTGGGGCTCTTACGGAGTCTGGAAAATGGACTTTTTATCTGCAATGTTTCTCTCGCTGCAGTTTGCCTCTATTTGATTTTTAAAAGATGGTGCTGTGTCAACAGCAGCTTATTATCCTATTAGTGGGTCTGATGTGGTGAGCCAGCAAACAGAGATGATAGATGTTGCCTGTGGGTCTCTTCTTCTCTCTTCACATATGTGCTCAAACATCACGAGAGGGCTATTGGAGTACCTGTAAAAGCTGGGAACACGTGCTGGCAAACAGGGGCAATTCGGAGATATCCACAGCTCAGAAATGCTGGCAAAGGGCGCTCCCATCTCTTCCTCCTCTGGGAAATAAAGGACATGGCAGCTGCATGCTTGGTGTTAAGGAAAGACTGTTGTTGGGGGGGGGTGTTATTATTCTCATTCCAGGGAGGAATGGTGAGGCCAGGTGATAAGGACACTGGACCTAGAGGCACAAGAGCTAGGTCCCAGCCCCTGCTCTTATACTTAGATCAGAGATGTCAAGTTGGAGATGACCTCAGAGACCATCTGATCCAGCCCTATCATTTTACAGATGGGGAAAGTGAGGCCTGTGGAGATGAAGTGATTTGTTCAAGGTCACTGCAAGTGCCAGGTCCAGGATTTGCAGCCACTTCAGTGGTTGATCAACAAACATTTATTAAGCACTTACCAAAGAGGAAGCTAAGTGGCATAGTGGATAAAGCATTAGATTCATCTTCCTGAGTTCTAGTCCAGCCTCAGGCATTAACTAACTCTAGGACCCTAAGCCAGGCACTTAACTCTGTTTGCCTCAGTTTCCTTATTTGTCAAATGAGCTGGAGAAGGAAATGGCAAGCCACTTCAGTATTTTTGCCAGAATACCCCAATGGGGTCATAAAGAGTCAGTAAGTACTGAAATGACTCAAAGACAACAACAAAAAGCCACTGGGCATTTTGCTAAGCACTGGGAATGCAAAAACAAACAAAAAGACAGTCCCTGCTCTCAAGGAGCTCAGATTCTAAAGGGGGAAGACAACACATAAAGGTGATGGACAGCGAGGTGGCTCAGTGGATTGAGAGCCAGACAGGAGGTCCTGGGTTCAAATCTGACCTCAGACACTTCCTAGCTGTGTGATTCTGGGGAAGTCACTTAACCCCCATTGCCTAGCACTTACCATTCTTCTGCCTTGGAACTAATACACAGTATTGATTCTAAGATGGAAGGTAAAGGTTAAAAAAAAAAAAAAAGAAATGAAGAGATAGCTAGCCTGGGTCTCCTCTTTAAATGAAGGTTCTGGGAGGAGCCTCCAATGGGAGGAAGGGTCCCCAAGGGCAAAGGAGACTTGGGGAGGTGTGAGTTCCAGGGCTGAAGTCATCATCAGTTCTTATAATTTTCCAGAACCAGTAGTTGCTCCATTGTTATGAAGCTGTACCCATTTAAGTCATTTAATAAATATTTAAGGACCTACTATGTGCTGGTCACTGCTCTCCTTACTGGGAGTACAAAGAAAAGTAAAAGACAATCCATATTCTGAAGGAGTTCATAGTCTGATGGAGGGAACAATGTGCAAACAAATATGTACAAATTATCTATACATCAGATAAATTGGAAATAATCATCAGAGAGAAGCACTAGAATTAAGGAGATTGGGAAAGGCTTCTTGTAGAAGATGAGGTTTTAATTGAAAGGAAGCCAAAGAAGTCAGGAGGTAGAGATGAGAAGAGAGAATATTCTAGTTTATGGGGAAGAGTTAGTGAAAATGTCTGGATCTGGGAGATGAAGAGTCTTGTTCAAGAAACTGTCACTGCATCACAGAATACACAGTGAGGTGCAAGGTATAAGGAGCCCGGAAAGATGGTGGGGGAGAATGTTCAAACAGATTATAAAGAACTCTGAATGTCAAACAGAGGATTTTATATTTGATCCAGGAGGTGATAGGGAGCCACTGGAGTTTATTGAGTAGGGCCATTTCCTGACTGAGTGACTGTAGGCAAATTTATTAGCCTCTCCAAGGCTCAGTTCCCTCATCCATAAAATTGGAATAATAACATTTGGTCTCATAAGGTTGTTATGAAGAAAGAATTTTCAATTCTCCACTTGAGGCTCGGCCAAATATAGCCTCTTCCACAAAGCCTTTCTTGGATCCCTTCAATCTTTAGTGAATGTAGGGATGGGGAGAACTTGCCTTATAGTCAGGAAGACCCAGGTCAAGATTTTGCCTTTGATCCTGAGCAAGTTATTTAACCCTTCTGTGTTCTAGGCAATTCTCCAAGACTGTTAGTTTCAGAGAAGGCATCAATCTGCATTTAGTGGGCATTCCTTAAACCAATAAAATCTTAGGTACTATACTTATCCCTTTCTTCATTTTTCATCCCTATTTTAATTTTACTCATCTGTGTACATGTGGGTTCCTTCTGGTAGAATGAAAGCTCTTTGAAGAAGCTTTGAAGGGACTTTTTTATTGTTTTCTCAGTATCCTCATCATCTAGCTGTTCTCTGGTATATAGTAGGAACTTAATAATTGCTTCTTGAACTGAACTGAATTGAACTATAAGATCGTATGTGTACATGGGCAGAAATTGATATTGTTGCTGTTTGTCACATGAACTCAAGTAATTCAGGAGGGACCAGATCAGCATGAAATACAGCATCGGGTGCCCATAAATCCATGGTCCTTAGAAAGCAATTTCAATCTGCCCAAACCCCAAATCTCACCTAAGCTCTATTCTGTCTTCCTTGCTCACAGAGGGAGAGAGAGGTACCAGAGACATAAAATGCTTGAGCAATACCAGTAGGTGAGTTTTTTCCAGGTTCCAAAAAACAAGCCTTAAAATTGTCTCATCTAGACACATACAAATCCCCACTATTAATACAGCTCAGAAAACAGTATTCGCAATATCCAGCTGCCTGAGTACCAAGCAAGGAGGCTCATTCTTTGTTATATGGGATGGCTGGGCTGGGGGAGAGGAGATGAGAGGAGTATGGCAGGAAAATTAGATGATATAAGAGCAAAATATAGTGATATTTTTTTAATGAGAGGCTTGCTAGACACATTGGCCCACAGCTGGAATGCCAGCACTACGGAGACCAAAGCAGTGGATCTCCTGAGCTTGAGAATTCTGCACTGGAGTGGGTTGTAATAACCTGGTACATACCCAAAGTTCAGCATTTATGTGACGAGGTCCTGAGAGCAGGGGACCACAAGGTTGCCTAACGAAGGTGAACCAGCCTAGGGATGAGATGGAACAATAGAAATATTTTTTGAAGAATGACTTGTGTATGTCCATCTTCAGAGAGAAAATTGATAAAAGAAAAAAGTAAGATATGGTTACCTCAAGATAGATAGATAGATAGATAGATAGATAGATAGATAGATAGATAGATAGATAGATAGATAGATACACATATTTTTTTGTCAAATGATGCATTCTCTTCTGTGGGGAAGGGAGGGAGGAAAGGAGAAAGATTCTTGGGAAGTCTAATGTAACAAAGAATAAAAAAAAAAAAAAGAAAAACATGGAACAAGCCAAAACTCTTAAGCCAATCAGTAGTAGGTAAGGTCCTTTAGTAGCTCCTAAATTCCAGCCTTAGAAAGATGGGGAGATCCAGTACTTAAACAAAATGAGACTGGACAGACATTTAGGCATGATTTGCCCCATCTGGATGCTGATGTTCTAACATCACTCTCTGAGACTCTTGGTGGTCCTTTGGAAAAGGACATGATCCAGACACCCTCTGTAGGGTGCAAATTCCTTCAGAGAACAGACTGTTTTTTTCTTTGCATCATTGCGCTTAGCACAGCCCTTGGCACATAATTAAAGCTGAATTGAATGAATGATGTTGATGACTGGGGAATGGAGGAAGTTGGGTGGCTTTCCATTGGGCCAACCTTGACTATATCTTTCCTTTTGCCAAACTTTACTAGGTTCCCCAGTTTATCTGCTGCTTCAGGAGTGACGTTGGGCAAATCACTCAATCTCTCTGGGTCTACATTTCTTCATCTATAAAATGAAGTTAGATTAGATCAGGTGAGGACCTCTGACCTCTGGGATCCCTTCAAGGTCGAAATCTATGACCCTGAGGATTTTAGTATGCTTGTGTAGTGTAAAAAGCTCTTTACTTGGGTTCTAATCTTGATTCTGCCTCTGCATGACTACAGATAAGATTCTTTTCATTTCTCAGGATCACAGTTAACTCATATGCAAAATGAGGCTATTATATTAGATAACATCTAAGGATGTCTTTCAGCTCTACCTCACAGGCATGTATAGAAAATACACCAGGGATTCCCAGCCATAACCTAATGTCTCCCAAAAAAGGAATATTTGTTTTCTTTATTTAAAAAACTCTTACTTTCTCTCTCTGTATGAATTCTGAGACAGAAGATTAGCAAGGGCTAGGCAATTGTGGTTAAGTGACTTGTCCAGGGTCACACAGCTAGGAGGAGTCTGAGGTCAGATTTGAACGTAGGTCCTCCTGGGTCCAAGCCTGGCACTTTACCTACTGTGCTACTTAGCTGCCCCTTAAGTTTCAATTTGATTGCCTGATATAGTCTTATAGTTGAAAAGTCCAAATTGTTGTATTCGACATTTAGCATCAAATTCTGTAATAGATGTATGTCTGTCTATCTCTCTACACATATCTCTCTCTCTCTCCCTATCTATTAGAATTGTATAGATGGTAGAGTTTTCTTACAGCCTGCATCCCCACTACTCTGGTGCTACCTTCTCTTTGGTCCTCCCCTTTCTCTCCGATTACCATTCTAGAAAAAGCAGGGCACTCATCAGGCATTACCAGAGTAATGTCTACAGTGTTTGCCATCTCTGTCATATGGAGACTATTGCAGTATCATAAAAAGTCCATGGCTTTCCATTTTAATTCAGTCATGATAATCCCTTTTAATTCAGCACATGGGTCAGTTCATTATGATGATAAGAAAAGGAGTGCACGGAGTGAATTATAATGACCACAAAATATGACAGTAGTGCAAATCCCTTGGATGCCTTGGTTGAGGGGTGTTGCAGGACATACAATCACAAGGAACACCAATAGACAGACTTCCTTTCTTCATTCGGGTCAGTAGAGTTACCATTCAACGTCTTCAAATCTTCAATCTGATCACCTACTCTGGGAGATGCCAAAAAATAGATTTGAATTCCAACGTCAATTGTGCTTATTTCAAAAGTCTTTATTAGCTGAGAGACTGAGAATATCTTCTAGAAGTAAGATAAGGAGTAAATCAAGCAGTTTTCAGCCTGGTTGATATGAAAAGTAGAGATCAATGATCAATGAAGATGATTTGCTTTTACTATCATTTATTCCTTTAATGATTCAGCAAAGGTCACATTGATACAACATTTATTGACAAGGGAATTAGAAACTGATATAGGGCTATAGCCTGTTTCCCAAACCACCCACCCCCAACTCTCGCAGTCTTGTGTGTTGGGCTATTCTTTGTGATCAGATCTACTGAAATAATTTTCAGTGAGGACAAGTAGGTTTACTGTGTAGATAAGAACAGTGCCATGATCAAAGTATATAATAGAAGTATAATGGGATGTTGTTCTGGGTTTGGGAAAAGGCGAGAGACCACTCAGGGGTTATAATTAAAAGCTGATATTTGGGGGGAAATTCCTGCTGAATCTTGTCAACATGCAGCAAAAATAGGATTCCATAATGGCAAAGCATGTGCTATAATCTCCTTGAAATTTTGCCTGAGCAATCATATCCAAAATGATTTGTGTCCCCGCACAATGCTGTGTAACTAAAGATTGTGTCATCACTAAGTGGAAAAATGCTCTCAATAATTGATGCCTCTACTCATTGTGGACACCATGAAAGGATATCCATTTTGGTACTTTACTTTGACAATGAAAAACATAGCCCAGCTGAACGTGTGTCGTTCCAGGGACTATTAACATTTAATGTTCAGTCTATTTTTGACCACTTAAATGACATTCTCAGCATTCTTAAAACTGGCCATCAGTAATAATTCTGTTCTGGTGGTGCATCTACTATATCTAGATTTTGTCAGGAGTTCAAATGAGAAATATAGACTAATATAGAAAATACAGAGTAATGCTTAGTTGTTCTATGTGCACTGAATGATCAAAATATTTATTGAGCATTTAATAAGTGTTGTTAAGTGCTGGGAATACCATTTTAAAAATGAGATAGTTCTTATACTCAAGATGCTTATATTCTAATTGGGGTGGGGAAGAAAACATGTAAGCAGGTAGTGGCCAAGGAAGAACATTCTGGTCTGAGAAGTCACAGATAGCTTAGACTTAAGATATAGAAAGGATCTTAGAAATTATTGAGTACAACCCTATAATTTTACAGATGAGGACTTGGAGTCCCAAAGAGGTTAAATGACTTCTTAGAATCCTAATTCTAAGTCAAACACTCTTATCTATCACACCATGTTTATTCTCCCTTGGTGATAACTAGCTAGCTAGAATACTGCTAACTCTCTAGGTGGAAAGGAGATAGAACATTTAGTAAGTGCTCATTATATCAATGGATGCTAAAAATCTTTTGAAAAATACAATATTCATTATATTAAAAATTCTAGAAATCATCATCATAATAATAAATGGGTCCCTCTTTAATAGAGTGAATATTAATCTAAGTCCAAGAGAAAATATTAGATATAATGGAGGGAAAGTTAGAGAGAAGCCTTTTCAGTAAGATCAGGGGAAAAGCAGAAATGTTCATCATCATCACTACTATTTAACATAGTGTTAAGAAGGCTAGTTACAGCAAGAAGGCAAGAGAAAGAAATTGAGAGAATAGACATAGGCAAACAGAAAACAAAATTATCATTTTTTTGTAGATGATTCATTTGTATTAAGTCTAACTACAAAATACTCTTTAGAAAGCAAGGCAGTCCTAAATAATTGGATTCATTGCTCAGGTCCAGTCAATATAAAAATATGACAATTAATTGACTTATTCATAGATTTGAAAAGCGAGGACAAGGGGCTAAGGGAAAGGTATGGATAGAAGTAGGATGATAAGATTCAAAGAGTCAGAAGCAGAACTAGGAAAGGAGTGAAAGATGGTTGGCCAGGGCATGTCCTCACAATGAAGATCCCAGGAGGAATTCGCCAATAGGTCAGAGCAGAGATCTTTCAAATGGTAAAGACAAATTAGGAATGGCAGGTAGGTTCCTAAGTATCAGAAGAGGGGCAGAAAAGGAGTGGAATGGGGAAAGACTTGAGGTATATATATATATATATATATATATATATATATATATATTACAATAGTAGACTTTCAAAAATCTAAATGAGAGGTGATGCAGACCTAATTAAAAAGGTAGTTGTGTTAGTGGAGAGAAGTGGTCAGATTTGAAAGATATTGTTGAAAGTAGAAATGATGTGATTTGGGACCTTATTTGATTTATAGAGTTAGAGAAAGAGGAGCTGAGTAAAATTATGGTCCTGAGAGACTGGAAGGATAGTGGTGCCAAGTAAAATAAGTAAGTCTGAAAGAGGGGAGTGTTTCAGGAGAAAGATTATGAATTCTAATCTGAATGTGTGGGATTTGAGATTTCTCTGGGACAACCAGTATGAAATATCAAGGTTTCTAGTTAGGGGACAATTGTGAGATTGATGGTGTGACTATCCAGATGAATGGCAAAGTGGCATGAAAGTCATGAATGCTGAAGGATTGGGCTGGGGTAGGGAGTTTAAAGTGCCCTGACATTAAGGACAGGAATTCCAAAAGCCTGCCTGCCTCTTGATCCAGCCATACCACTGCTGGGTTTCTACCCCAAAGAGATAATACCGAAAAATATGTGTACAAAAATATTCATAGCTTTGCTCTTTGCGGTGACAAAAAAGTGGAAAATGAGGGGGTGTCCATCAGTTGGGGAATGGCTCAATAAATTGTGGTATCTGATGGTGATCGAATACTATTGCACTCAAAGGAATAATGAACTGGAGGAATTCCATGTGAACTGGAATGACCTCCAACCAAAAGGAGCAGAACCAGGAGAACCTTATACACAAAGACGGATATACTGTGGCACAATCAAACACAATGGACTTCTCTCCTAGTAGCAATGCAATGATCCAGGACATCCAAAGAAAGAACTATGGGAGTAGAAAAACAGAAGAAAAATGTATGATTGATCACATTGTTCAATGGGGATGTGATTGGGGATGTAGACTTTTAAATGATCACTCTATTTCAAATATTAATAATATGGAAAAAGGTTTTGATCAATCATACATGTAAAACCCAGTGGAGTTGCTTGTCAACTCCAGGATGGGGGAGGGAGGAGGGGAGGGAAAGAACATGAATCATGTAACATAGGAAAATATCCTTAATTAATTAATTTTAAAAATTTAAATTTTAAAAGAGATTAACACTAGTTCTAGGACTCCGGACAAATCTTTTAACCTCTCAAAGTTTCAGTTTCCTCATTTGTAAAATAGGGATTATGGCACCTCATTCACAGAGCTTTTGTAAAAATCATGTGAACCAATGTTTATAAAGCACTTTGAAAACCTTAAAAAAAAAAAAAAAGACAGGAATTGGAGGGAAAAATAAAACAGTGATCCGGGTATCGATTTCCTTGAGAAAGCTGGAAGAATGACATGTGATTTGATATATTTCCTCTCAACAATTTGTATTGGGTAGAAAATTTTTATTGAGTGGATTTCAAAGGAGAAAAGATTATTGAATAAAGAAGGTAGAGGAAGAGTATGAAGGTGACAAAGGAGAACAAGGAATATTCTGACTCCTCCTTGTTGTGAGGAAGATTGTAGTATTAGTTGCATACATCCTAGACCAGGGGTCGGCAATGTATGTCTCTCAAGCCATATCTGGCTCTTTTGAGGGCCAGATATGGCTCTTTCTGCAGGAGCCATAAAGTCAATTTTTTTTTTTCCAGGCGCTGTTTATAGGAGCGGCACTGTGAGCACTGTAAGGCTCTCATGAAATTACATTTTAAAAAATGTGGTGTTTATGGCTCTCATGGTCAAAAAGGTTGAGGACCCCTGTCCTAGACTAATGCAAACCAAAAAAAAAAAAAAAAAGAGCCTGGGGACCCAGGGGCTTTACCCCAGGTCAGATGAGAGAAAGATAGGAATGATAATTTGAGTAGAGATAGCAAGGGGCAGAGATGGTGGGAAGTGGTATGAAAGTCTGATGTCAGGTAAGATAAGGGACTCCAAGGCTTTAGCTGTGAGTCAAAGGACATGTAGTTAGTTGATTGATATGATTCTTCTAGAGGTAACAGGTAGTATTGATTTGATATAATTCCTAAGGGAAAAGGTAGAATGGGGGGAAAGAAGGCATTTATGTGCAGCAGGAAGGCAGAAGATGTGTAGGGTGAAGAAAACAATTATTGGGGCTGGCCTTCAGGATTGAATGACTTAAATACAGAATTATCTTTGACTTTTTTTGCTTTTGTTATTCAGATTTGTATGCTGTTGCCTCAAGCTATTGTTCAATAGCTTCTCTTAGTTTTTCTCTTTCAGACTGCTAGAAAATTTTATCTTTACTCATTGTCTATATTTCCTCTCCTTTCTCTTCCTCTTCTACCCCCTGCAACCTATGATCTAACCCAGTGATGGGCAAACTATGGCCTGTGGGCTAGATGCAGCCCCCTGAAACGTTCTTAAGTATTTTTCAAGGCTCTTCCCTTGCCTCCTCTTCTTTCTCTTTATTCTTTCTCTTCCTGACCTCATTAGTTTTCATTAGTTCAATAATTCATCTATGTACAATGACTCATATATCTCCCATATCCATCCCAAGCCTCTCTTCTAAGCTATCATCAGTAACTGCATACTGGACATTTCAAACGGAATGACCTGGTGACAACTTAATCTCAATATATCCCATACAAAACTCATATCACCCCACACACCTCAACTCAATCTTCTACCAAACTTCTCTATTTCTGGTAAAGACATTGCCATTCTTCCATTTTCTCAGGGTTCTAATCTTGAACTCCTCTGCTCCTCACTCACTTTCTCTCCATTTATATTTTTTTAATCATTTGCCAAAACTTGACTTTTCTACCTCCACATTTTTTACAACTTATTCTTGTTTCTTTTTTAAAAAAATATTTTATTGAAAGATACATGGCATAATAATCCAATAATGGGCCATAACAATGAGTGAACAGAGCAGCTTTTCCCCAGGATTCATATTTCTCTTCATACAGTAGGCAAAAAATGTAGTGTCTCTGATTTCAACCCAGCAGAATGTTTTCAGTATAAACTCATTGCTCTTTCTTTACATGGCTCTGCTTAATGGGTTTTATTATGCCTTAATTTTCTATTTATGTTTGAAAATTTTAGTTGTGTTTTTTAAACATTTTTTATGTAAGTATTTTTTCCATGGTTACATTATTCATGTTCTTTCCCTCCCCTTTCTCTCTCCCTCCCTCCTCCCAGAGCTGACAAGCAATTCCACTGGGTTATTCATATATTCATTTTTTGGTAGTAATCTTTTAAAAACCAAAACCCCACAATCAATATCCATATTAACAAGTAAAAAATTAAATGTTTTCCTTCTGAGTTTCTACTCCCACAGTTCTTTCTCTTGATGTGGATAGCATTCTTTCTTATAAATCCCTCAGAACTGTCCTGGATCACTGCATTGCTATCAGTAGTGAAGTCCATTACATATGATCATCCCATAATATCTCAGTTTCTGTGTACAATGTTCTCTTGCTTCTAGTTATTTCACTCCGCAACAGTTCATGGAGTTCTTTTCAGCTTGTATGGAAATCAAGTAGTTTATCATTCCTTATTGCACAATAGTATTCCATCACCATCAAATACCACAATTTGTTTAGCCATTCCACAATTGAGTTTTTTTCCAATTTTTTTGCTACCACAAGAAGTGTGGCTATGAATGTTTTTGCACAAGTATTTTTCCTTATTATCTCTTTAGGGTACAAACCTAGCAGTGCTATTACTGAATCAAAGGGTAGGCATCCTTTTGAAGTCCTTTGGGCATAATTTCAGATTGCCTTCCAGAATGGTTGGATCAGTTCACAATTCCACCAGCAGTGTATTAGTGTCTCTATTTTGCCATATCCCCTCCAAAATTCATTATTTTCCTTTACTTTTATATTGGTCAATATGCTAGGTGTGAGGTAGTACCTCTGAGTTGTTTTGATTTCTTGAAACCTATTCTTGCATTTATTTCTACTTCTCTCTTGCATTTCTACTCATACAGTCCCAATTTTAGCTCAATCTCTCACCTCCTCTTTTCTGGGTTATTATAATGAATTCTTAATTAGTTTCTTAACTCCAATCTCTCCCTCCTACCAAAGTGATTTTTTCTTAAGCATAATCTGACCTTGTCACTTCCATACTCAATAAACTGTAGTGGCTCCCTAGGGAAAAAAAATGTAAACTCTTCTACTTGGCCTTAAGAGCATTTCTGACCACTTTCAATTCTCCATTAAACATTACTCTCCTTCTCTTACTCTATAGTCTAACCAAACTGTTCTTCTCTCTGTTTTTCACATATGGCAATTCCATATTCTACCTTGTTAAATTTGTACTGGTTTCAATCTAGGCCTATATTGTACTGTTTACTTAACAATAAAGCAAAGGAAATATCACCAGCACTCATATGTTACATGAAATGCATGAATAATAAAAAAATTACAATCTATATGTAAATGTGGGTCACATTCTCCTACCAATGTACTCAGTGTTTATGGTAGATAGTGGTCACACTCATCTTATAGAAAGTGACAAGGAAGAAAATGAGTGATGAAAACACATGCTCAAAACTCACAACTCTAAAACTCAATGTTTTCTTCCTCTCTCAGGAATACTCTAAAACTTCTTTGTTAAATAGAGTTTTTATGCTGATAACTGATAAATTGAACTGATCCACATGATTCTTCACTAACATTTCATTTTGTATATCTCAAACAAACTAGTCCTGGATAACTTCTCCCATGTTCTCTACTTTCACATAACTCCTCTATTCAGTAAATTACTCATCAGCAGTTGCTATAGTATCTATCACTTCTAGCTACAAATTTATTTGATGCAGTTTTGAAATCTGTCCCCTTACCTCTCTTCTTTTATCTTTCTGGCTTCAGACTCTGCCCTTTTTTTCCATGGATGATCCCATTTGAATGTTTTATTAGTAATCAAATTCTCCATTTTTCTGATAGTAGATAAATTATATTTATGTCCCCAATCCATAAAACAATTCTGATGTTTATAATTCTCCGAGTTTATTACATCTTGTCACATTCAAAACTCATCAGCATTTGATGCTTGTCACAGAACTCTGAGTCAGAGAGTAACTATTTCATTAATTGTTTCTCTTAGAACTGTGTAGGCTTAACTCGTCAACAAACCATTAAAGGAGACTATATTATGCTTGGTATAGAGCTAGGTGCATTGCATTCTCTTAAACGTTTGTTGGGGAGAAACCCTTCAGCATACAATAATGGAAAAGATTTCAAGAGAAGACTGAAGATGTAAAGTCATTGTCAAACACAAGTTTAGAATACAGAGTGTAAATAATAGCTACTGTAAAACATAATTATTCTATTGTTTTACAAGCTTCATAAGAAGTCATCAGAACAACTTAGCTGATTTTTGCTAAAATAAAAGTCAGGAGCCTTATCCATGAACTCGATTTTTTCCAACTTCATCTTTATCCTTCACCTAATGGTCCTTATTCCTTAGATGATGGTAAAAGTGAGTAAGACCAGTCACTTCCAGATCTTAACCTACTTATCACAACAATAGGGGTAGTAAAGCTTCCATGACTCTTTGATAAGAAGTGGCTGAGAATATTTTCATTCTATTCTCAATAACAAGGAGAAATTGTGTGTAAAGGATTATCGATTAATTTCTCCAGTTAAAAAGAGAAAAATGTCCACTTGTATGGACGAAATGCTTGATTTCCCATAGGACTTTGATACAAGAGAGGTTCGAACAGGAGAGAATAGCTTCACCTTCTTACCCACTCCTAGACTAAGTGATTACTGACATCAACCAGCAATTTGAACAGGAGACTTGCAAAATTGTGACTGTAATAGGAAAACTGATAAGGTTGGGTATTGGCAAGGATGATGAGAGAATCATTGCAAATAAATTTAAAGTATCCTTGGATGAGTTGTAAGCTGAAGTCTGATTGCTTCAGGATCATGAGATATGTGTTCATCTGTTCATCACTTGATGAACACTACAAACATCATGAGAGAGTAGCTTGATTGGCTAAAGGAATTGGCTTGGGCTTCTATGTCCCAGGTCTTTTCCAAATCAACTCAGTACTTTACAGGCTTGGTTTTTGTAAGCTGATCATGAGAAATAACCCCTTTGAAACCAGGGCATGCAAACAAACAAATAAATAAACAAAAAATCAGAGAAGTACAATGTTCTGACAACATTAAGTCATATTTTTATATACTAAATAAGAATTAGCTAGATCAGATAATTACAATGATATAATTGAAGAATTTAAATCCTCAACACCTTGTCTCATCCTTTAGGATAAGAAATTAGAAACTTTAGCTTGTTTTGGTCCATTTGGGTTAGCTCATTATCATGTTCAAGATAAATATCATGAAAATTGTGGTTATTGTTAAGGCAAAAATTTGTTATTGTGTGCCTCATTTTTCAGTTTGTATTTTTAGAGTAAAGCTTAGCTACTCATTAAAAATAAAGAAAACCAAATTTTAAGAATCACAGAATTTGATAAAGGGACCTTGGGGACCTCAACAAGTCACTTAATCTGTCAGTTTGATCAGTTTCCCCATCTGAAAAAAATGGACATAATAATTCTTCCCTCATAGTGTTGTTGTGAGTTGTAAGAGTTAAAATTGGTTTTGGTCAAATTAAGAGAGTTATAAAAAGTTGTTGTGGTCACTGTTTATAAAAAATTAACTCTTAAGTCACAAGACTGTTAGTAGTTTTAGTAGCTTTATTACAGCAAGGTAGAGATAGTAAAAGGGGAAATGTAGAAAGGAGGTAGAAAATATTGCTAGCTAAATACCCTAAGTCCAGATCTTAGTGCCTCCAGATGGCAAGTGCGAATCCAAATGCAAATCTCACCAGCCCACAATAATGTCTCCAGTCAAATGTGCCACCAATCAAAAGAGAATGTGTCCTACAAAAGACTGACACCCAAAAGAGTGAGTCCCTGGAAGCTGTGTGTCCCAAAGAAGAGCATCCCACCAAAGACAGGAGAAGAGCTGAAAAGCCAATTTCACTGGCCAGGGTCTCCTCAACCCAAGCAAGTCACCAAAGCTGAACTCCTTGAGCCACCAACTCAGAATCACTCTTTCAGCAAGAACCACCAACACTGAATGACCTTCACAGAATTGAATACTCAGCTCTCCAATCTCACCTTTTATAAGCCCTTTTCCCATATCACTTCCTTTCTCTCTAGTTTCTACTTCCTTTCACTGAGGACTGTGTCTATCCTTACACATCTCTATGCTAAAAGGACCTCCAAGTCCCTGACTAATTAAATTAAAACAGAGGGAGGGGAAGTCTAAGTCCTTGATTGATTAAGTTAAAAAGAACAAAGGATGATAATTCTATTTATATAGAGGGTCAAATGATATTATGTAAATTGCCTTGAAAACCTTAACATACTATAAAGGCTAGAAATCATCATATCCAACTTACAAACAAAAGGAATTCCCATATAAAAGGAATATCACATATATAAGTTTATTTACTGTATTTTATTTGATGATTAAAAATAACTTCCTTTATGACTGAGCATCCAATAAGTGTTCAACTTTTTTTTTTTTTAAATAAAAATAAATCCTGGATATACTTCCTAGTGAAATGTGTTACACATTCCTATGTTGTGCCTCTTGTAATTTGAGGGGCTAGTTGAAAAGGAAAGGAAATAGAAAGGAGAGGGTTTTAAAAGAAGAGAAAGGGAAGGAAGAGAAAGAATGAAAGAGAGAGAGAAAGAAAGAAAGAAAGAATGAAAGAGAGAAAGAAAGAAAGAAAGAAAGAAAGAAAGAAAGAAGGAAAGAAAGAAAGAAAGAAGGAAAGAAAGAAAGAAAGAAAGAAGGAAAGAAAATAGAAGAAATGAACTGGAGAACCATGGGTTGGGTTCCACCTCAGTTCAGTTTCAGCCTTAATGACTAATGCCATATTGGAAAAGAGAGAGTTTTAGAGGGAGAAGTACATGGGAGTTGTTAATGAAGGCATATTGAATCGAATTCCTCTGCTTGCTAGAATCTTCACTGAAGGACTTATAGGTGTCCATAGATCATGGGCCTGATGTTTCGGGCACATCTGGTCCACACTCTATGCCCATGTATGGGGAAATTATAGGATGGATGGCTGATTATGGGGGAAACCAAATATGTATGAACTTATGTGATTTCCAATAATTATATGCCCATGTCCCACAGGTTTTGTCTCAATTTTGGGTAATCCAAATCATAGAAAAGGACTGTCCCTAATCCCATTCACAGAAGTCTAACTACTGGTCAGTCAATAATACTTACTGAACATCTCCTAAGTAAAAAGTGTGTGTGTGTGTGTGTGTGTGTGTGCGCACGCGCACCCGCACATTTAGGAGAAAGGGAAGAAATAAAAAAATCTGCGTCCTGCTTTTGAATAAGAACACAACTATAGCAATATCACTGAGGAGTTAGAGGTCAACAGAGTTGAAATTAGGGCAGAGCAACTGGTTCTTTGTTCTAGAGTACAAAATTCAGGAAGTAATGACAGCATTTTAACTCTGTCAGCAGCTAGAAACAATTGAGCTTAGTTACTAGTTAGATGAATAGAGTTAGTTTAAAAAGGCAGCTAGCTACCAAAGTTCATTCTCCCGAGTTTCTGCATCTGAGATCTCCAAAGCTCAGCCCTTTCTGGCCTCAGTGTCTTGATATCTTGGACCACCAATCCTCCACAGTCTTTCCATCTAATAATGGCTTGTACATCTTGTGGTGTTTATCCTGGACACCAGAGTTATTATTCATGACTATAGGGTTAAGTCAGGGTAGCACTGAAAAAAGCCTAGACATCAGCCAGAGAATGGAATATTCCTTCAAAACTAAGTCAGATAATTTCCCATAGGGTCAGGACTTGGAGAGGAATTGCTTAACTTTAAACTTCACAAGGGATCGGTTTTTTTTATCCTCTATAAGCCCTAGCATAGCTATTCCCACTGTGAGCACCCAGTATATATTTGTTCCATGAATAAATATTGCATTCTCTATCCCTTTGAGGGTGGGGGTGGTTGTCCTAGCCACCATTTGTAAAATATCTACTTTTACTCCTGCAAGAGCCTATTCCTAAAGGAAGGTATATTGAAATCATAGAGCTCCTCATAGCCAAGAGGAACCTTAGATGTCATGTAATTCAACCCTTTTATGTCCCATATGAGGAAATGGAGTGAAAATTCAAAATCACACAGGTAGTAGGTGACAGAGCCAAAGCAGCTAGGTGGCACAGTGATAGAGTTCTGGGGCAGAAGTCAAGAAGCCTTAACCTCCTGAGTTCAAATCTGGCCTCATATACTTCCTAGTTGTGTGACCCTGGGCAAGTCACTTTCCCCTGTTTGCCTTAGTTTCTTCATCTATAAAATGAGCTAAAAAAGGAAATGACAAACTCCTCTAATATATTTGCCAAGAAAATCCCCAAATGGGGTCACAAAGAGTCAGACACAGCTGAACAGACAACAACAATATTTGGAACATTACTCTAAGAAGTCAAAAGTAGTTTATTTTTTAGGATAAATACATTTGTATGGAGGACCTGCCAAAATGGAGGTTTTATTTGATGATGACGAAGGAGATGACCCTTGATCAAAAAAGGAAAGTGCTAATGGCCAGATCTGAAGCATAGGCTGCTTCTTCTCTTCCTGGCAAGAAGGTCACGCAGACAGCTGGAGGTCACAAGAAATGTCCTTACCTCCGAGTTCTGAGTATATCTGGGCTGGAGAGTGACTGATTTCAGAGTAGACTGAGCAGCCACAGAGAGACAGCAGGGCAATTACCCTGTGGTCTGCACTTCAGAAGGAATCCATCTTGACTCTTCAGCCTTTTTCACAAAGTAAGGACCTCCTTGTCATTTGAAAAGTACAGACCTGAGTGCCAGTGTTTACAGTGCTCTCACTAAAACACCTACTTTCTCACTGTTTAATGATCAGGTCCTGCTGAGAGTGGCCCATTTTAAAGCCTTCTTTTCCACATCCTCCTCTCTTACTTCTCTCCCCAGTGTGACAGAGGGAGTTGGGGGTGGGGGGGGATAACTAATTGGAGAGACAGAACAATTCAGCTCGAGGCTCTTCATGGGTTTACTCATTTCTGCCTCTTCTGACTGGCTCTTAGCAAGGCGAGCCCTCTGACCCATTGCTTTGCTGCCAAGCCTTTCTTCCTAATGTCTGAGACAGAAGGGTGAAGAAGGCTTTTTTCTCTGGATCGCTTGCAACATTTCTGAACAAAAACGGTTGTGTGTTCCCAAACAACAGTGTATACCAATCCAGGAGATGAGGGCTTCCTCAGAGAGCCATGCTGAAGTGTCTGCAGCATGGTCTGGAATATAAAACACTGACTGAACCTTTGGGGCTGTGCCCATGATGGGGCTGCCTTGGACCCTGGCAGCCAGAACTCCAGTTGCCAACAGTGTGCAAGCCTGTTTACTGCATGGACAACATCCTGTTGGGTGAATTGACAAGAGTCTCAGCCCGCCTTGGCATATCATAGCTCTCTATCTCGGTGCACCCAGCATGTAATGAGTGCATCTGGACAGTTGCTGTGGTCTCAGCCATTGACCAGTCACTCAGAGAACTTGGAAAATGCTAGAGCCAGTTTTGTCCTCTGTGCAGCTCTGAACAAAGTTAAGGCTCTTTGTGGCTTCCTAGGGAAAGGCACTCATCTATTCCACGAGGTTATCTTGAAATGAGGTAATACAGGACTGAGCCAAATCACATTAGGGATAAGAAAAACAGGAGCTTCTCTGTCCTCAATTTCTTAGATATTGGCAATGACAAAATCAGTGCAAATAATGCTAAAATTATTAGGCGGTGCTCCCGACAGAATCTTTGTTAGAACTCGGGGTGGGGAAGAGTATATCTATTTGTTGTTCCTTGCAGTTGACTTCCTTCCTCCTTCTTCCATTTTTTAAGGTTTTATTGATAACTTCTGTTTTATATCACATTCATTTCTTGATATATTTTCGCTGTCTTGAAATCTCCCTTATAACATGTGTAATGTAGAAGATGGCAGGATGGAATTCCTGCAAAATACAGGGTCAAGCCTCACCCAGAATTCTAGGGGACCCCATGTTAATGGTCTATGTTAACTATAAGAAATAGGTGACAATTATACAATGTTTTATTGTTTGTATATTTGGTTATCAGAAAAATAATCAACTTTAACAATGAGAAATATTTACTTTATTTATATTTTCTCATATTGATCAAAATGAAATTTTATATTTTATACTCTGCATATAGTATATAATATGAATTATGTTTCATTTTATACATAATCATATACAATATTAGCCTGAATATAGTGCTATATTTTTCCCCCAATATGTACCTTTGAAAGTCATATTCACACAATATTTGAGCACTTCCAGCTTTTAAAGTTGTGTATTGTGAGCCTCAGCGTACATAAAAAAGGTGGCTATCTCCTGGGGCAGATGAGAAATGATGCTGACCAAATGCCTGTTTGTTTTGATATTTAGTCAAATGTCACCCTTCATACTAAAGGCGCCAAATCAGTATTGATTAAAACTACTGGAAATGAGAAAACTAGAATGACTGCGAAGCTTGTAGGCACAGCTGGTGGGCAAAAACTGACTCCTTAGGTAATTTTAAGGTGTAAAACATTACCTGAAGAAAAGTTACCATCAGGAGTGATCTTACATGTGCAAGAAAAGGTATGGATGAATGAAGAACTTGTATTAGATTGGTAGAATGTGGTCTGGGGTAGGCATCTGGGTGTATTACTGTGTCAGAGAGGAATGCTCATAATTCAGCGCATTCAAGGGTCACCTGACTGAAAATGTGAAGAAGAGAATTGCTGAAATGTGCACAGATCTAGTTGTTATTCCAGGAGGAATGATGTTGCAATTACAAGTGTTAGATATAGTAATTAATAAGCCATTCAAAGATCATTTGAGGAAAGGCTATATAACAAGTGGATGTTGGCCGGAAACCATGAATTTACTCCATCGGGAAAAATAAAGAAACTCTCCACTTATTCTTATTAGGGAATTGGATCAAAACCACTTGGGACAAAATCCCCACCGAGTCCATTGTGCTTGGATTTTTAAAATGTTGCATATCAAACAGTATGAATGGTAGTGAAGATGGTGTTTTGTGGGAAGAAGAGGGTGATGGCATTGACTTGAATGATGTTTCCACTTTGCGAGATGAGGAAATAGAAGAGGAAGGAGAACATGATTAAATATTGGAAGGTAGTTTCTCACAAGTATCTATAAAAGTACTACATATTTAATAAAAGTGTTGGCATTAAAACTTCTTTAACTTGTTTTCAGGACCTTGAAAAATTTTTGAATATAAAGTACCTGCATTATTCATGAGTTAAGAGAAAGTTGTAATTTAAAATGAGAAAATAAAATAGTGTTTCCTCTTTCTGAGTACCCTTCAAAATACTTTGGATTGCACTATATTCGGGATTGCATTATATTAGGGCTAATATGGTATGTATGTACATATATATTATGGGAAAGCTAATTGGCATGCTGGATGATGTGCAGGGCCTGGAGTCAGGAAGACCTGAGTTCAAATTTGGTCTCAGACATTTAAAAGCTGTGTGAACCTGGGCAAATCACTTATCCCTGTTTGCCTCAGTTTCCTTATCTATAAAATGAACTGGAGAAAGAAATGGCAAACTGTTCCAGTATCTTGGTCAAGAAAAAAAATACAAGGAACAAAGAATCTGATTCTACTGAAATGACTCAATAGCAACAAAATATATTTATATATAACATGTAGCATATTTATATTTATATATCATATTTTCATATGTATATATGTACAATATATTTACTATTTACTTTATACTTATTGCTTCATTGGATCCTTAAAACAGCCTTCTAAGATTGGTGTTTTTAGTATCTCCATTTTACAAATGAGTAAACTAAGGCCCAGAAAGACCAATGACTTTGCCTAGGGCCAATCAGCTAGTACCTAACAATCCTATTAATATAACCCCCATTTTACAAATGAGGAAACTGAGGCAAGAAGAAATTAAGAGATTGGCCCAGAATCACATAGTTGGAAAATATTTGAAGCAGGACTCACATTCAAGTCTCCTTGTCTCTAAGTCAAGCACTCTATTCCTTATATGATTGCCTAAATGAGTATTGTTAAATTACTAAATAAACCCTCACAACAGTATGTAGAATCAGCCAAAATGGTGACTATCTCTGGTGGCATATGCAATATTCTTCAACTCTCACCTTCTACCTTTCTAAAGAAAGGAGTATCTCATTGACTATTCTCCTAGAGTGAGAGTGGCTATCAACCAGAGCCCTGCTGCCTTGCAGTTCTTTTTTCACTTCTATTATTCCGGTTCTGCATCTTCACTTTGCATCAGTTCCTATCTGTAAGTCTTCCTCTACTTCTCAGAATCCTGAATATTTTTCGTTTTTCCCCATGCTTCCCATAGCGTTCACTTGCTATAATTTGTTCAGTCACGTCCCAATCAATGGGCATCAATTCTCCTTCTAGTTTTTTGCTACCACAAAAAGAACAATTTTATTTCTTTCTGCAAATGGCAAACTGTAAACATTATAAAACCACAGCGGCATCTTCAGCTCAGGAGATAAGTTATTAGTATTCTGGCTTCTTGATGGCCACTTGCTATTTCACAGTCTGTAAAATCTTGGCCAATGAAATTACCTAATAACATCAAAGTAAAGGTCAGGCAAGTCATGGAATACAGAGCTTTGGCTGATATACTGCACCTCAGCCTGAGAAAATTGCTTTCTCATTATGGATTATTGCTGGGTCTATCCATTTGTTTCTGATTTTTATATGGGCCAAGGATAGGGAGGGTGAGGAGGATCCCTGAGGCATAAACGTGCTCTGAAAGTAATTATTTGTTTTCTAATAATTTTTTGATTCCCTTTGGGAATTCCCTTATGATTTAGTTTTCTAAGTAATACTTACCCACGATTCTCCCAGGAACTCTGCATTGTTCTTCTTTGAGTTGGTCTGGAGAGCTCTGGGTAAGCATTGAGAGAAGCCCTTTGCCCATCTCCTTACTTCATCTGATGTATACAAACCACTGCCACACACACTATTCCTTTCTCACTCACTTTTTGTGCCATATCACCATTGGAGACTTGCCATCCCATTGCGTCATGACTTGTTTACTTCCATTGTCTTTTTAGAGAACCCAGTTCAGATTTTCCATTAGAATTTCCAATTACTCCCATGAAAGGAAGGATGCCTCAGTAGAAAAATCTATAGACTTGTTGGGATCCAGTCCTGGTTCTAATAAATACTAACTTTGTAGTCTTGGTCAAGACACTTCAACTATCTGAGGCTAGTTGTGGTTTAAAATGAAGATACCAGGACTAGAAGTCCCAGAAGTCCTAGTAGGTTTTTTTTTTTTAACCCTTACCATCAGTCTTAGAATTGATACTAAATATTGATGTCAAGGCAGAAGAGCAGTAAGGGCTGGGCGATGGGGGATTAAGTGACTTGCCCTGGGTCATACAGCTAGGAAATGCCTGAGGCCCATATTTGAACCTTGAACCTCCCATCTCCAAACCTGGCTCTCTAGTTACAGTCAGCTAGCTGTCCCTTAATAACAGTTTTAAGTTTTAATAGTTACAATTTTAACTAAAGACTTTCAAGATACCCAGTCCTTAGATACAGCTATTAGATGGAAAGTCTTTTGTAAATCTTTAAGTGCTATGAAAATGAGTTGCTTTTATATGATCAAAAGTGTGCATGTAGGTGTGTGTTTGTGTGTGTATGTGTGTGTATGCACAGGTACATAGCATAATACACACACACATATGCACATACACACACACAATCAGTTGATATTTCAGGTAAAGATTTTTTTCCAGGCAAACCATTCTCCATTGTTTCTCTCTCTCCCCATCATAAATGCAGAATACTAAGGTTGAGAATTATTATTAACTAATTAAGTGGTAGCACTACCAGATGACTCCTCCTAAAGCTATCGGTCTTCTGCACCCTAAATTTTTAATGGCTCACTATTGTTTACCAGATAAGATTCAAGCCCTCACTTGGAATTTAAGTCCCTTCATAATTTAGTGCCTCTTTCTTTCCACTTATTTTTTTTTCAAGCTTCTTCTTTATTTCTCTTTTTAAACAACAGTTTGGGTGACCAAAGCCAATCCCCAACGACTCCCCGAGGCCTTCCCAGACACAGAGGTGTGATGATGGCAGCGTCGTGCTTGGCCTCACTGGTCCACTAATTTTTACCATTTAATTTACCACTTATTTAGCACTAATTCTCTTTATACATCTTGTGTTGCAGTCAAACTGACGATTCACTGTTCCTTCAACGTAGCAAGAATCCATCTATTTATTGAATGAATGAAATCTAGTCCAGCCCTTGCTTCCAACATGCATGAATGTATTAAAGCCAGAAAGCATTCTTTTCCACCAGCACCAGCATCACCACTGCTGCTGCCACTACCCCCCCCCCCCACCCTTTCCCACAGCCTGGATCTATTTATCACTTGAGAATTTGTTGAATTTAAAGACTTTAAAAAATAATCAAGCAGCTGCTGGTTGATGGGATTGTTCAGGGACAGGATAAGGGTGTGGCCATAGCCTCTGACTAAGGGTAGGTTGGTGAGGTTTGTTCTGAGGCCAGGAGCTTTTAGAATGCACCCTGAGGATTTTCTTTATTGATTCATTAAAAGTATATACATGTCCTCAGCTCGTATGATGAGGCCCAATGACCTGGACACTGAAGTCATGCATTATTACTGCTGTTTCGGGAAGAGGTATGAGGTGGCGCTGCAACAGCCATCTCAGTAAGGATGTACAGCCAGACCCATTCAGTCACAAAATCTGAGTTCAATACCTTCCCTGCCACTGACTCCCCAGGAGAATTAGCAAGATGTGTAACCTCTGTGTGCCTTAGTTTCCTACTCTGTAAAATGAGCAAGCTGGACTCGATGATAGTCTAATACCCTTTCCAAGTCTAACAATGTACATGCAAATAGCACAATAAAGGTTTATATGATGATTTTCCTATATTATCTCACTGATCTTTGCCATCACCCTAGGAGATATTATTAACTCCATTTTACAAATGAGGAAACTGAAGTTGGGAGAGGGTAAATGATTTAATTAGCAGCACACCACTGTTAAGAGATGGGAACAGGATTCAAGCTCAGACCTTCCTGACTCCAAGTCTATCACTCTCTCCACTAAGCTGCCTAGTTATCTGAATCTACAATCTTATGGCTCTAAAGTTCTTTGTAAAAACTCCCCCTACGCCCCCCCAAAAAGCAGCAAAGTTTTCCTTGAATATTTGCTGTTGGGTTTGTGCCTAAGTCCACTGACTATCTCCCTATTTAATAGCAGACTGGGCAGCTAGGCTATGCAATGGATAGAGTGCCAGGAAAGAAAGAGAGAGGGAAAGAAAGAGAGAAAGAGAGAGAGACAGAGAGACAGAGAGAGAGAGAGAGAGAGAGAGAGAGAGAGAGAGAGAGAGAGAGAGAGAGAGAGAGGAAGAAAGAGAGGAAGGAAGAGAGGAAG
>NC_058135.1:120074850-120120424 GCF_016433145.1 Gracilinanus agilis | reverse complement strand
GAAAAGAAAAGAAAAGAAAAGAAAGGAAAAGAAAAGAAGAGAAGAGAAAAGAAAAGAAAAGAAAAGAAAAGAAGAGAAAAGAAAAGAAAAGAATGGGAAAGAATAGAAAAGAAAAGAATGGGAAAGAATAGAAAAGAAAAGAAAAGGAGAGTGTCAGACCTGGAGTCAGGAAGACCTAAATTCAAATTTGACCTCAAACACTTACAAGCTATTTGACCCTGGTCAAGTCACTTAACTCTATTTGCCTTAGTTTCTCCTCTGTATAAATGAGCTGGAGAAGAAAATGGGAAAGCACTCTAATATCTTTGCCATGAATTCTCAGGCCAGATTGGGGCATGAAGAGTCAGATACAACTTAACAACAAAAAGTAGACCATGAAGAGATCAGAAAGTTATACATCTTGCAATGGCCTCTTAATTCCTCTCTTCTAAGGAGGTCAGACTTCATTTTCATATCATCATTAAAGAACTACTTAAAGAGAAATAATATACGAAAAAAACTTTAAAGTGTTATATGCCTGTAAGGCACTATTCTTTGACTACTACAACACATTCTCAATATAACAATAGTCTTTGCTGAAAGATCTCCAAAGAGGAAGAACCCATTGACTCCCAAGGCAGCTTATTCTACTTTGGGATGGCTCCCATGAATATCATCCCCTAACACTTCCACCTTTGCTCTTATTTCTTCCCTTTGGGGCCAAACAGAATTGGTCAGGTTCTTCTTCACATGACAACCCTTCGAATTTTTCCAGAGGAACAGTTATCGTGAATCAAACCTTGTCCATTCTTTTTCAGACTAAACATTCTCAATTTAGTCATTATCTTTTTATGGAATTATTTTTCCCCAGAAATACAGTTTCTCAGTTAAAGTACCGCCTACCCATCTCATATTTTCCATGAATTATTCTTTGAAGTCATTCCCTTGTATGATGATGCCTAGTTTAAGATGAGAATCTGGGTCACATGACTGAATTTCAGAATTGTTGCATAAAGTCTGTTGTTCATTATTCTCCTCAAATTGTTTTGCATAATGGGATTGCCCCTGGAAAAGCTGTACACAAAACAACTTTTAAAATAAAATTCTTTATCTTATTAACTAACACTGGTGAAGATTTCAGCTTTTCATTTTAATTCTATTTGAATGCTAGTTGACAGTGACTTCTTAAAATTTTTAAAGATTATATAAACCCCTCAAAGAGTCCTTTATATAGATCCTTCCTGATAATTAATGGATGAGCTCCTGTCTTACTTTATCTACTTGGTCAGTCTTAATTCTTCTAGAGAGAAAAGGCAGAATTGTGTCTGTAAATGAAAACTGGCTTTGAAGTCCCAAGAACTGGGTGCAAATTCCTTTTACTACCTATCTGTGTGACATTTGACACTTAACTTTGACATCCATAAAATAATAACAAAAGCTAACATTTGTAAAGTGGCTGTTATTGGCCAGGCATTGCAAAAAACACTTTACAAATATTATCTTGTTTAATCCTCACAACAGCTCTGAGAGGTAGGTGCTACGATTAATCTCCAAATTACTCATGAGGAAATTGAGTCAAACAGAGATTAATTAACTCAATTAGGATGTGTCTGATGTCAAAATTGAACTCAAGTCTTCCTGACTCCAGATATGGCACTATATGCACTATAGTGCCGCCCAGCTACACATCCTTTGAGTTAATCCTTAACTACGCAAATTCCAGGCAGCCATTGCACATGGCCAGTTTTCAGGGTCCAGAGTTGAAAATGAGTGGTATGAATCAGATATGAGGATTTTCAGTGAGTGTTAACTGCTCCCTGCCTCAAACTATCTTTTTAACATTAATATTCACCTGGGGATGTCATATACCTGCAAAACATTGAATGCCACAATTTTGGAAGAATCAAAATTATAGGGTAAAATCAAATATCAATAGAAAGCTGCATTTTGCATTTAAATTGGTCTAATTAGTAGTAACTGCTATGAATAATTTATAATTAATATTAACAATTAATATCACTAGCAATTAATTATACATACATTGTAAGTTATGCTAAAGATATAACTTGTGACCTGGAAGACCAAGAAAGTTATGAAGTAAGAGCAAGGAGTTAATAGATTAGCAATTACCTTATTGCACTGATATCCTCCAAATTTTAAAAGATCCAGAGAAATATCAGGTTAATTCTTTATAGAGGATTCATGAAAGGCCGTTATTTCACAGGGAAGTGTGTCCAAAAGTCACAAAAGCGGCCAAGGATTCAAATTCAGATCTTCTGACCTTAACTTGAGCTCTTGGTCCACAACGGATTATTATATACACTTTACTATTTATAGTAGACAAAGAAGAAACAATAACAAAAATGAAGTTCTCATACAGAAGTGTGCACAGACATGAACAAATGGTTTTTCATGAAAAAAAATCATAAACTATCAATGACCACATGAAAATGTGCTCCAAATCACCAACACTAAGACAAGTGACAGTGTTGAAAACTGAGGCTTCAAATTCTACCACAATAATGAAAAACAGTGGGAATAGTCAACATTGAAAGGGAAGTAGGAAGGCAGGCACTGATGACAGTGTTGATTGAGCTGTGAAGTAGTCCAACCCCTCTGGATTTCTGTTATGGGATTTTACAAAGAAAGTGACTAAGATAGCCATTCCTCTTGAGCCAGCGATCTCACCATTGGATATATACTCCCAAGGAAATCAAAGAAAGAAACAAAGATCTAATATGTTAAAATACAAGGAAGAGGAGAGCTAGGTGGCTTAGGGGATAGAGAGCCTTGCCTGAAGAAGAGGGTCCTGGGTTCAAACCTGACCTCAGACATCACCTAACTGTGTGATCCTGGGCAAGTCACTTAACCCTCATTGCCTAGCCCTTATTACTTTTATATTCTGGAACTGACATGTCATATTCATACTAAGATAGAAGGTAAAATTTTAAGAAAAATAAATTAAAATATATGGAAGAGCAAACAACTAGAAACAAAGTAGGTGCCTCAAATTTGGGAAATGGCTGAAAAAACATGGGATGTGGATGCAATAAAATATTACAGGGCCATAGGAATCAATCAATCAATACTTCTATCAATATCCTGATAGAGAAGTGATAGACTCAGAGTACAGATTGAGGCAATATTTTTTTGGACAGGGACAATAAGCAAATTTGTTTTGAATGACTATTTGTTATGAGAATTTCTTTTCATTTTTCCAATTGAAGGGGGAGGGAGGATGTAAAGAAAATATATTTTCATTCATTACAAAATTGAATTAAAATTATAAGATAATAAAAGAAAAGAAAGATTCAGAAAAAAGGAACTGATAAATACAAAGAATCTAGAGAAACTTGGTGAGATGTGCATGAGCCAATGCAGAGTGAAATAAATGGAATAATATACACAACAACTAGAAGAATTTAAATGGAAAGATAATGAAAATCAAGTTGAATTCTGAGTAATGGTGAATCCAGGGAAGGTCCCAAGGCAAAGTAAGGCAACCGACATTTATTATTTACTTATTTCTTGCCAGGTACTGTGCTAAGTCCTGAGGATACAAATACAAGTAAAAAACAAAGAGTACTAATACTAAAGGAGCCTACCTTCTGATGGAAGAAGACAACACACAGAAGGGAATTTAAAAGCTAAACATAGAATATTTACTAATGCAGGGCCATGATGTCAAAGTCCAGAAAGTCAGAAGTAGAGTCAGAACAGGAATGAGAAGGTCCTAGAGAAGAAATAATGAAAAAAAATGCCTCCTTCCTTAATGCAGAGCTGTAGGAGACTCGATGGTGCTGTAGGTGGAGTGCCAGGAAGATTTTGAGTTTAAATCCAGCCTTAGTCACTTACTATCTCTGTGACTAAGCAAATCACTTCATCCTATTTGCCTCAGTTTCCTCATCTCTAAGATGAGCTTGAGAAGAAATGCAAACTACTCCAGTATCTTTGCCAAGAAAACCCCAAGTTGGGACACAAAGAATCTCGTATGACTGAAACAACTGAACAGCAACAGGAGACTCCAAGGATAGAAGCTTGTGTATATATTGCCAAACATGAGTTTTGTGGTGCCATCTTTGAATTCTTCCCAGCTGTTGTATGTGAATTTCACCTTTTAAAGATATAACAAAGAAACACAACCACAAGAAAGAGCACCAGGACAAAACAAAATCCTTGAATTTTCCCAGGGGAGCCTTGGCATAATAAGCATAATCTAGTTTATGCCTTTGTTTTTCCTTTTCTGTGTCCAGTGTCAGGACCTAGAAATGCGACTCTATGAGACTCATTATAGCAACTTCATCTTCAGAGTCGTGTCTGAATGGTAGTGTTAAGTCATCTCTATTTTCTTTCTCTTTATCAGTATAAATTTCACTTTCCTGCTCCTTTTCAGGGCCCTTATTATGTTTTTTTTTCTTATCTTTTATTCTTCTGGATATTTTTTTTTACTGAGCTGTGTAGAATTTGCTTTTAATGCCTCGAACCCCTGGGATGACAGGCTTGTGTTCATACAAAGGCATCCTTTCTAAAGGCAGAAGATTATTTGTTTAATAGCTGCAGGAGTAAGAGATGGAATTTCCCTGTTCAGGGGCCAAGTGAGACAACAGGGCTTGAGAATTTCCTAAGAAAATTCTTCCTGGGATGACAGGTGTCAGTCACTGGCTCATGTTGAAAGCGATCATTCCAGGACAATAATGGATTCTTACATCCTCAGAAGAATGACCCAATCATTTATAAATCTCTTGAGAGCAGGAAAAGGTCTGATCTGTCCAGGGTAGATTAGCTCAATGCCCAGAGTTATTTATTAATTATTAAATAATATAAATGTAAATATAAATAATTAAAATTAAATATTAATATTTATCAATATTGCCATTTGGGAAAACAAAGACAGAGAATGGTATGGTTTTTTGTTGCATCTACTTCATCATCTCATTTAAGCTGATAAAATGAATTCAAAGGCATGGAATGGAGATTGTGTATTACTATCCTCATTTTTTGGATTAAAAAAGCTGAGCTATGGAGAAATGCAGTCACCCAAGATCCCCAAATGAGTAAGTGTCAAAGGTTGGTGTCATACCTGAATTCTGAGCTCTTTCCATGGTGTCAGTTTTTCATAGAGCTATGCTCACTATAAACATCATCCCTCTCCCCCTACCCCAAATGCTGCTAAACTGCCTTTTTCAGTTTTATTCATGTCTATTCCTTACATTTTGTTGATTTTGTTCTTTACACGCATCATGTCCCGATACACCTTTCTTTCCATAGAATCCTCCTTTGTAACAAAGGAAAACAGTGAAATAAAACAGACCACAGTGAAATCTGCACTTTTTACTGTAACCTTCAGTGTTTGGTTATTTCATATAAAATTGGGGTTGGTAACACCTTCCCTTTCTACAGGATGGAGGACGAAGCAGAAAATACCTTGAGATTCCCTCCGGTTTAAATACCTAAAACTGCACCTTACATCATTTCTCCTCTCTTTATGCGTATGGCCAGTCTCCTCAGCTAGCATGTCCAAATTGAGCCCAAGGACAGAAATTCTGTCTTTTTACTGCCAGAGCCTAGCAAAGCACAGCATTTATACATTCTTTACGTGGAACTCCCACTTCTCTATGGAAGTATGCTGAAAGGGAGTGGGCTGAAATGACTCCACTTTTTATAGAGGAATTTTTTTTTTAAATTTTATTTGAATATTTCCCCATAGTTACACATTTCATGTTCTTTCCCTCTCCCCCAAACTCCCCACCCCCCTTAGCCAATGCACAATTCCACTGGGTTTTACACTTGTCATTGATCAAGACCTAATTCCATATTATTGAGAGTTGGACTAGAGTTATTGTTTAGTGTCTACATCCCCAATAATATCCCCATCAGCCCATGTGTTCAAGCAGTTGTTTTTCTTCTGTGTTTCTCCTCCCACAGTTCTTCCTATAGAGGAAATTTTTAAAAGTTGGAGGTCAGATTCTCTCTCGTCCTCTATTCTTCTTCTAAGAACATTCCAAGTAAGCAATGACCCAAGAATCATGATGGCTAATACCACTGTATTCACTTAAATATTATTCTTTTACTGAGTTTCTTCTTCATTCCTTTCTTTTGTTACTCATAGGTATTAATTTTCCTGACTCTGGTCACATATTAGTTAATATGATATTTATTACATTTAGCCTAGGGGCATTCAAACTTTTACAGAATGGAAGGGTAGACAGCATTGACAGTTCAGTGCAGGGATTTGGAAGCCAGAGGGCCAAGCTTGATGTGTATCTGCATACATTTGCATAATTCCACATGCAAACCTATGATTATGCAATATTATTAATGTACATCAGCAAAAATCCATCAGTACAGTAAAAAGGCAGTGGGTTAAAATGAAAGATTGCCAGGTTCAAATCTTATAATAATGTCAAAATGTATTGTATACAGTCTGTGGCAAAGAATGATTAATTTAGGGCAAGTAGAAAAGGATGCTAGTCTCATTGTCTAATTTATTTTATTACTTTAGTGTATTTGGGTGGATTATATGGAGTAGAAAAAAGAGGGCACATAAACAAGTCATGGAGTGGCACATATAAACATTTATATTTACATATGAAGCACTTCCCTCCTCTCCTCACACTTTAAACTAATCTCAGATTGTGTCTATTTCACGGTAATAACTATTTAAACCATGACCTGAGCACCCACTCAATATGTCACTTTGTTACTAGACCTACCATAGATACTAAAATACAATAACAAAAGCATTTAATTAAGACATTAATCAATTTAAATAACAAAAAGTGAATCAAGTAATAAAATATTCCCTGAATTCATACACAAAAAATTATAAATCTCCTATTCCTTTAGGAGAGTCGTCATCTCATTCCTTCCTTTCAATCCCTGAAACTCCCTAGAACTTACACTCTGAGTCATTTTGTCCTGCAAGATCACATTAAGAACTCACATCATCAGTATCCCTGGCCCCCGTGTGCTTACCTCCCCTCTGATTGGAGAGAATGTGGCTGGAGTTTATTGAGAGGGAGCATGATGTGGCCAGATCTGCCCGTAAAGAATTTGAGCCTCTTTCCACTTAAAACTGGGAGATCAGTTAAGAGGCCATACCAACAGTACAGGTGTGAGTTAGTGAGGATTTGAATTAAAGCATTAGCAGTATGAATAGATAGAAAAGGTAACCACCACAGAGGGATACGATAGTTGTGGGAAGAGCAAGATTTGGGAACTGGATATTGGAACGATGGAGTGAGGAGTCAAAGGTAATGCCAACTTTGATGCTGGCATACTAGAAAAATGGTGCTGCCTTTCTCAGAAATATAGAAGTGGAAGAGGGATGGGTTTGAGGGGAAAGATGAGTTGTGTTTTATACATATTAAGTTTGAGATGTCTTGAGGACATCCAGTTTGAAGTGTCTAATAGGCAATTAGTGATCTGAACCAAAAATCAGGGTAGACTGGGACTAGATATATAGATCTGTAAGTTAATGGGAAAAAATATGAAAATTAAACCCATGGGAGCTGGCAGAGAGGGTGTAGAAGAAAAAAGAACAGGAGGCTTAATAGATAGGCTTGAGAAACCTATAGTTAGGGAGGGTATGTAGATAGTATTCCACCAAAAGAGAATGAGAAGTTATACAGGTAGGAGAAGAACCAAGAGAGAAACGTACCCCAAAAGCCAAAGGAGATGAGAGTATCTAAGAGGGGAATGTGGTCAATTATGTCAAATGAGGAATATAGTTAGAGAAATCTGAGGACAGAAAAGGACCCTAAGATTTTGTAATTAAGAGATCATTGGTAACTTTGTAGAAGTCATTTGAGTGATGAGTTTGGAAAGCAAACTGCAAAGGGGTTGAGGAGTGAGATGAGGCAATGAGTATATACAGCTTTTTCAAGGCAGCATGGCTGAGAAAGGGAGGAGGAATATAGGATAGTCAGCAGAGGGAATAATTAGGTGGTGGGAAGGAACCATTACATAGAGAAAGGTGAAGATTCAAAAGAAAGAGAAAATTGAGGGTACAATCTGATGGAAAAGATAGAAGATGATAGAATCAAGTGTACATGTGGATCTTGGAAAAGGCAAGAACTGTCTTTTGTCAGGAATGATGGGAAAAGAAGAAGGGAAATGTAATAATATCCTTATTAAAAGGTTTTGAGAGTAAGAGAATAGAAGGTGAAGCTCATATCTAATGACCTCACTTTTCTCAGTAAAGTAAGAATGGAGGTCTTTGAGAAAGGGATGGATAAGGGGAGATATGGAAGGTTTTGAAGACATAAGAAAAAGTTTAGGAAAGCTTTTGTTGAGAGTGAGATACAGATTATGATAGAGAAGAATAAAAGGGATTGCCTTGTTGTAGTGGGAGCCCAGTTGAAGTCTTATAACATGCCTTTATAATATTCCCCATAAAATGGTTGTGATGCTACCTCCAGCTCTGTTCAGTGGTGCACTAGTAGGAGCAGAGAGAGCAAGAATCCACAGCTGTGGATGGCAAAGGATGAGCACTAATAGAACAAGGAGGTGGGGCGAAAGGATTCAAAAGTGTAGGGTTGAATAGGGTCAAGATTGGAGAAGGAAGGAAAAGAGTTAAAAGCAGGGATAATGGCCTGAGAAAGTAATAAAGAAGAGAGGTCTCAATTAATTAATCAATTTGAGGTCTCAATCAATGAAAATAATAAGTTTAGGAAGAGTAAAGCATAGGAAGAGAAGGAATGATAGAAGGTCAAATAGAGGAATGTCTCTGTATAAAGAAGTGGAACTCTTGGGGATAATGATGAGATCTAGCATGTGGCCATCCCTATGTGTGGCTGAAGTGGAGAGAAGGAAGAGTCATGGTATAGAAGGAGTCTGGCAGACACATTGCATCAGGAGAATGTTGGTGTTAAAAAGATGGGTTTTTGGATTAGGGAGCAGCTTAAAGTTGTTGAAAGTGCTCTACAATTTTCAAAAGTCAATCTAGGGAACTTTCTTCTTCTTGGTCAATTCTTGGTCTAATTCCTTTAACCCTCTACAGGGCCTGTCCAGGATATGTGTACTGACAGTCTAACTCAATAGACGGGCTATCCAACCATATCCTATAACTTGGACATCATCCATTCTTTAGCCCTTTAGTTCTTTATGAGGATGGACTTTTAGATAGTGCTTTAGTGATCTTTTGTTTTACTCTTCACTCTCTCGTTGGTTGGGCAAATCTCATCAAAGTATCTCAGCCTTGAAGGTCTAGCAGAATTGATCTAAATTCTTCTTGACTCTTCCCTGAACTCCTAATGCAGTGGTTCCCAAACTTTTTTGGCCTACTGCCCCCTTTCCAGAAAAAAATATTACTTAGTGCCCCCTGGAAATTATGGCACCCACCTTGGAAATCACTGTCCTAATGCTTAATCCTGGAGCACAGCCTCACATGAACTCCTCTGTCTCCCTTTTCTTCTGCAGCTCTGACTAGGTTCTTTAATCATGCTTATTATGGACAATAGGAAACTTTTCTGGATTCCACCACCCGCCACCTTCTTGGGTAATGATCTTCCCTTCAGATATCACAATGTATTCTGTTTTGTACTCTTCTCATATATTTCATAAAATCTTAAAATCATAAATCTAGAACCAGTAGGGATCTTTGAGGCCATCTAGTCTTTTTTGTAGATAAGGAAACTGAGACCCAGAGAGAACAAGTGACTTGCCCAAGGCATAGTCAGGGCTCTTTCCATTATACCAATGATTCCCAAAGTGGACGCTACCGCCACCTGGTGGGTGTTGCAGCGATCCAGGGAAGCGGTGACGGCCACACTTTTTTTGTATTACATTCTATTCTGAGTTCAATAAATAGTTTCATAATTTCCAGGGGGCACCAAGTAATATTTTTTCTGGAAAGGGGGCAGTAGACCAAAAAAGTTTGGGAACCACTGCATTATACCATACACCTCTCAGCAACTTGTGTAACTTTGGATATTATTACTATCTATGTTGACATCTTAATCTTCTCCTCTACAAGTTCTCTGAAAGAAGTAACCATGCCTTATAATCAGATAATTGTTGGCTTTAGGGATTACAGATTCTAATTCATTACCTTATTTCATCAATCAGGAACCATTTATCAAGTGCTTATTCTATTCTAAGTACTCTGCTAAGAAATGACAATACCAAAAAATAAATAACTAAAATAAAAAGCGTTCCTGCCTTCATGAAGCTTATATTCTAGTGGGTGGGATGTGATGTAAAATATAAGGCAAAGGGGGCAGCTGGGTAGCTCAGTGGATTGAGAGCCAGGCCTAGAGACAGGAGGTCCTAGGTTCAAATCCGGCCTCAGACACTTCCCAGCTGTGTGACCCTGGGCAAGTCACTTGACCCCCATTGCCTACCCTTGCCAATCTTCCACCTATAAAATCAATACACAGAAAGTTAAGGGTTTAAAAAATTTAAAAAAAAAATGAAAAAAAAATATAAGGCAAACATAGAGGGGAGGGTTCTAGAAGCTTGGAGAAGAAGGAAAGGCTTCCTCCAGAGGATAGTACTTGAGCTAAACCTTGAAGGAAGTCAGGGATTATAAGGATTTGCACGAGAACCTGTTTGGTAGGTCATAATAGCAGCTGCATTACATCCGTTTTATAGATGAGGAAACTAAAGCCAATTGCAGTGAAATTAATTGTTCATAGCCAAAGTGTTAGAAGGCAGAATTCAAACTCTGGTCTCTCTAGAAGTCATCTACCACTTTTGCAACTACATTACAGGGTCTTCTACAGCCTTTCTATCCTAATCACCTATCACAGGATTTTGCATGCAAAAGGTGCTTAATAAATGCTTGTTATCAGATCATATCATAAGTATAGTAGAAACTTTGCTGGCATAGTCCTTGTGAGATGGGCAAGCCATCTTGGCAACAGTATATAAGGCTACCTTTTAAGTTGACATAGTGATGTCAGAGCCATTTGCTAGTCTTGTGCTCCTAGGGCACAGCCTGATAGTGGAGCATTCCAGTCTCACCCAGGAGGCGTCTACTTACATCACATCATTCCTGACAGCAGCTTAGTCAGACCTCTTCTGGAGAACATACATGCTTCCAGGCTGCAGTTTCCAGAGCTTGGTTGCTCCTGGATTTTGGCACAGCAAAAAACTCTTGAAAAATCAGTTTATTTTTCTCACACTTCTCTTTCCCAATGGAGAAGGGCAGGCCACCTGCCTGGCAATTCATGAATTTTGGATCACACTGAACGGTTCCAGAGCCTTAGCTGCTTTACCGCTTCCTATTCCTTGATGAGCCAATCACTGGAAGGATGCCTGACTTTTCTCCTGACTACACTTGATGCAACAAGCCTTACCCGTAGACTCAAATTAAAGAAGAAATACAGGGAAACTATATTATGTTAAAAGGTAGCACAGAAAATGAAGTAGCATTAATACTAAAATTATTTTACTAAATAGGAAAAGAACAAGCAATTATTAAGCTTTTATTACATCCTAGGCAATAAGATAAGCACTTTACAAATATTATCTCATTTGATCCTCGCAACAATCTTGTAAGTTAGATGTTATTTCCCCCATTTGATTGTTGAGATAACTTAGGCAGACAAAGAGTAAGTGACTTGGCCAGGATCACACAGCCAGAAGTGTCTGAAGTTGGACTTGAACTTAGGTCTTTGTGATTTCTGACCCTATCTATTGCACCATCTAGCTGCCTCTCTAATATAGTATAGACAATTTCTACATCACTTAATCCATATTTCTTATCCTATCCTCCTCTGTTTTACCTCACTCCTTAAAATACTAATTTATGGACAAAGTAATGATGAACACAAGTTGTTCTGTCATGAAATTTTTTTAATGTCTACATCATGATGACCAGTCCTACTCCCTGCCCTTTCTATGATCATTCCCCACTCTCCAGTTCATATTATGCTATCTCTAGTTCCACTCTGAGTATTGGTTGCTCTTGGAGACTTATATATCCCTATTCTTATTCTAGGATACAGTTCTGGAAGCTAGAATCCTTTCTCAGAGAGGGTGCTTTCCTAATACATTAATTTTTCTCCAGTAAGAATCTACTATGAGGACCCTGTCTCTTACCATAGGCACAAATCTCTCCCCAAAATACCATGGAAAATTTCTGTTAAGGAATCCTTTTATTTTCCCATCTAGGAAGAGACTGAATTTCTATTTTCTCTGTCAGGTCCCTCTTTTTTGTTATCTTTATCCTTGACTCCCACTTTTTAAAAAAGACCATATTAATATTCCTCCTTTAATTATCTCTTACTTAAATTTATGTTGTGTGTTTATGTGTTTGAGAAGGTGCATTACTGGCTCTCCTTTGCTCAGTTGTGTCACTTCCCACTCGGTTTTCCTTCTCACAAAATATAATATATGTTTATGAAAATAATATATAAGTATTATTATAAGTGAAAATAGAATTTACTTGAAATTTTAATTCGGCTCTTCCTCCTTCCCTTCCCTGAATTCTTCATATTTCCCCTAAATCTTTAGGTCTTTGGGTTCCTTTAGATCCTTTTTGTCCTTTAAACAGTTCTTTTTTTTCCTTTCTTTTATATCTTAGTTGTTTTTTGAAATAGCCCAAATAAACATGAGATAATTTATTTCATAACTTAGTCTTTTAATGAAAGTTTAACTTATTTATTTCTTGTATTTCTATTGTTGGAAGTGTTTGGAGACTGAATACTGACTCAAGTCTGAATTTGTTTGAATCTTATTCAAGGTCTGAATCTCTTGATTAGACTCAGTTTTCCTGGATATGCTATTTTGGATTGAAGCTTGATCTCCATTTTTTTTTTTAGAATATACTACCCTATTTTTTCCCTTTGATTTCTTGTAACTATCAAGGTATTCTTGGGCTCTTCATACCTTGGAGTTTGCTTCATTGCTGATGATCTTTCTCTTAGCTATTTATAAAACTTATTGCTTGTTATAGAAATAATAACATTTATCCACTGCATGTCTTTAAGGCTTAAGTGTAGGGTTTTTCTCTGGTGATGATTTGTAGAATTAATCAATTCATATATATATATTCGGGAATTTTGGGAAATTTTCCTATATAATTTCTTACAATCTTATATTCATATTTTTATCAATGATATTCTTTTGGGACACCTATAATTCTTAAACTATCTCTGCACAACTTATCTTCAAGGTTAATTACCTTGGCTTCCATAGAATTAATGTATTCTTTTGATGGTTGTTGCATTTTGCTTCTCTTCTGTCAAATCTTCATATTTTGTATTTTGTATTCCAAATCTGCATTTTCTTTTCCAGGAGATAAATGTTTGACTTATTTTCCTTCATATTGATAATATTTGTATTGTGGTTGACTTTTCTTTGAATTTTTGCTAATTTTCTCTCTGTCTTTTTGAGTCTCTTTTGGTTTATCTTTTTAGAAGTTAGGTTGACAGGTAGACCTTTCATGATTGGTGTTTTGGTCTTTTAATCTTTCTACCATATCGCCAGTAGTTTGTTTCTGTTCTACCTCCTTATCCTTTACCATCTCTCCCTTCATTGCTGGAAAGTTACTGAAGACTGGCATCCTCAAATTTTTACTATTGAGGGATATACTTAGATTGGCTAATTAATCTGATCAGAGTAAAATCACAGAAAAAAGACTGATATAAATCTTTATTATGTCTGACTGACAAAAGGTTTCTAGCATCCTTTCCCTCAGACGTAGATATCCTTTCCCCTCAGTGTTACCCCATTTTCTGCCTGCCCCCATTACCTTCTCCAGTTGTTCTCCCTTTCCTTAGAGCATCTGGGAAGAATTAGTGTCTGCTGCTTCTTGTGAGTTAAGAAGGGAGTTTGAACTGAATTAGCTGCAATGGGGGCTTGGAAGTGACCCTCATACATTTGGAATCTAAAGCACAAAATTTCTTGTGCCAATTGTGTCCCATCCATGCCACAGAATTATAGTGAGGACACCAAGCTGGAATATTGCATTTCATCCATGTTACATGAGATTTTTTAAGCTTCATATGGAATTTCTATCATTTAAACTTGTGGATTTAGCTTTAGTTATACTATTATCTGATAAATAGTCAAGGTTTTTAAAGTTTTTAAAGCTTTAGGTTGGAGATGTTTAAAGCAAAAACTATGCTGATTGATAATCATTTCCTACTAACTTTTCAGTGATGGTTGTCTAGCCATGGCTCCCAAATCTTGTATTTTGAAGTTTATTTTTTTAATTTATATATATATATATATATATATATATCTATATATATATACATACATATATATGTGTGTACATATTTACACATATATACATGTGTATATACATATATGTGTGTATATGTTTGTTTATATATATATATACATATATATATATTATACTTAAGCCAGCAGAAGCTGGCTGTTAAATTTTCATTGTGAGAACTTACACCCCAGGAATCAGAAAGTGCTACAAATTAGGGCTTTATTCTTTTGTTGATTGTCTATAAAACAATAGAGAAAATATTAATAATGTAGTTTAAACTTAAAAGTGTGTTGAGCATTTTCAGAGAGCTGGTTATTAAACACTTAAGACCTCTGCCCATAACTCTCCTTTTTTTCACAAGCTCAACATGGAAGTCTTTGTGAAGATATTTGAGGAAATTTCAGCATACTATGTGGTGTTTCCTTGAGAGACAGCCTTGAAGCCTGGACTCTGAGTCAGGAAGAATAATGATTTTATATTCGACACTCACTGGCTCTGTGACTTAAGGCAAATAATCTAACCATTCTGAACCTATTTTGTTTTTAAATCTGTATAATGGGAATAATAATATCTATAGTATTTACCTTATAGATTGCTTTTGAGGATCAGATGAGATAGAATGCATAAAGTATAGTCCAGCCAACTAGGTGGCAGAATGGATAGAACATGGGACCTGGAGTCAGGAAGACTTGAGTTAAAATCCCACCTTGAACAACAGCTATGGGACCCTGGACAAGTCACTTAATTTCTCTCAGTCTGTTTCCTCATCCATAAAATGGAGATAACTCTAACTCTTATCTTACAGAAATCTTGTGAAGTTCTAATAAGATAATATGTGTAAAGTGATTTGCAAATGTTAAAGTACTATATACCTATTAGCTATTATGAAAGTGTTTCACAAAATTGAAGGGGACATTTCTTCATTCAATCCAAACCTCTTCCTGCATCTAGAGTACCCTATCACCCAGGATGGAAGAGAGTCCTTATTTAAAAGTCTTTTCAGATGAAGATTCCGGATCCATTCTAATGTCCAAGGATCTCACAGAAAGAAATTCCTTCTTTCAAGCTGAGCCAAATTGTTCCTAGAACAACTTTAGGAATTCTGCTTTCACAAACTCTATTCAGAAAGATTCTTCTTAAAAAAGGACTTATATTGTTTAAAAACAAGAGATAGGCATTTAAAAGTAAAAGGAGATTAAAAAAAGGCAAAAGGAATCTTCTAGAAAGTAGCATCATGCCAAATTGTGTCCTGAAGAGAGCTAAGTGACTTTGATCATGAAATAATGCCTTTGGCAACCAGTTTGGGGTATTCCATCACAACCTCCTTCAGTGAACTTTTCCTCCCTTGAGCCATATTTTATAATTATGAGTCTCCACATCCTATTGGCTCAAACATAATTTATTGTTTGTTTATATCTTTTACTTGTATTAGAGGAGAAGGAATAGCTGTGAAAGTTTCAAAACAGAATGTAAAAAGAGAATTATTTCCATGTAAAGGTGTGATTCTTACTTTGTATGTTTAATGGTTCATGTGTTTGTTGATAGTTATTATGTTTGCAATTTTTAAATGTAAATTTTTTAAAAAGAGAAAGTATATTGAGAGAAGAACATAGGGCCGGGGGCTGAGCCTTGGGAAACACCTATAGAGGGTATGTTTATAGATGATGATCCAGGAAAGGGGGCTGAGAAGGAGATGTCAGAGAGGTAGGAGGAAAACAAGGACAGACATTTGTAATGAAAACCCAGACACGAGAGTTTCCAAAAGAAGTTGACAACAAAGTCAGGTGCTGTAGAAAGGCCAAAGAGAGCAAAGACTAAGAAAAAACCCACCAGATTGGGCAATTAAGGGATCCCCGGTAAATTTGGAAGAAGCCTTTTCAGTAGATAGATGATTAAATAGGGTTAGAGGCAGCCCACTTTCTAAAAGGCACCTGGCTTCCTGGCAGGGTCAGATTAGCTCTATCCAGAGTCATAACTAGCTATTTTGAGCCCCAGAGAAAAGTAAGACAAAATGCACTTGGGGCAAGCTGTTCAAAATAAGTCTTAAATTGTACTGCTAGAACAGCCTGTGGGGAGGAGGGAGGAGTTGTGGGATGGGAGGAGGACATGGGCCAGGGAACAGCGCACCTGGGGTGCAGTCACTAGAAGAAAAAAGCAGACCATCTGTTAGTTTCCAATTTTAATTTATTCTATTTGCTAACTAGGTGCTACTGATGGGCTGCAAATGCTACCAATGCCTTCTAAAGTTTGGTTCTCTAAAGAAAAGTCCAGGTCACCCCCACCCAGGTTACCATTTTGGTGCTGCCATCTCTTTCACTCTTAACTATTCCTTCCTTCTTCCCCCTACCTCATTCTACCTCACGCTCCCAACCTGAGAAAACTTCAGTTGCTTGGCATTCTGGGATTAGGTGCCTTTTCTTCCTTTTACTTTACCACTTCCCACTAACTTCAAACAACAACAACAACAAACAAACAAACAAAACCAATGGTGTTTCAGGAGCCATAAACCACTTCACTTTTAATTCCTAGTATGATGAAGATCATCTGGCCCACCTTAAGAAAATTGCTCAAACATGAGCCCTTCCTGATCCTGATAATCTGTCCATCTCTCAGGCAAATGCTCAGGCAATTAACCTTTGTTCATTGGAAGCACAAGGAATTACAGATCTAGGCAGCATTGTGCAGAGGAAAGGGATCTGGTTGAACTTGGAGTCAAGTGACTTGAGTTCTAATCTAGGTTCTGACATTTATTAGCCATGTGCCTGAAAAAGTTAATTTAATTCTCAATTTCCTCATCCCTCAAATGAAAGTAATGATAAGAAAGTGTTCCGTAAACTTTAGGGTGCAGTATAAGCATGAGTTGTTTTTATAATTATATATACTTTAGCGTCTCCAAGCATTGTTACCTTTTCTATGCCATTGTGAACCTAAGATAAAATATCGCAGATCTGGAAGAGACTTTTGAAGAAATCTTGTCCACCCACCTCCATTTCACAGAAGTGGAAACTGAGGGCCAGAGAACTTAAGTTTTAAATGTTTGTCTAAAGTCACACGGGTAACAAATGACAGAACCCAGATTGGAACCCAACTTGTCCAACGCCCATTCTTCCCACTGCACCCAAACTCCATCCACTGAGGTCGCTAGTTGACCAGAGGGGCTTTTAAGAAGAGCTGTGCTCTTTCATGATACTACTTCATAACCTCACTTCTCTAACCTCCTCTCAGAACCTCCAGTCTCCTTCCACACCCAAAGGAGACTAAACCTCAAGAGGTCTATAGGAAGACTTGTCCCTTTGCCAATAGAGCTATGGATAGCCGCCATCGGTATGGGCTAAAACACCAAGATTTTCTCCGGAGCTTGGGGAAGAAGTTCTTGGCTTTCTCTCTTCCCTTCCCTCTCTTCCCTGCCCAGCAGCTCTGGATGCACAGACAGATATTGCATACGGTGTGGCGAAGGCCAAGTAACACAATCTCTTGCATTCCAGACAGGGTTCCAGTGACATAATAAAGCCCAAGAAAAATCTAGAGTGACTTGTTAGGAGAGATCCCAGATGGATTTTCTATACATAGCTGTTGGGCGTCTTCCCTGCCTGCTCCACTCTAGTGTGGGGAAAGTTCTTTCATGCCAGAGCTAGGCAACATCTCATGTAGCAGGTGGATGGTGTTGAGGATTGGCCAGATGCTAAACGGAGTGCAAGTTGTAATGTTAGAATGAGGCAGGGGGCAAGGGAGACACCCTTATAAAAATGCTCCAGAGCGAGGGAGGGGGGGACTCAGGGGAACTCAACCCACAGTCTGGAATCCCAAGTATGGCGTTTTGAACCAGCAAGGAGAGAACTATTTAGTTATTTGCACCCTCTGACCCCACCCCACCTTGTGACTGCTGTGGTAACGAGATGTCCCAAATACTGAGCCTGTGACTGTAGCCTTTGATGCCTGCACTGTACAGATTCCACGGTATCCACCACCGTTCTCGTTGGGGAGCTCGACGTGCTTGGAAGGTTGGTGTGCGGTGTGGGAGCTCTGATTGGTGGTTTGGGGTTTCAGTGTGTCTGAATCTGCATGGCCGAGCAGCCTTAAAGCCTTAGAACTTTCTATAATAGAAGACTGGCATGAAGGAAAACTTTGTCTGTTTACCTTCCAGATTCCAAACAAGCCACATTCTTCCCAGTAATGTCATATAAATATTGGCACGATAGTATGGAATCGGATCATTACTAATACATTCTTTGTTTTCATCCTGTCTGCTGCGAGATAGGCATTCTCTGTAGTCAGGCATATATTTTATGTAAAAGAATAGCCGGCCTGCCAAAGAGTTTAATGATATAATTTCATCATGGGATTCCTGGTTCTTTGCTTTATGTGGCCACCAGATCCCAAGACACAATTAATTCATGGAACTGGGACAAGCCCATGTAGTGTTTTTTCATTTTTTTCATGTAAGTGAATACAATTTTATTTTAATTGCCCAAACATTTGGGGGGATAGGGAGCAAGAAGCGTGTGAGGGACTCTCTGATATACTCATTAGTTCTGCTCCACAACTGAATATTGCAGAAACTATTGCCTCTCACTGGAGAAGTCGGAGGATTTTAGACTCTTAGAAGGAGCTTCTCTTTTTAGCTTTTAAATTCATCTGGGCCCCCACATTGGTGCAACTGTGATGGTCTGAAAAACCTCTGGATACTTGAGAAGGGCAGTCTCCATTTTTGCCACACTCTTCCTTGCTGCCTGGTTCTCCTTCTCCCCACCCCTAAGCATTTTCTATAATGCTCCCCTTCTATTCATATCTGCAACCTGAGATTACCAATCTCCCAGTCCTTCCATTGCCTGAAGATCATAATAGCTAGCATTTATATATAGATATATATTTAAGATTTGCAAAGTATTTTAAATATGTTAACTCATTTGTTCCTCACAACAACCTTGTAAGGTGGCAGATTTTGTTACCCCTACTTTAGAGATCTGAAAATTGCAGCTAAAAGAAATTAAGTGACTTGCCCAGGGTCACACAGGCACCTAGGTGGCACTGGATAAAATGCCAGACCTACAGTCAGGAAGACATGAATTCAAGTTCAGTCTCAGATACTTACTAGCTGTGTGATCTTGGGCAAGTCACTTTTCTTTTGTCTGTTTACCTTCCAGATTCCAAACAAGCCACATTCTTCCCAGTAATGTCATATAAATATTGGCACAATAGTATGGAATTGGATCATTACTAATACAGTCTTCGTTTTCATCCTGTCTGCTGCTCTTTTTTGCCTCAGTTTCCTCATTTGTGAAATGAACTGGAGAAGGAAATGGCAAACCACTCTAGTATCTTTGCCAAGAAAATCCCAAATGGAGTCATAAAGGGTCAGACAGAATTGAAAAATGACTCAACAACAACAATGAGGGTCACATAGCTAGTGTCTGACTCCAAGCCTATCCTTTAAGCATTATACTACTTAGCTGCCTAGATCATCTTAAGCAAGACCTAGATGCAAATATATCCTCTTCCTTATATCTCTCTTTTCTTGTGACTATACTCTTGTAGTATAGTCTGTTCCCACCACATTCCTAGACATCTCAAGTAAAATAAATATGAACATACACAGAGAGAGAAAGGATGGGGAATGGGGGAGAATTTAATGTCACCAACAGAAATGGAGATCTTGGAGTTCAAAGGGATGTCTACCAAGCTCAATATCAGTATCCGAAAAGGAATTTTCTACAATATTCATGATGAGGGGTCATTTAGGTACTACTTGAAGGTCTCAGTGTGGGGAAACCATTTTGAGACAGTCCATCTTGCCTTAGCTCTAATCATCAAGAAGTTTTTCATACACTGGAGTCAAAATCTTCTACTTCTACTAGAAGTTTTTAGTTCTTTGTGAAGGGTATTGAGGAAGTTAAACAAGAAAAACAGAGAGCCTGGAAGCAAATTGATTCTTTTACAAGGTTTTAAGAAGGGAAAGAAAAGGGATAGTAAAAGGAATACACTAATGTAGAAGAGAGGAAGGAAGAGGTAGAGATCTCTATTTTTCATAATTGTAATGGGTGAGAAGAATATATAAATATGGAGGGAAAAGTAGTGGGGAGCAGGTGTTTGATGAACCTCTCTTTAAATGAACTGTTAAAGAAGGGTTGAGCTCACATGTATATACACATATATACAAAGACTTTGGTATAGAAAAATATTAAATTCAACAGAGAATTGAGTGAGGATACGGAGGGAAAGTCATCAAAAGGAAGGCTAATAATGTCAAGAAACAGTGAAAACAAACTTTTCTAACCTTAATGTGTAAGAGAGAGGCAGGATTAGAAATGGGAAAAAATCAAAATACTGGAAACTAAAAGAGGTACTTGCCAACTGAATAAATTGTGGTACAGGAATCTAATGGAATATTACTGCCCTAAAGGAAATGAAAAAAGAAATTATCTTGCAAAGAGATACCAAGAGAATTCTTTAGAAGAGACTTCTAATTGGTATCTTAAGAGAACCTAATAGAAGATAATGTGTTTCTAGAATTGAGAGTCATGGTGACAAGTGACTTCAATCTTTTTTACAGCCAATACCTAGAATATTATTTATGCCAATGCCCAAGATATTACTTATGGCATTGTTAATTGATTAATAAATCAATAAATTGTTAATGAACCATGTAATTAATTATTTAATAAACTTAATAAATTGAATAGTCTATAACCTTGATATCTATTTAAACTTAGGAAGCTGGGAGGATTGATGTGAGAGGGACAGAGATAAGGGAAATCTTCTAGGGAAGGTGCTATGGATTATTTTGGAGTGGCAGGAAGGTAAAGTGCAGAGAATCAAAGTTGTCTCTGCTTGGGAATTAACTAGTTGCTCCTTGAACTGTGATGCACTCAGAAGTTCCTGGTCTACATACTGCCAGCTCCTAGTGTGGCACTTGGGGACAAACATCTGGAGAACATGAGAGGATAAAAGATAGAGCTACCACTCTGATGCTGAGTATAGAACCCTAGAAGACTGAGCCCCAAGACCCTAGATTCTCTGTTTGCTTCCATTTTTCTCATCTGCAAAATAAAGATAATAACATCTACCCTCCAGGGTTGTTGTAAGCATAAATTAAATCGATTTGTGAAGTGTTTTGCAAACTTTAGAGTTCTACATAAATGCTAACTAGTAGTAGTGGTGGTGGTGGTGTTATTTGTAGGGCTCAGCCTTTTTCTATTTACATGTAGATCAGAGAAAAGCAAACTAGTTTAGATAGGCAACCTGATGTGTGAGAAGCACCCTGGAATTGGAATCAAGAAACCTGGGTTTGAATCCCACCTCATTCTATAGGTTAAGTTCTTGCTCTCTTTACTTCTGAGGGCCACTGTGGGGAAAGTACTTTGCACATTTTAAGGCGACATGCAAATATGAATTATTATTATCCAGTTACTCAATGAGCATTTATTAATTGCCTACTGTGTCAAGCACTGGCTAAATGTTGATGATACAAAGACCAAAAAAAAAAAGTCTCTGTCCTCAAGGAATTTCAACTGTAATAGAGGGTTTATAATATGAAAACAACTATGTAAGATAAAAGATAAATTGGCAAAAATCAATAAGGAAAGGAAGGAATAGTCATGGTAATGATGAATCATTCAATTCAACAAATACTTTGAAAATATCTTCTGTGTATAAGTTGCTGTGCTAGTTTCTGGGTATACAATGACAAAAATGTAATAGACCTTGTCACTCAGTGAGCTTTCTTTTTTAGTAGGCAATTGAGGGGGGAGTGAGGACAGAGGAGAAAGGGAGGAGAGAAAGAGAGAGAGAGAGAGACAGAGAGAGACAGAGAGAGAGAGAAGAAAAAGAAGAAAGCAAATACAAATTATATGTCAAGGTAAAATCTTGACATATAACACTAACAACTGGGGGGAAGGAGGGGTAGAAATCCAGGGGCTTCATGTAGGAAGTGGCACTTGAGCTGCATGCTTGGAAAGAAGCTAAGGAATATGACCTAGGGATGGGAAGGAGTACAAGGGAAACCTGTTATGCAAAGGCACACAGGTGAGAGATCTGATGTTGTAAATGTGGAACAGCTGGAATAGAAAGAATAAAAAAGAATGTAATGTGACATAAGACAATGAAGGTATGTGGGAGCCCGAATATGGAGGACTTTAAAGTCAGGTTGAAGAATTTGTAGCTAGTTCTAGGAAAAGAGGGAACAATTGTATTTTTTTAGTAGAGAGATGGCAAGGTCAGATACGTGCGTTTTAGGAATACTCTTTTGGGTAGCTGCATGAATGATGGATTGCAGAGGAGAGAGACTACGTGATAAAGGATAAATACAGTTGCTACTCTAAAGGGAATCTCTAGAGGTCCCTTGAAAATATCATAAAGAAAACAACTGTTTTAGGCCTAGAACTAAGAAAAACACTTCATTAAAACTAAGGAGTGAGACAACTTTTGTAGCACTGTCTGGGCAGAAGCTCTGAGAGCATGATCCGGGGGCAGTAGAAGATGTCACAGGACACAAGATAAAGGCTCAATTACTTTCCTGAAGAGTGTGATCCATATAAGATGTTCATAAAGCTCATGTCCATGCACAAAGAAGATGAAGGAGAGAGCCACAGGGGCAGATAAACAGACACAAATACACATATGCACAGAGTCAGAAATGGAATTTTTCTCTATCATTTGGCAGGGGGGAATGGCTGTGGAAGAATGATCGGCTCATCATTCCCTCTTCCCCTCTCTAGTCCGCCCCCGTATACCTTTCCCCCCTTGGACTTAAACACTGTAAGTCTATATTTCAGTTCTAGCTACTCAGCTGGTTGATTGTATGTTATATCCCACTAGGAAAATATGTGCTCCTTCTATAATGGCATCCTATGAATGCAAATGGCCATCCACACTTGGTTTATACATTCAGATTATAGTCTTTAGGTCTTTCTGTCAAGGTGCTAATTTCAAGATGAAAAGTGTTTTGTTTGGGGTTGGGTTTGTTCCTTTCATTTTCTTTTCTTTTTTTAGAGGTAGAAGGAACCTTAGAGATTATCTAGTCCAACACCCTCACTTTACACATAAGGGTACTGAGATCCATAAAGGGCTCTGAGCCACCGTGGGGAGTAAGCACACCCAGGCTCCAAACCAACACATATGCCATGATATTGGGGGTCTTTGAGATCACTGTGAATATTTATGTGGGGCAGTAGGGACAACTAGCATGGCTAAGTTACCCAAGGAATTCAGATCCACTCCAGAATGAATTGTCCCTTTAAGGTGGAAGTCAGAAGCGGGGAAGGGAAAGGCATGAGCATTTTTTTAAGCATCTATCTACTCTATACCAGGCACTATATAAGTGCTTTACAAAAGAAACATACAAACCATAGGCTAGGTGACTTGTCTAAGATCATATAGAAAATAAGTGTCTGAGGCCAGATTTGAACTCAGGTTTTCCCAGCTCCTGGCTCAGCCCATTATCCACTACAATATTTAGCTGCCTCTAGGAAGACCGATACATATCAAGGAAAACATTTAAAATATGAAGAACAAATGCGTATATGAGAGGATAGTGAGAGAAAGGCAGTATGGGGAAGCCTTTTTCTATATTAGAAACTAAAACAAGGGACTACCCAGAGAGGGGAGGTCCTGAGTTCGAATTTCGTCTCAGACACTTTCTAGCTGTGTGACCCCGGGCAAGTCACTTAACCCTGATTGCCTATCCCTTGACATTCTTCTGTCTTAGAACTGATATTAAGACAGAAGTTAAGATTATAAAAGAAAAACAAAAGAATCTAAAACAGTTCAAATGCTTCCTTGCCTTGAAGGCAGTAGTTATCATGTCAAGATGCTGCTTGTGAGTCTTTTTTCACATTTGTGTGTTTCTAGTTCCCTTTATAGTCTAGCATGTAATTTATCGAGAGACAAAGACTAGAATGGAACCCCAATCCTCCAGTGCTAAACCTGGCATGGCATAAGATAGGGTAGGGAGAAGGTGAAAATTTAATAAAGAGAACCTTATGCAATATTTTAGAGGTTTTGGGTACCATCTGCTTGAACTAGTTTACTAATTAATGACTCTCCTCTGATCTGAGACCCAAGTGTGAGTATTGAAATTCTGAAATTGAAAAAAAAATGAAAATATCTGAAATTCCACTTCAGATATGTTTTAGGATAGAATAAGTCAGATCTGCATTCCATGGAATAGCCCTTCAAGTTCTTAAAGACATTTCATTGGATCAAAGAACTAGATCCAGAAGGGGCCATTCTTTCCAATCTCTTCATTTTTCACTTGAGGAAGCAAATCTAAGGAGAAATGATATTTGCCACAGGTTACATAGGTAGTGAGTATCAGGGGTGGAATTTGAGCCCAGATCCTCTGACTCTAGAGTCAATGCTTTCCCTCTTTGAATCTTTTCTTCTCCAGACTAAACATGTCCATTTTCTTCAACTGATCCTCATCTGTCATGGCTTCCAGGATTCTCCCCTGAATTTGATCCAGCTTGTTAATATCCTTGGTTCCCAGAACTGACTACCGAATGTCAGATGGGATCTGACTCCAGAGGAATAGAGCAGGGCTCACACCTTTCCATGTTCTGTATACCATGACTCTCTTCATTTGCAACGGACCTTTTCGGTTACTATACTCTGCTCCTTATTAATAACGAATCTGAAACAGTGATAAGAATGCAGCATTCAGAGTTCTGGTTTTCCATCTTAATTCTACTGCTTACTATCCAGGTAATCCAAAGCAAGTCACTCTTTAGGACGCAGTTTACCCCTCTGTATAATCAGGGCGTTGGATTCCATGACCTCTAAAAGTATGACCTCTGGGCAGATGGGATGAAGTGATCCATGAGGGTACAAGAACTTCTATTCCACTTCTATTTGTAAGATTGAATCAGGGTGGATTCGCCCAAATTCAGTTGGACAAAATTTCACGACGACCAGCTACCAGGAAGAGTTCAAAGGAGTGAGAGACCCCTTGAAAAGTGTCCAAAGCTATCAAATCACCTCACAGATAGCCAAGCAAACACCTAGAGGCCCTCCAGGGTAGCCTGAAGTTGGACAGAGAGGTCCATCCTGCACATACTCATGCTAGTGGTGTAGATGCATGCATCAAATTCAACCCTGAACCCTAAAGTAAGCACCTCCAGAAGCCTTTCCCAATTACAGCCTGATTTAATTGCCAGGCTGCAGATAATCACCAGGTTGTAGCTATATTCTGTGAGCAGCTGTGCCGAGTCAGGCCCACTAAGGTGTCGCTTTTGCTATGGCTTATTACAGTCAACTGGGGCTTTGATTACAGAAGGGCTGGCAATCTCACCTAAGAAAATGACAGAATCCCAGAGGTCTCTGCTTTTTCAAGGTGCCTGGAAAAACAGCCGTATAGGCTCAGGACCCAGTCGGGCTTACTAAATATGAAACATCCATATCATTTGATTAAAATGTAAAATTCTGGGCTACTTCACTTGGCTCTAAAGGAAACCTAAGGCTTTTTTAGAGGTCTGTGCATGACTTTAGGATTTGCAGAGTCCTTGTCAGAGTTAGCTAGGATTGAGAGAGGAAAATCTACCTCACAATTAGGAAAAATTAACTCTAACACTTAGTAAGCCTTGGAATAAGAATGTGTGGGTTAGGGGGCAGCTAGATGTCTCAGTGGATTGGGAGCCAGACCCAGAGATGGGAGGTCCTGGGTTCAAATCTGAACTCAGACACTCCCTAGCTGTGTGACCCTGGGCAAGTCACTTAACCCCCATTGCCTAGCCATTACCACTCTTCTGCTTTGGAACCAATACAGAGTATTGATTCTAAGATGGAAGGTAAGGGTTTAAAAAAAAAAAGAGAATGTGTGGGACTAAGTCTGCCCCCCAGGACACTTCCAGTGAGTGAGCCCCTTGTTAAAATACAGTTGGAGATTGATCTCCATGGACTCTGTCAATGAGTGCTGACTGGTCACTGATTCTGAAAAGCTGAATCATGGAGACTTTAAGAGAAATGATTCTGCCTCCTCTCCCCCACTCTATATGTCCAGAGAGTTAGGACTCTTGGATCTTTCCCTCAAGCATCCAGTGGAGAGGAGAGAAAGGGATCTCACTCTACTCTCCCCCACATGCCGCCTCCTCTTGGTGGTGAGGACACAGGCTGCCTAGACAAGCTTAAGGCTAGGTCTCAGGTTTCTGCCTGCTCCTGTTCTCTTCCCATGGGCATTCCCATTGTGGGTGGCCATGCTGGGAGTCTGAGAGGTCGGGAGCGCCCAGGTTCAGGTGCTGGTTGCTCAGACTGGCTGGAATCCTGTTCATTCCCCCTCTCACTGACATGCGTTGGGGCAGGCTGGCCACTGTTCCTACAGTGTTCTTCCCTGCTACATTTGGTCTCTCAGAATCCCTAATGCTGTTCAGGGATCAGCTAAAATGTTATACTATTTCTTTCTGAAGGTCTTTCTTCACTTCCCATTTGTTTTATCCCTTCTATCACTATGTATTTATTTTGTATCTATTTTATATGCAAGAATACTGTATTCCTCTAGTCTTTTCCTTGAGGCTGGGCCAGTCTTGTCTTTATGCTCTGGACTGTGCAGTGGTCCTCACCATGCCTGCCACATAGGACGCACTTGCTAAATGCTTGGGATTAAAGGGTGAGTGACTTCTGAGAACACACCAGCAACCCGAAAGGGCATCTTCCTAAGTGCAGAGGTGACACTCAGAGGGAGAGCTGGCCTCTGCTCCTATGGACAACTGTTTGACGAGGGTACACAAGAAGCAAATTCGATGGTATTTTCTTCTGCACATTTTTAGAAGGGGGAAATATGGGAGAACTGGAATTAATGAGAGGCTTTGAGATTAAAGTGTGAAAAGTAATAGTTTAGAGACAAAACAATCTCCTGAGTTGATTCTGATTTCTAGGAGGCCATGGGAACCCAAAGCAATAACTAGGATGAGGTGACCACAACTTGGCCCTATGCTGCTAAAGTTTAAAGGAAACTAAGAGTACTTCCATTCTTTCAGCAACATGTAACAATGAACTACCCCATCTCCACCTGCACACAGACACAGGAGCACACATAATAGCTGCTTGATAAATCTGGCCTCAGATTCTTCCTAGCTGGATGAACCTGGACAAGTCACTTAACCTCCAATGCCTAGCCCTTACCGCTCTTCTGCCTTGGAAATAATACACAGTGTTGACTCTAAGATGAAAGAAAAGGTTTAAAAAAAAGAAAGTTGAGTTGAGTCTGCTTGTCCAGGGCATGTTTTTAAAGCTTGCCCTGTGAATGGAATTTACCACCCATGGCTCCGATATACCTTTCTCCCTTTTCCTTTCCTCCCATTCCTTTGCAATCACCCAAGCTCCTTCTACCTCTTTCTGCTCTGCTGCTCCTCATCTTAGCTCTTCTAGCCGTTCTCCTTTTGTGCGCCTGCAGATCCTTAAACATCATCCATCCCAAGGCCACCCCCAAGTCCTGGGACACCAAAACGCCATCAAAGAGTAATAAGAAGACATGCTTGCTTTCTCAACTCCAAACTCAACACCATCCTCAACTGGGAGTAAAGAGTGAGTGGAGCAAAGAACAACTGGGATCTCTGCACATTTCGGAAATTTCCTCATCCATGGCTTTGGGTCATGGTGCCTGAGATTTAGGACTACTGAGGTTCCAGGCTGGGACTCAATGATTAAGATATGGATCCTAACTGCAGAGGAGACATCCTTCCCTTTCGTTTCTGTTTTTTGGAACAGAGGTTGTCTTCTGCAAATGTAGACACTGATAAGAATAACCAATGCTATTTATATGATGCTGCTACAGTTTACAAAATATTTTATGCAAATGATTTCATTTAATTCACATAGCAAATAGACATTATTATCTTCTCTTTACAAATAAGGGAAACGCAAACTAGTCAGATTATGGGACTTGGTCCAGGTCATGTAACTAGCATAGGGTCAAGCTAGAACTTGAACCCAAGTCTATAAACTCCAAATGCAAAGCCCTTTCTACTACCCTGTACCATAGCTGACCCCACATGAGAAAGAGAGAGGAGGGGAAGGGAAAATAGCCAATAATTAGTGTGGGAGTAACGGAAACAAAATTCTGGTTTTCATTAACAATTGTTAAGATGGCATAGATTGACCATTACATGCAACAGATGTACATAAATTGAATTTTTGTAAATCAAATCATGTTCCTATCAGAGAGATTCATTTTTGCTTGTGGTGAATCACTTCTAGGCAGTGATATCTAATAAAATCTTGTCCTCAACCCTAGGACTTTTTGCCCAGCTATGATGGTCTATAAGGAAGCATTTACATGTCCTAGGAGAAATCACATTTAAGAGATCCTTGTATGAAGTAAAGAATCATTTTCTACTCAATAACTCATCCACCTCCAATTTAGTGGATCTTCAGAATTCCTTGGTTTTGCTTTTCCGTTTTATACTTTCGCAAGCACATTCACATTTATTAACTCTTTTAAACTTTAAAAGAACCAGAACTGGGGGGAGGCAGTATTATCATTTTTCACAGATGACAAAGAGAGATCAGATAGCATGCCCAGACAAATACAGTTACATGGTGACAAAAATAGGACTAGAACCCAAGAATTCTGACTCCTTTTTCACATAACTTATCTGCTTTATAATTATAAATTCTGATTGTCATATACTATGATGTAGGCAAGTTTTCTTAAAGAGATCCACACTAATTTAAAGTTGAAGGGTTTTTTTTTAATTAAAAAAATTATCAGTCTCAAAACTCTTGTCTTCTTTTTCAAAGCTGAAAGCCAGAACCCAGAATCTCTCTTCTCCCAAGCTCTTACAAATTCCACACTTCAAGCTGGATAAAACACCAAGTAATCAGTCTCTACCAATGAGGAGAGTCATATACAAACAGACTTCAAGCCACAGGTAACACTCCTCCCCTGGGTCAAAACCATTTTCAGTCCCTTGCAAAGATCAAAAAGAGCAAACTTGAAAACTGCAATTATAAAACTATAAATCATAAATATTGGTGCTTTAAAACAAAAGACAGATATTCCTAGTATCCAGGTAACAATTCCAAGAAAATGTTGAAACTAAAATAAATGTGTATTAACAGTATATTCAATAGGCATGATACTATAAAGAGCATCACCTGAGAGAGTACTGCAGGGACCATATGCCTCACTATATAGAGGACCTATCCAAAGCACATTTCAAAAGTACATATGTAATCTAGTTGGGTTTATTTGAGCATGATTTAAACATGCCTAGTTGCCCTAACATAAGGCCCACAGCATGCCCTACCATGTGAGCAAGGGTAGCCTATTTTGAGTTGCTGTCTGCAACTTTTGAACTAATGATACTGAGTCATGGCTTCTCTCTTCTGCCTTATTTTTGGCTCTACTCTTCTTGGAGATTCCTGTCTACTCTATCCAGAAGGGACTCTGTGAGCTAAACCAGTGATAGCAGAAGGAATATCCTTCCCTGTTCTTTTATTTTCAAATCTGAGAAATGGGCCTAGGAGAGTTTGTTTCTGGTTTTTGTGTTGTTTGTCTTCACTTCCAGATGCCAGAGATGATTCCCCCAGGACTGGAAGTCTGGCTTTGATGACCTTAGAATTAGGATTTCAGTTGGGATGGTACAGTCAGCCAGCCACCGCATGGAAACCCTGATTAATTGGAGTGTCTAGGATTTGAACTCTTGGGAGGTTTTGTTTTCTCAGGGTCAGCTAAAAGAATAATCAGCTTAACCATGGACCCAGGTGAAGGGTAATAAATAAGAATTGGTTCCAGTAAGATATATTTTACCGTTTACAAAGGACTTTTCTCATTATAACTATGTTATAAGGAGGTCATTATTAAATCCATTTTACAGATGAGAAAAGGAAGCCTCATATATACTAAATGGCTTGGCCAAGATCATCTAGCGCCTAAATGTTTAAGCCAGTACTAGAAGAATTTGGGTCCTCTGACCCTTACTTTAGTATTCTTTCTCCCACATTCCTTTAAATGTGTCTTGCTATATATAGGAAGGAAAGAATGAAGAGAAAGTTCTCATGGCATGCATGGATTCATTCATTCTGTCCCTAAGGGAGTTGGGTTAATGACTTGTTTCCTTGCCCCAAGGGAAGACTTTACATTTTGATCTGATTGAAAACATTAATTCATGAAGGAACAGAAGCAGTCCAATGTAGATTGAAACATACCATTCTTCACTTTATTTCCTCCATGAATTTTCCTCTAATATAATTTGTGTCTTGTTTCACATGACAAGCAGAGAAATATATGAATTATATGATAGTATAAGTACAACCTATATCATATTATCTGCCTTCTTATGGTGGGTGGGGGAAGATGTGTGAAGGAAGGAAAAAAAGAGAATGAGACATGGAGTTTTGTATATAGCCAATGAATTTGTTTCTCTTGGATAAACATATACATTATAATTTATTACATATTTATAACAAATCATATATTACATTATTGTTATATTACAAGTTATAGTTATAAATAAAAATAAAAATAAAAATAAATGGCAACTCAAAAAAATTCATGGTAAATCTGGAAAGGACCTTAGTCTATTCTAAGAGCTCTTAACCTATTTTTTAATGTTCTTTTAATTTTGAAAATTTTCCATTCCAAATTTTCTTCCTCTCTCCCACTCTTCCCCTATCCATTGAAAAGTCAAGAAACAACAATCCTCATTATACATATAAAGCATATAAAACATATTTCCACATTAGCCATATTGCAAAGGGGGAAAAAAAAGCAAGAAAAATGAACCGAAAGGGAATATGCTTCAGTCTATACTCAGAGTAGCACAGCTAGGAAATATCTGAGGCCAGATTTGAACCTGGGTCTTTCCAACTCCAGGCCTAACTCTCTGTCCACTATGCTACCCAAGTGCCTTATAGCTAAGTCTTTCACAGTGGCTCATCAGTACAATATTGTAGTTACTGTGTATCTTCACCTAATCAAAAAAATAATTTTATAACTGTGTTTCATTGTAGATTTTCCTCTGTAATCCTATGCAGCTTGTTTTAAGCTTTCTCCACATGGTGATGCCATCTGAAGTACTCTGAGCGTGAGCTAGATGGATGCCATGACATTTGTGTCTAAAATTGTTACTCTTAAGATGTCCTTAGGCTTCACCAGAGTGCCAAAGGGGCCCAGGACACCAAAAATCCCTTACTCCCTATCTATTCTTTTTTTTAAAACCTTTAACTTCTGTGTATTGGCTCCTAGGTGGAAGAGGTAAGAGTGGGCAATGGGGGTCAAGTGACTTGCCCAGGGTCACACAGCTGGAAAGTGACTGAGGACGGATTTGAACCTAGGACCTCCCGTCTCTAGGCCTGACTCTCAATACACTGAACTACCCAGCTGCCCCCTTTCCTATCTATTCTAACCCTTTGATTTTACAAGATCAACAAACTGGAGGCCAAGGAAGTGAGAAGATATGAGAAGATACAGAGATACTTAAAATAGTGTGGTATGATGAAAAGGAACTGAGTAAAATGGAAAAGCATTTCTTAAACACTTCTGTAGACAAAGTACTGGGCCAATCTGGGCTGGGGAAGGGGGGGGGGTCACAAACAGGAAATTGAAACTGTCTCTGCTTTTAAGGAGCTCCTATTCCGACTGGGGGAAAACATAAAGGAGGACTCACGTCCCTGTTAGATTCAAGACAGCCTAAGGTCAGGTGGTAGTTAGGCAGGGGAAGTAGCAAGGTAGTTGGCAAAGCCCAGAAGAGCTTAGAGATTAACAGGAGAGTGGAGGGTCCTCTCTGAAGAAGAGAGTGGCTCCAAAGGTTAGAATGGAGGGGGTTCTGGGATACCTCCAGCAGAGGCAGGGATCATGGAGGTCAGTATCCATCTTGGTGTTCTGTCCCTGGTAAGCACTTAGAAATTGCATTGGATGAAGAAGGGAAAGGTGATGGCTCCATGCAGGGGCCACAAGTAGTTTGTCTTCCTGCTACCTATTGGCAAGTTTGGCTGGAGGGAAAGGAGAGGTCCAGAGCTCCTGAAGTGTTATGATTACAAAGACCCAACTCAGTACAAAGAACACCTGATTTTGAGCCAGGAAACCTGGTTTTGAATTATTCAAAACCAGGTTTCCTGGCTCAAAATCAGGATGACCCTTGTCTGGCTATCCTCAGAGTCTATTCCCTCATCTGTAAAATGAAGATAATAATATTTGTATTGCCTACCATCTAGGGTTGGTATGAGGCAGCCAGCACTAGATAGAGAGTTGGGCCCAGGTCCAGTCAGGAAGTCTTGAGATCTGAGTTCAAATCCAACCTCAGATACTTACTAGCTATGTGACTTTCGTGAACTTCAATTTGCCTCAGTTTCCTCAAGTATAATAGCAGAATAATGGTATCATCTACCTCCTAGTCTTGTTGTGGCAATCAAATGACATGGTATTTGTTATCACTTGACACAATGCCCATGACGTATGGATGCTGAATAAATACTCATTTCCTTACCTTTTTCCTAAATCTCAAAGCATTAGGGAGTTATGATTAATACTATTAGCTTTTTGACTCTTTTTGTGGTGGCAAAGAATTGGAAATAGAGGGGATATCATCAATTGGGGAATGGCCAAACAAAACTGTAGAACATATTTGTGATGGAAGACTATTGTTCTATAAGAAATGATAAACAAGATGATTTCAGAAAAAGCTGGAAAGATCTACATGAGCTGATGCAGAGAGAAATAAGCAGAATCGGGAGAATATTGTACATGGTAAGCAGTGATATTGCATGGTGGTCAACTGTGAAAACTTGGCTAATTTCAGCAATGCAACGATCTGGGATAATCCTGAAGGACTCATGATGGGGAATGCTATCCACTTCCAGATAAAGGACTGTTGAGTCAGATGGTTGCTGATCAAAGCAGACTATCTTTCACATCAGTCTATTCATGGTTTTATTTGGGGGTTTGGGTTTTGTATGAGGGTGCTCTTACAACAATGACCAATATGGAAGTTAAAAAAAATATACTTTACTTGCAAAACTTAAAAAAAAAAATTACTAGTAGCCTTGGCAAAGTTCTCAGAGCTAGCTGGGACCAGAAGTCAAGTCCCCTGATTCCCCACTCCAATGCTGTTTAAGCAATGCTACTCCTACCTCCACCAGCATTTCACAACAATGAGTGTAGGCCAGTTCATGCCTTTACCAACAAAGACTCCAAGAACCAGGAGGCCATTAGATCATATGTTTACAGCTGAAAAGGGGCATTAAAGATCATTCAGGCTAAGCTCCTCATTTGATACATGAGAAAACAGGTCCAATGACTTGCCTAGAGTCACATTGGTAGTAAGGGGCAATGCCAGCATATGGATCTAGGTCCTCTGACTGCAGTCTCTATAATGAAGATGTTTTTACTCTAAAGGGCAAGGATATTCCATAGTAAAGAAGGAAAAGGGAATATGTATTTATTTAAGTGCTTACTATGTGCCCTGTAGTAAGTGATATTCAAATATCATCTCATTTGATCCTCAAAAAACTCTGGGAGATGTATTTTCCCATTTTAAAAATGGTGAAACTAAGACAGACGAAGGTTAAGTGATTTCCCCAGGGTTACATGTCTGAGGCTAGATTTGATCTCGGATCCTCCCAACTTCAAGTCCAGTGCTCAATATGAGACTCAGCTGCTTTATAATAACAAGCAACATTTCTGGACAACTGTTCCTCAAAGCAGCTTAGATGAGTAGAATGGTCTGGGCTTAGGATCAGTCTAGGATGGCTTTACAGAGATGGCTGGTGAAAATTAATGGCCACCATTTTAAAAAGTGGCCAAGACAACGGAGACCTCAAGAGTAGAAATCCTTTACCCTTTGACATCTGTTGAGCCACTGGAAAAGATGGCCCTGGGACTTAAATACTCCTGGGTCCCCAGATGGGAGCTCTGAACCTGTTGCTATGCCCACCACTTCTGGCCTCACATTCATAGTTCCCGTTTATCTCAGTCAGGCTCGGTCATGGAAAGCCAAGCCGATTTTCCTCAGCTCTGCAAATTCCATTGGACTAGTCACAGACAAGAGTACTGTAGAATTTTCCCATACTGCAATGAGAAGGGTGGGATGAAAGGGAGAGGGGGAGCGCAAGAGGGAGGGCAATGAATTGCAGACAGGAAGAGAAGGAAAAACTGCTCCCAAATACACTGCATGAGTTAGCTAGCTGGTAAAAGGCAGAGAAAGGCAAAGTAGCAGCACGAACTACTTCAGGAATTGTCCCAGCTCTCTTTCTGGGATGGTCTCTTAAAGGAGAGACCTTCAGTCATCTCTCATGAAACTGCTGCCTAGGGGGACCTCGGTCCTATAGCATAATCATTCAATTTGATTAAATTCAACAAGTATTTGATAAGTGATTAGCCTACATTTCTGGCACTGTGCAAGGTCCACATTATATAGAAAGACCAAAGTGCCTCCCTCGCTAAAGAATTCCCACCCTCAAGAGACCTATATTCTATAACATTCGTCAAACACCCGCTATATGCAAGATACAGAGTGGGCAATATGGGGAAGTGGTTAGAGCTGGGTCAGAGAGTGACTAAGACCTGGGTTCAAATATAGCCTCTTATACATATTGATTGTGTGACTAAGCAGATCACTTAACTGCTTGGTGAACCCCAGGTAACTCTCTAAGATTGCAGTATAAGTTGTAGAGCAGGGATGGATGTCCATTGGTAGGCAGAACTTCCTCACTCAGTATTCTTAATCCCAGTGAAATCACACTGGTCAAAAAGAAGTGGGCAACAATCATAATGAAGAGCTGAAAGCAACTTAAGAACCTCATCCAGTCCAACTCACTCATTTCGATGAGTGCTGAGTGAAGAGGAGAAAACTGAGTCCCAGCTGGATTCTATGACTTGTTCAACACCTTGACACAGTTCATACTGAAGAAAATTGAATATAACCTATTCTGTTATCAATCTCCATGCAGCTAAAATTTGAACCCAGGTCCAGTGATTCTACTAGCATTAGGCTGGCCTAGAGTCAAGACACATACTAGCCTTGGGCAAGTTCCTTCACTCTTTGGCTATTAAGACAGAAAAAATCTATTAAGACTGGAAATGACAGGAGCTTCGTGGATTGAGACAGAAGGTCCTGGGTTCAAATCTTACCTCAGACATTGCTTTGCTGGTGACCCTGGACAAGTCACTTAGCCCCCATTGCCTAGCCCTTCTACTCTTCTGCCTTAGAACAAATACACAGTATTAATTCTAAGATAGAAGGTAAGGGTTTAAAAAAAAAAAAAAGAAAAAGTCTAGAAATGGCAAACAAGTTGCAGATCTGCTTCAGTAAAGAAGATTTTCATAACTGTCTCTCCACATTCTTGAAATCCCAGGTACACACACACACACACACACACCCCCCAAAATAAACAAGGTTCCAGGATTAAGATGGCAGATACAGCAAAGATCTTGTTTGGGATGGTTCCCATCCCAAAGTGGGCAATTCCTTGGACCCAAATACCTGCACCAAAAGGGGGAGCTAAAGAAGACAAAGGCAAAACTGGAGAAAGAAGAAGATGGTAGTTGGGGGAAGGAGTGCAGAGAGAGGGAGGGAGATTATAGGGGAGGTTTCATAGTGAAAGACATATCTTCTGCTATGAGACTTGCTGGAAAAGAGGAACTTGATCTGAAGTGAAAGGCCAAGGTGATTTTTTCCCCTCATATAGAAAGCAGACAATTCAGTCTCTCTTTTGTTTTATTTCTGCTCTACTATCTCCCAGCTTCATTCCCCCTTTGTAGACAATCTCTGGTCAAGTTCTGGCTCTAATGACCTGAGTGACCTCTTGCAGGGCCACCATGAAAGGAGTTGGAGGAAAACCAAGAATTTTAGAGGGTTTTTGCCATTTGAGATGTCTCTTCCTCTAGACCAGTGATGGCAAACCTTTTAGAGGCAGAGTACCGGGTCCTGCCCCCACTCCACCCCCCAGACTGAGTGCCATGCCCCTCCCTCTCACATTCTGGGGATGCCCTGCCCCCCACCTTATCCCACACAGGGGAGGGAGAAAGCACTCCCACTGGGGCTGATGGATGGAGGAACTGGTGATGTGAAAAATGTCATTAGGCATGATGGAAAGGGGGAAAGGAACAGCTCAGCCTTTCTAGTAAAGAACTCTGGTGGTGGGTGGGGAAGGAGGGTAGCAGAGTGCTCACAGAGAGTTCTCTGAGTGCCATCTTTGGCACCCATGCCATAGGTTCGCCATCACTGGGCTAGACTTTCACATCTGAGCTCAATATATTTTTCCAGTAGCTTAAATGAAAAAAGTCTTTGCCTGAGCCCCATCCTCCATTCTTTACCAAGCCCTGAGAACCAACCAGAGAGGGCCCAAGTTATCTTCCAGAGGGCCTTTGAGCCAGGGGTTCTGCCAAATGATTTCCTGGCTGGCCTCCACGATGAGGCAAGATGCTGTCCAGTGCTTTGGTGATAATAGTATCCTGGGGCCACTCTGCCTTGAGATAGTTCAAACTGAATAAAATGAAACATAATCTCTTCTGTTGTTAATCCCCACCCCAATATGCTCTTCTTCGGAACCTCAGCTTTTTAGAAATGATAGAAATATGCCCCCAAAATAAAAATAAAGTTTTTTCTCCAGATCTCCACTGAAATCATGCTAGGCTAGTTTAGGTTATGGAGAACAGCCTTCTAACAAGTCTAAGATTTAGTATGTCAGATACCAGGCCCCCTCCCCCAATGCCCCTTCTTTATAATCCATGGAGATGGGATTATGTTTCTGGCTTGAAATCATTTCCAACCGCATGGTGAGTGTATCAAAGTCATCAGTAGGCCCTAGCTGGCAAATAAAAAGCAGTCTCTGTGGAGGCCTTGAAACTCTGAAACTCAGTATGTGATCTGCAGCCCAAGCTCCCACTCCCATGTCTGTCAACATTTGGGCATTGTGGACGATTTGTGAAAAAGAAAAAGGGGGGGAAGAGGCCCACAACCACCCTGGAATTGTCTCCGGTTTGTTCAGCAAGAGAAGATAAGCAAAACATTTCTCTCTCTAAAATTCAATTAATTCCTTTTCTATTCTTTTTTTTTTCCTCGCTAATTCATTTAGCCTTGTTTGTTGCTGAGGCGAAGACATCCAATCTCTGAGGGCTGAGTTTCTCCCCCCACCCAGATGTTGCTGTACAACGTGGAAACAAGCAGCCCTGGCCAAGGTCGCTCATTAGTCACGTGGCCCTGGGAGAGACACTTCACTCCCAGAGATGAATGCAGCCCTGACTCACTCCTTGTACTCAGGCTTCAATCCCAACATCACAGGATGCTCAGCTCCAAGGAAGGCTCGGCTTTCAGCTCCATGTTACCAATAGCACTTGCTACCCTGCCAGACTCGAGGAAGGTTTTTGTTTTTGTTTTAATTTCATTTCTGTAGAAAGAAATGATTTCTAAAATGGAAAGGCTCGAGCTGTGGGTGGGGAGAGTGAAAGCAAAGATGACTCCTAGGATGCAAACCTTGGTGACTGCAGTGCCCTGGGGAGATTACTGACATACAACATACATACATGTACATATGTAATACATAGATGGAGAACAATAGAAACTCCAAAACCCATGTTGAGTTAGGGGTTTATGGCACTCCTCTCCTCCACTAAGGAATCCTTTTTAGCTCTGAACCATGAATGGATGAGAAAGAACCGGGTCCAGTCCTGGGAGATCTTGGCCTTCTAGAGAAAGGAAGCAGGCTCTTTTTAATCTGTCTCCCTAGCTTTTATATTTCCTCACCCCAGAGCTCCAGGGGAAAATCTTATAAACCTATTTGACTCACATGTAGGGACTCCACCAAGAGGGGATTGGGAAAGGAATCAGTGTACAATGTAAATCAGGAATAGGATAGCGCTTTATTTCACACATAAGAAATGCTTACATACAAAACACTCAGAAAAGTGCATTGACCAACCCCCCCCCCAAATCCCCAAACTGATACAAACAGAAGTGACTTAGAACTACTATTATATTCACCAAGGAGATTAATACCTAAAACATCAAAACATGAAACAATTTTTAAATTTTTTATTTTGAATATTTTCCCATAGTTACACATTTCATGTTCTTTCCCTTATCCCCAAATCCCCTTGTTTCTACTCCCACAGTTCTTCCTCTGAATGTGACTAGTTTTCTTTCTCATAAGTCCCTCATCCTTGCTCTGGATCCTTGCATTGCTGCTAGTAGAGAAGTCTGTTATGTTTGATTGTACCACAGTGTATCAGTCTTTGTGTACAATGATCTTTTGGATCTGCTCCTTTCACTCTGCATCAATTCCTGGAGGTCATTCCAGTTCACATGGAATTCCTCCAGTTCTTTATTTTTTTGAGCACAATAGTATTTATCACCAACAGATACCACAATTTGTTTAGCCAGTCCCCAATCAAAGGACATTCTCTCATTTTCCAATTTTTTGCCACCACAAAGAGCATGGCTATAAATATTTTTGTACAAGTCTTTTTCCTTATCCTTGGTATAAACCAAGCAGTGCTGTGAAGCATTTTTTTAACTAACCTATTTTTCATTTTTTTTCCTTTTTTCTTTTTTAAGTTTATTTAATTAATTGATTTAGAATATTTTTCCACGGTTACATGATTCATGTTCTTTCCCTCCCCTCTTCCATTCCCCCTCCTGTAACAGCCCATGAGCAATTCCACTGGGTTTTACATGTCTCATTGATCAATACCTATTTCCATATTATTAATATTTGCAATAGACTGATCATTTAGAGTCTACATCCCCAATCATATCCCCATCGAACCATGTGATCAAGCAGTAAAACATGAAGCATTTTGTGGGACTTGTCCTTCAGCTTTTTCATTCATATTTGACTCTTTTGAGAAGCCTACCAATACCATGGAATTATCTCTGGTTTGTTCAGCAAGAGAAGATAAAAACATTTCTCTCTCTAAAATTCAATCCATTTGAGATTTTCTTGGCAAATATCACAGAGTAGTTTGCCATTTCCTTCTCCAACTCATTTGACAGATGAGGAAACTGAGGCTAATAGGGTTAAGTGACTCATCCAGGATCACCCAGTTAGTAAGTGCCTGAGGCCAAATTTGAACTCAGGAAGAGGAGTCTTCAAGCCCATTACTCTATTCACTGCATCACCTGGTCATGGGCATACTGAATGACATTCCCCTCACCTCCGCACTGCACCATCCAAACATTTCTTTTCAGGTTATATCCTCTGAAATCCCAGGGCAGGGATCAGCCTAACCCATGTGTTAGTGGTCATCTTCAAGAATTAATAGAGTGGATGTAGAATGCACCTTTCCTGGTATAATCTATACCAAAAGAGGGTACAGGAGCTCTCGATCTCTGGTACTCACCAGAAATAGCCATCTCAAGATCATTGCTCAGTCGCCTATAGTTGGGGTGGGGGGGAACCATACAACAGGGCACAAATCAGTTCAGCTTGGATAAGAAAGGAATGGACTGCCTCCCACATGCTAGAGGTTTGATATTTCTGCCAGGGCACTTTTTCCTCCTCCAATCTTCCAAAAAGAGTCTCAGAGAATCCCAACTCTTTCAACAGGCAGGAACAGAGACCTGAAGAGCAATAGCACTATCTTTAGGGTCCATGAAATAAGCCATTCCTCCTGGCATAGTGGACAATAAAGGAACCACTTTGACATCTCACATAACCTGGGATGCCACATATGACCTGCAAAATTACTAGGGAAATTCCTGGCATTTTCCCTGGGATGGTTCCCATAGATTCATGCCTAAGCATGTTCCATGGTATGATTTCTAATCCATTTCCTGCTATATAAGTATATATGTCTATAAATTATTACACAATTTTACTAATTTCTCTTGTCTTTTTATATCACCAGAATTTTTCCCAGTGTCCCTCTCCCTTCACTCTTCCATAGAGTCCTCCCATGGAACAAAGAATATTTTTATATTATTTTATTTTATTTTTAAAACCCTCACATTCTGCCTTAGAATCAATGCTGTGTATTGATTCCACAGCAGAAGAGCAGTAAGGGCTAGGTAATGGGGAATAAGTGACTTGCCCAGGGTCACACAGCTAAGAAATGTCTGAGGCCAGATTTGAACCCAGGAGGCTCTCAATCCACTGAGCCACCCAGCTGCCCCCTACAAAGACAATTTTTTAAAGAAAAACAAGAGGAAAATCCTAGCAAAGCCAACAATATATCAAATCAAAACATCCAAAAAGTTAGAAAAATAGATTCAATGTTCCATACCCCATCGACTTCCTACCTCTGAGAAAGAGTGAGAAGATGGTGTCTTCTCATCTCCTCTTTGAGGCCAAGCTTGTTTTTAGTCATTGACAACATCCCTTTGGGGCTTTTTTGGTTGGTTGCTGATGGTGTCGGGGACTCTGGAGATCCTGTTTTCTTGCCTTTGCTTGCTTCACTGTATGGGGCTCCTCTATAAGCCTTTGCCTATTTCTCTGCCTTCGTCCTCTTGGTTTTGATCTTCCTTCTGGATAGGCAGGCTTTTAAAAAAATTAAATAAACTTTTGGAGGTAGAATTGGGTGCTCAGAATTCAGCTTCTGAAAGCCAGGCTGAATTCCCACACCCCACCCCCTTAAGGAAGCTAAGCATGTCCTAATACTTACCTTTTAGCTTTGATGCACCTCCCCCAGAAATGGCTGGATGCCAGCCGCGGTGCCCGCGAATGCACTTCTCGGAGATTATGAGTGAGTGACAGTATATGCTTTCAAGGTACACCAAATGAGAAATGTGCAATTTGGGTGAAGCATTCACACATTTGAATGAAGGGCTGAAACTGTCGAAGCTGCAGCTGTTGACAGGAAATTGGTGTCTCCCGTTGCTATTTACCTAGCAGAAATTAGTTCTCAGAGATCAGCTTTACCAAGTGAGACAGAAGGGCAGGTGAGTGGGGAGGGAGGCAGAGGGGAAGTAAATGAACTCCCACGAGAGGGTCCAAAAGGCTGCCTCGCCAGCGATCTAGCGAAGGAAGAGTCATCCTCTTTTCATTTTAATCCCCCGTAGCATCCTTTCTGTGGCTTAACAGTGGCAACCCCCAAACCGGAGATGACTCACTTGTTGGGTATTTGCCAGCGATGCTGGCAAAGGTGGCACTATCGATGGAGTTGGGAAGAGGTGGGCTCACATCTCTTCCTGGCTGTGTGCCCCTGCAGAAGTCACTTCTCCGAGCCCATTTCCTCATCCGTAAAGTGAGGGGAGCTGGTTTGGACTCAGTGGTCCCTCTCGTCCCTACAATGCCATGAGCTGATCTGATTTAGCAAGTAATGAACTCTCAAAGTCTCATCGGGTGGGAATCCCTCTCTGGTCCCTGAGAACCAAAGCAACCAGAATCACGATTCCCTTTTGGAACAAGATGAATTTGGAATTTTCCTGATGTACACTGCTACTTAGGGAAGAGGTTTTCAAAAAAGGAAAGTAGCTAGGTTCAAATCTAGCCTCAGACATTTCTCAGCTGTGTGACCCTGGGCAAGTCACTTGACCCCCATTTGCCTAGCCCTTACCACTCTTCTGCCTTGAAGCCAATACACAGTATTGACTCCAAGATGGTAACAGTTTAAAAAAAACAATAGGAAAGTAGCTCAAGCCCAACTAGTGGTCAGAAGTTTTTCTGCTTTCTTAAAGGCACTGAGTTTAGGCAGTCTGTGGAGAGAAAAAGTACGTGGATCTCACCAAAAGGGAAAAGGCAGCAGGAACTCTTTCTGGGGGTGGGGTGACCCAAGCTTAAATGATTTCTGAGGCAGCTTGGCATAGTAGAAAGAGGAATGGTTATGGGATCGAGGGAACTGAGGTTCAGATCTCTAGCCTGGCTGTTGGGCAAGTCACTTCATCTTTCTGGAACTTAATTTCCTCATCACGAAATGAAGGAGTTGGATTGATTCTGTGACTTCTAAGGTCTCCCTTTTAGCTCTAAATCGAAGACTATTTATTGTAACCAGTTTCAAGCACATTTGTATAACACTCTTCTCATTGGTGGAGATTGATTGCTAGATGCTTTGTATCTTCATGAAGGGTTGGAATTGGCGACAGCTTGGGAAAGAAAAGAGTCTCATTTTTCTGGTTTTCCTCTTCAAGAGAGGAGACATATGGCTCCAGATTCTCTTTAGGGAGAAGTCCCTGAAGGAAGAAAAAGACTCTGGGAAAAGCAACATACTAAAAAGTTGGAGCCTCAATCATGCCCTTATCCTCAGTTTACCAAGTTTGAAACATCAAGAAATTTCCAATTGGATGTGATAGGGCACGCCATCTCCACCAATGAGGAGAGGCTTGTGCAAATGGACTTGAGCCCAGGATTATATTAAGAATTGACTAGACAGAATTTGAGAGCTGCTAATTTGAAGGCTTCTTAAATCCATGTTTTAAGAAGCCCGACCTGTGGAACTGAGAGAATGAAAAGGGAAGTAGCTCAGGTCTCTTGAGTCTCCTGATGTGGTAAGGGTGACTTAAGGAAAAGTGGGTGCTTGCAGTTAGGGAGAAGGAAGACAGAGATGGAGAAATGAATGTTAGAAAGGAGCTGGAGGGCTTAGGCCTGTTTAATGGTAGTTTGGGAAACTGGCCTATGAGCTGTGAGCCCAGGAGAATGCGAGGAGTCATCCATTATGAAGAGAGCATGTACCAGATATGTGGTGGAGAGAGATTCAAGAGAGAAAGTCAGAGAAGAGCTTGGAAGCTGTAACGAATGTATTATTGTGTTTTTGGTTGGAAAATAGTGAGTCATAAAAATAGAGACTGTATCGGGGAGGGGAAGATAGGATGATAGCCTGCTTCCTACTCTCCCTCTCCCCAATCCTTCCTCCAAGAATATTCCAGGACAGAGCTGAGCTAGGATGAAAAGCTGCAAGATCAAATTGCTCTCCATATAATGTCTCGGGATAACAGGCTTTTCCTCCTGTGTTCTGTTTTAGACACAGATTGACCAGGGAGGCATTAAATGGGCCAAAGAATTTGGCACCATGACATGATGCTCTCTGGAGAAGTAGCCTTGCATTATTGCTATTAACAAGCCTTAAAAAACGGATGTTCTCTCATTTCAAGTATTATAAAATTTTACCTAACTACCCTACCCTTCTGCCCTCACTCATATCACTTCTGCTTCATTTTCAACGAACCTTCATTAATTTGCCTTTTTAAACATCTGTACTTCTCTAGAATAGGGTATAACACACTGGTCTCCTCAGCTCCTTCATAGCATTAAAGAATTTTTGAGTGGCACGAGATCTGCGAATCATCTGATTCAAACACTTCATTTTACGGATAAGGAAACTGGGGTCCACTCCACACCCAGGTAATATGCGCCACTCGGAATTTCAGTTTCATGTCACTTTAATTCTTATCTTTGTCTTGGCAGTCCTAATCCAGATTAAAGGGGCCATGATGAATCTTAAATAAGCAGCCAATCACTCAGCCAGTAAACAAACATTTATTAAACTGGTTTCTATCTTTAGATATTCTCCACACCTAGTAAGGCATCTGGAACCCTGTTTTTCATCCATGTGACTTACTTCCAAATCCAGTTACATGGGGGTGGCCAGGTGGGGGTGAATGAGTGCAGGAAATCATATAGTGAGTAAAGAGACCTCATTTTACCTGCATAATTTTTTTCACTCATGTAGTCTTGCATATTCCCATTATTCTTGGTACCGTTGAAAGGTCATTCTATTTGGATCCTAAAAACCTAGATTCAACCTTGGCTCTGTTCCTATAAGATATTAAGAAAATCATTTGAGGGGGCTTCAAATTTCTTCCTCTTCAGTCTTTAACATAAAGGAATTGGACTAAACCATCTCTAGTGGTTTTCTAATTCTAAATCCTACGTTATATGATCCCCTCAGTTGTTTAGGGAAATAAATAAAATTTTTCACCTGGTAACTGCAAGTCTCACACAGACTGAAAGGAGGTAGGCACATTTTTTGGCATCAAGACTAAAACTGTTTATGTGATTGTATTTATGGCAAGGGAGGGCTTTGGGGGAGGGAGGGAAAAAGTAGTGGGCAAGGATACTTTTTAAAAAGGAAAAGACATCAATTAAACATTTAAAATACATGGAAAAAACCTCAAAAGACATTCAGATGGGGACAGAAACAGGACAACTTTGTGGGTATTATGTCAAATTTTATGTGCACTTAAATTATCCTGAACAGAAACTCACAATTCCATATACAATCCTCCTTTTTGTTATTTTTAGTACACTGAAATGCTCATTTATTAAGTTCATAATAAAAACGAAAAATTTTAAACAGCTAAAGCTTCCTCTTATCCATAAGATGTCAAAAGAAATTACAAGAAACATCTGCATTTTCATTTCTAGAAAATGAACAATTTTTCTATGTTCTCCAGCTAAAAGCTCTCCTCATCTACTGTATTTGATGCCATTATTCATCATGATTATCATCAGCACTGACATTTATACTCTCCTTTAAAATTTACAAAATACTTTACATATATTATCTCACCTGCTTCTGATAACCCTATGAGGGATTATTATTCACAGTTTTACAGATTAGGAAACTGAGATTCAACAAGATTAAGGGCTTGCCTGTGGCCATATGGCCCATAATTATCCAAAGCAAAATTAAAACCCAGGCCTTTCCTGACTCTAAGGTCATTGCTCTTTCCATTATAGCATATTACTTCATTATTATCAAAACATCACCACCACTGAGAGGACCATTATCAGTTACTTGAATCATCCTAGCCACCACCATCATCAATCTCCTTCGCCAATAATACTGGAAACATTGAGAGCCTATCATGTGGAAGGCTCTTTTCAATGGCTATTTTAATTGCAAGGTTCCTCCCATGTGAACTCAAAAACATCTGAAGAATTGTTTTTTTTTTTTTTTATCTAGAGGAAAGGAACCTAAGACAAGAAGATAGTGTAAGGAAAAAAAAAAGAAGAAGATAATACAGGCAAAAAAATGAACTAAACAACCTCCAAAGGCCTGAGATTCTATGCTCTTTGTGTCATGAAATATTGTCTGGTCATACATTCAAGCAAAAGAAATAGTTAAGGATTTCCTTTAGCCCCAAGTGAGCATTTTTCTATGGATTTAAAAGGGAGGACCAAAGCAGGTTAAAAAGGGATTTGGACAGTGCCATGCTTAACCACACGGAATGGAATTGACCTATTGACATTCATTAGTTCTGGTTTCTTTGAAGCATATTTTCCATAAAATTCTCATGTTGAAAGTATTCCTTTTTTTCCTGGCTTATAGGAGCAGTGTTGGATGATTTTATATCTGACTTCTCCTGTCCAAGCAGTGTGAGGTTAACTCTGTGTAGTAGCCAGGTCAAGTTAGTTTGAAAATGTGTGTGGACACAAGGAATCTCTCTCTCCTGGTGATTTTATCTGATTTCAAGCCCAGACAGATTGTTTCAGGGTAGCTCCATTATCTCCTAATACAATAGTCAAAAATATTTCCTTCCTTCCTTCCTTCCTTCCTTCCTTCCTTCCTTCCTTCCTTCCTTCCTTCCTTCCTTCCTTCCTTCCTTCCTTCCTTCCTTC
>NC_058135.1:120064096-120071903 GCF_016433145.1 Gracilinanus agilis | reverse complement strand
CTTCCTTCCTTCCTTCCTTCCTTCCTTCCTTCCTTCCTTCCTTTCTTTCTTGCTTTCTTGCTTTCTTGCTTTTTTTCTTTCTTGCATTTCTCCTTCCTTCCTTCCTTCTTTCCAATATTAACATGTAACCTTTTAAAATCCTAGTTTACTGATATATTTTATGCTTATATCATTCATTGCCAAATAACCTCTTCCCTTACCATTAAAGTCATCCATTATAATATTTTTTAAAGAGAAAAGAAACACTAGTAAAAACTAAGCAACTTATCACCTGAATGTCACCATATGTGCAACATTCCCCATCCATAGTGTCCTGCCTCTGCAATGATGAGAGGGAATGGAATTATCTCAATGTTCTTTCCAGGATAACTTCATCATTACAATTACATGGCATTCGATTTTTTTTGGTCATCATTCTTTCATTTACATTGTTGGAGTCATTGTTATATTTTTTCCTAGTTCTGCTTAATTTACTCTCCATCAATTCATACGTCTTCCCATGCTTATCTAAACTCTTCGTGTTCATCGTCTCTGAGTGTGCAGTCATACTCTAGGATATTTATGTTCCACTATTTGTTCAGTTATTCCCCAATCACTGGGAACCTATGTTGTTTCCAGTCTTTGCTATCACAAAATGCTATTCTGATATTTTGATAGCTATAATACCTTTATTTTGACTAATGAGGAAGGAGATGTAGCATCTGCATGTGACCTGCCAGTAGAATTGGGATTGAGAGAGAGAGGGAGCCTCACTACATTTTTCAAAGCATGACCTTTCTAAGAAGGAAAAGATTGTCCAAATAGCCCAAGCAAAATCTTGATAGAAAGCTGGGCTGCAAAGGGCCTTAAAAGACTGTCTGCCTTTTGATCCAGCCATATCACTGCTAGGTTTATACCCTAAAGATATCATAAGGAAAAAGACATGTACAAAAATATTTATAGTTGCACTCTTTCTGGTGGCAAAAAATTGGAAAATGAGGGGATGCCCTTCAATTGGGGAATGGCTGAACAAATTGTGGTATATGCTGGTGATGAAATACTATTGTGCTAAAAGGAATAATGACCTGGAGGAATTCCATGTGAACTGGAATGACCTCCAGGAATTGATGCAGAGCGAAAGGAGCAGAAGCAGAACATTGTACACAGAGATGGATACACTGTGGTACAATTGAACATTTTCTAGTCAGTGAGAAAGAACGCCATTCACATCCAGAGAAAGAAGTGTGGGAGCAGAAACACAGAAGAAAAACAACTGCTTGATCAAATGGATCATTGGGGATATAGTTTGGAACTTCAACTCTAAACGATCACCTTAATGCAAATATTAATTATACGAAAATAGGTCTTGATTGATGACACATGTAAAAGCCAATGGAATTGTTCGTTGACTATGGGAGAGAGGTGGGAGGAGGGGAGGTAAAGAACATGATTCATGTAACTATGGCAAAATATTCTAAATTAATTGATTAAATAAAATTTTTCAAAAAAAAAAAAAGAAAGGAAGAAAGAAAGGAAGGAAGAAAGAAACCTGGGCTGCAAAAGAACATTTGTTGCTTCTGATATCTTTAAGGAGGAGATGTTGCACTCATTGTATATCACTAAAGATGTAAACAGCAATTTAGAAAAGGCCTTCAGGAAAAAATGAAGGCGTGTTGAACAAGCATTATTTCCCACATATTAGAACTAAAAGTATCAGTTCTTCACAGCATCACAGTCTTCCTGCTATGATAGAAAAGACATCCAGGTCTTCTTTAGAGATAGGAGACCTGGGTTCAGATCTGGTCATATGTACTTCCAGAACTACATAAACCTGTGCAAGTCACTTAACCTTCATTCCCTAGCCTTCACCATTCTTCTGCCTTTGAACCAATACACAGTACTGACCTTAAGACAGAACGTAAAGGTTTAAAAAAAAAAGAAAAGAAAGCCAATAGGTGAAATGATTAACCTAATATCTGATCACTCATTTCAAGGTTCTATACATGCTTATTCCCTTTGGGGTGGGGCAGGATGAATCAAATCCTTGATATTTTTCTTTAAAAGGGTCATTTCTTGGAATTGGGGATGTTTAACCCATAGCAGACTTGGAGGTAGTTGATTCCAAGTATTTGAAGGACTATTACCTGAAAGATTGATTAGGTTTGTTCTGCTCAGACCTAGAGGCCAGAACAAGAATCAGTAGATAAAGTTGCAAAGAGGGAAATTTAGACTCAACGAAAGGAAAAAAAAAAAACTACTCAGCAGAGCTATCTAGAAATGGAATGGACTATAAGGGAAGATGGGCTGGATTTCCCCTTATTGAGGTCCTCAAGCAAAGGCTGGACAACCACACATTAAGTCAATTGCAGAGGAGAACCTTATGCAGGTATGGGTTAGACTAAAAGACCACTGAGGTTTCCAGTTTTAAATTCTCTGATTCTGGAAAGGCCTTTTTCACTTTTCGGAAACACAATGGCTTAGGAATACCCAATATTTATAGCACATAAAAAAATGGCTCCCTAGTATCTATAGAAGTACCAATTCATTCCTTATATCACCTGGTTGAAGTTTATCAACTTTATGCTCTTAAAACAATCTGGTCTTGTTAGTTCTTTGGAATATTAATATAGCATACCAACATTAACATAAAAGGGTCTTTTAATCAATAAGCATTTATTAAGTGCTTTCTGTGTGCCATTGGGGAAAGAAATATAAGCAAACCTCATGGCAGTCCCTGCCCATGAAGAGCTTACATTCTGTAATTTCATAAGAAATTGTACCCTTTCCACCAAGGTAAGAGGCAATTTTCCTGTAAGTTAGTAGTTAAAGCTTAGAAATTTGTGTGAGTTCTGGGTTTATACCTGTTAAAAAGAAATGAAAGAGAATACATATATATACATATATATATATATATATATATATATATAATTAATTTCTGGATCTTGGAGAATTGGATGGTATATATTGATCTCAGAAATATATGAATGTAGGAGGGACTGTATGGCCAGTCCTAAGCTGGCTGTAGTTGGTGAAGGAGAAAGCACACTCTCCTCTCACAGTTGTTGATAAAGTTTACGCCTCTCCTCCCTGACAAGCTTGGTTGACTAAGCTTGTCAGTTCTTCGCTTCTAACAGTATGCCCAGGCTGGGAACCCCTGAGAGGATGTGTGGATGACTAACCTCTCTAGGTCCCAACCTGAGGTTGAATTAGTTGTTGGTAAGGGCTATTGATTAGCTATTGGAAACATAATCTGACTGCGTATCGATCTCCCCTTCCCAAGGGCTTTGGTATAATTACCACTCAGGAAAGGTACTTGTTGATAAACACTATATTGAATCTATTAATGGGGTAAAGAAACAAAGTAGTAGGATTGAGGATTCAGGAACCCTATTGTTAATTGATTGGCTATTAATCTAAGTTGTTAATCAAGGTCTAGAGATGGCTAGGTTTGTAGAAACTGGAGGTTCTTCACCCTCTCACTAACTGTGACCTGACTTGGCCACAGCCAAGTCAGAGATTAGGGAAGGCTATTTGATGATGTTGATAGATGAATCAGTAAATTTTCTCAGTTCTGCTAACAATGATGTTAATTGATCACTAGGTCTCTCAGTAGGATAACAGGTCACAGATTTCAGGCCTATCCTTTCACCCTTCACCTCCCACCCTGCCCAAGTCCCTGCTCCAATCTGTGCTCCCTTGTGTTGTCACTTGGGGATATTTATAGGGCTGGGGCCAACTGCTTTTTGCCCTTGGCTCATGGGACCTGGAAACATTTCGAGATTCTCAACTGTGGATCCTGTCATTCAAAGTGGCATCCATCTTATCCCAGATAATGATTTTAACATCCTCCAAAGAGATAATAAGGAAAAAGACTTGTACAAGACAGCCGAGAAGGACTTTGAAGGGACCTTCAATGTACAGGTGAGAAACTGAGTCCCAGAAAAGTCAAGTCACTTGTAGAAGAGCACACATTTCCTTAATTGATCTAAAATACCAAGGATGCCTCCAAAACATTAGGAATTGGGTCCCACCTGGGGCACTTAGTACCTGTGTGACCTCAGGTAAGTCATGTAGCCTCTCTGGGCTTCAGTAACCTCACCTGTAAAATGAGGGGGTTGAATTGGATGATCCTTAAGGTGCCTTCTAGCCTTACAAGCGATTATGCAGCTGTGGCATTCATGTGAACCTTCAGTGGACATAAAGCTCAGGGAAGCTCATTTCTTAGCCCTGACCTCTGTTGTCCTCGACAGCAAAGTAGAGTATTTTGACAAAATAAAATAAATTGGAAAATGTTGAGAGTACACAGTTTGGGACTGGATAGCTTCCACAACTACAACCACTTACACATCTTTGCAATGCATCAATCAGATTTTGGACCTAATACCTTGCAGTCATACTGAGATTCCCATAATGGTTATTTATGTTCTGGGTGAGTTTGTTTTCTCCCATTCTGCTTGGGTCATTTATTTCCACAGGTCTATGATACATACGGTATTGGTTTTCATGAGGTGTCTCACTGACGCGACTGTACAGTTAGAGTGATGGGGGTGGAAGGAGGCAGAGGGAGTTCAAGGTTAGACAGCATTAGAATGGCTCAGCAGCTGGGGAGCCAGGACTCCCATCATCCCTTTATCCATAAAGCTTTTGATATTGTCTTCCTTTTCAAGCCCTTGGTTTTGTTTCCTTGTTTATTTGTTTTTAAGGCCTCGCCAAGTGGGATTCTAGATTCTAGATGCCTTAATGTAGGAAGCCTTGAAATCAGTTAACTTAAGTGTTCGGGCTTTTAACTTTCAAGTCTGAGGAGCAATGGAGATCTCTCCCCCTTCTCCTTGCCTCTCTGTCTCTGTCTCTGAGTTCCCCCCACCCCCGTCTCCCCCTATCCATCTCTCTGCTCTGTCTCTGTCTCTTTGTCTCTGTCTCTCTGTCTCTCTCTCCCTCTCTCTCTGTCTCTCTCCCTCTCTCTCTTTCCTACTTACACAGACTAATTCTCTCTCCCTCTCTCTCTCTCCCCTGTTCTCTCTCTCACATACTCTCTGTCTCTGTCTGTCTGTCTCTCTGTTTCTTTCTTTCTGTCTCTCTGTCTCCCCCTATCCTTCTCTCTGTCACTTTGCCTCTGTCTCTGTCTCTGTCTCTGACTGTCTCTCTCTCTCTCCTACTTACACAGACACATTCTCTCCCCCTCTCTCTCTCACACACAAACTCTGTCTCTGTTTGTCTGTCTCTGTCTCTGTCTCTGTCTCTGTCTCTCTCTGTCTGTCTCTCTCTCTCTTTCCTGTGTACACAGACACATTCTCTCTTCCTCTCTCTTTCCCCCTCTCTCTCACATACACTTTGTCTCTGTCTGTCTCTGTCTCTGTCTCTTTCTCTCTTACACACACACACACACACACACACACACACACACACACACATACACACAGACACATCCTCTACCTTTTCCATGGCATCCTGAACCCAAGTGAAAAATAACTTTATAGTTTTCTCATACTCGAAATCTCTATTATTATCTTGGAATAAACTCCATTTAGTGGTTAAAAATATTTTCTTGCTGGTCGCTCAGGTTATATGTGTACATATCCATTTATGCATGCATTCTCAGACATGTAAGATATCCACATACACACATGAAGGAAGAAGATGGCTATATGAAACTGATTCAGGGCTTTCTTGGGAGAGAAAATAAAAGCCCTAAAATGAAAACTTTAAAACTCTGTGCCCTTTTGACAGCTGAGCATTCACTAAATTATAGTAATTTCAAAATTGTCAATAGTTTGGAATGTGGAGATTGTTGGGGTAGCAAAAAGCGTCTTTGAACTTTGGGATAGTAGGAACAGAGGAGGTTGTCTTGGGATTCTGGGTACTGTGGGAGATTTGTTTGGATCTTGGAATGGGGAGAAGAAAGAGGCGATATCTTTTGATGCTGGGATAGTGAAGGCAATGGGAAACGTATTTGGAATTTTGGGCAATGGGAAAAATCTTTGAATCCTGAGATGGTGGCGACAATGGAGATGTTTCTTTCACTGAGTACAGGTTAGTGTTAAATGGATTGAGAGAAATTCCCAGAAGTCCCAGGGCATTAAACAGCACAGTAGATTAAACAACACCAATTACTATTATATTACCATGAGAGAATGATTAAAATGTAAACCATCAAAATGAATTTGAGTGATCTGCATGACTCAATCAGCAAGTCAGCTATCTATATCCTAAGAACCATGAGCGAATAGGTGACCTATTCCAACAACTGTTAAAATTTCACAGGTTATGGGAACCACAAGGGTATAGATACTCCTCAGCCACTCTACACAAATATATATCAGCATTTAAAGTGAACTAAATAGGAGCATAATTATGCTGAAAGACCTATTTTCAGGTACTAAATATAACAGTTTTCATTAAAAAGTTGAAATATTATTGCAGAGAATTTCTCCTCCAATGATAATTCATTATAAGGGAAAGAAAACATCCCAACAAGAGAAATATTAATGTTATTTAACATTTATTATGTATTCACAGCAGGCTATTTGCTGAAGGGAGGGTAGGCCTCAACAGGGACTCTAATTGGCCAAATTAAAATCTAAGTAAAAAATTTTCAGTGAAAATTATATGCGACAAGGAGACCGAATGATTTTAAGGAGGATCTTAATGAATCTCAGATACAGGAACATTTTTTCTAGTCAATCCTACCCCACCCCAGCCTCCAGCAGGTGAAGGGGGAACCTGAAATGAAATAGAACCTTGGCAAGGTATAAGAGGGAGCAAGGTTATGAACTGGGGTATCTCTTTTTCTTCTTGTTGGTCTCATAGGAACAGAATAAGAAGAAAAGTAGTTAAAGAATTTTGTTCATGTTGGCAATTATTTCCAGAATGAACTTGATCACCAACTTGCATCAATGATATTTCATATCAGAATTGTATGTAGTCCCTGGGGACAGCACCTGCATGCCATGGGTGAATGGAAAAACAGAAGCACTGTCGCTTCCTGTATTCTTTCAGCCTTCCTTTAATTTCCTGAGTCTAACATCACTATTTTATTGGAATAAAGTATTCTCCCTGATCACCTTGCTCAATACCTCTGACCTAATTCAACTAAAGAGATTAGAAAAGAATCTTCAATGATTCAGACATAGTTTTCCTGATGAAACAAGTCTTTAGAAGAAATGTTGTTCTGCAGTGAAGGCTGGAGCTTAGGGTTACTTTTCAAATTTAAGGAGCCTTATGTCTTATGGAAACACCCACAGGGAGAAACATATCTTTTCCCACCCTATTCACTAACTGAGTGGTAGCAGAGGGAACCAGGAGCCAGTGCTATTTTTCCAATTGGAAGATGTGAGTTCATGTTCTGACTTTTCCCTGCGTAGTTCATAGAAGAGAGACAGACAGACAGACAGACAGAGACAGAGACAGACAGAGACAGAGACAGAGATGAGAGAGACAGAGACAGAGAAAGAGGAGAGTTAGGTAGATAGATGGATGGATAATCTCCTTCCTCATCTCCAACCCATGATTTCCTTGATTCCTTCAAGTCCCTGCTTAAAACTCACCTTCCATAAGAAGACTTACATGATCCCCTTTAATGCTAGGCTTTCTTTCCATTGATTGTCTCCATTTTATCCTGTATATATCTTATCTGTACATAGTGATAATCATGTTGTCTTCCCCATTGGGCTGTGAGCTCCTTGAGGGCAGGGGCTGTCACTTTTTTTTGTATCCTCAGTGGAAGGAAGGAAGGAAGGAAGGAAGGAAGGAAGGAAGGAAGGAAGGAAGGAAGAAGAAGAAGAAGAAGAAGAAGAAGAAGAAGAAGAAGAAGAAGAAGAAGAAGAAGAAG
>NC_058135.1:120011052-120061250 GCF_016433145.1 Gracilinanus agilis | reverse complement strand
AAAGAAAGAAAGAAAGAAAGAAAGAAAGAAAGAAAGAAAGAAAGAAAGAAAGAAAGAAAGAAAGAAGGAAGGAAGGAAGGAAGGAAGGAAGGACGCATACATACATCATAGATGCAGAACTAGAAAGAACCTTAGATGCTCTCTGGTCCAAGCCTGATTTTTCAAAGCTGAGGAAACTAAGACCTATGAGGAGAATTGACTTGCTTATGATCACATAGCTAATAAATGGCAAAATTGCGATCATGTTACTTAAATCATTTCATCTCTTAGATACCCAGTTTCCTCATCAGTAGAGAAGGGGCAATGATAATATTTCCTACCTTCACAGGATGAAAATAACTGAAATTTACAGGCAACTTTACAATTTTTAAAACATTTTATATACAGTGTCTCATTTGAGCCTCACAGCAGCCCAGGGAGTAAATATAATAAATTCTCTTATCTCCACTTTCAAATGAATAAAATGAGACTCAAAGATGAATTAACCACCCATAATCACAGAGGGAATAAGAGTCAACCAGGTCTTCTTCCATGCTCCATGTCCTATGCTCAATACACTAAGCCATGTTGTTGTGATGAAACAACATTGGTAAATCACTATATACATGTCAGCTGTTATTATGTCTCTCATACTATCCCAAATTACAGTTCAGTGAGCTATGGAAGGGAGCTCAGATACTCCTAGAGAAAAGAAACAATTTCCAGCCTTGAGGCATATCCACTACTATAAGCAGCAAGCATTTCTGAGCCTCCACTAATACTAACTTTATTGATGATGTATGTTGCTGTTCAGTTGTTTTAATCATGTCCTACTTTTCATGTCCCCCTTTTGGGGAGTTTTCTTGGCAAAGATACTACAATTATTTGCCGTTTCCTTCTCCAATTCATTTTACAAATGAAGAAACTGAAGCAAAAACAGGGTGAAGTGACTTGTTCAGGATCATGGAATTAGTAAGTGTCTAAGGCTGGATTTGAATTCATGAAGTTGAGTCTTCCTGATTGCCAAGCCCATCAGTCTATTCTCTACCCCATCTAGTTGCTCACATATATCTACTATAAATTGAATGTCATCGTAAGTTTAAGACTTTCACTTGATTTGTTCTTTGCAGACATATCATGGAGCTGTTTTCCTTAAAAAGTGATATCTCTTATGGCAGCAGCCCAGAGCTAGAAGTAGAAATTTTGGCACCTGGATAAAGCTTACCCAAATGCCTGAAATAAATATCGTGAATTATGCCAGCAGATCCACTTTTGAAGACAAATTCACTAAACTAGGGATGAGGAGAACTCCATAATATAAAGTCCTACATGAGGAGAGAACCCCTTCCCTATACCCTGTAAGGATGTTGCTGGGGAGGCCACCAAAGGTGTAGCGATTCAGGAAGAGCCAGACCAGGAAGGTGATCACCAGTGGTGTGGATGAGTAGTTGTAGGGAGAAAATGACCTATCTGGTAGCTTCATAGGAAAACTCATTATTCTTTACTGAGATGCCAAAGGAGTTTAAGTATTGTAAAATGCTCATGTCTGGAATAAAATCCTTGTCACACCTCCCAAGTGATGACTTTGCAGTGGCCTCAGGCAATGAGTTCCTAGCATCCCTTCTCGGGTAATGGAGCACTAGAATGCGCTGTTTCTGTATCCCTTTTAGGAATACTCATTTGGCCTTAGTAGATGAGGTGAGCCAGCTTTGAATACAATTGGTGTGGATCACAAAGCAAAACATAGCCACAAATTACACAAACCCCAGCTGGAAGAAAAAATCACCATGTCTCTAAAACAAGATTCTATTCTATGTGTGAATTTGCATGCATATATAACATATAAGAGACATAGGAGACATGGAGGTTGGAAAAATGGTTTTAGAGTCAGGAAGACCTGGGTTTAAGTTCCATTTCCAACCCATACTAGCTGAATGACTAGTCAAATGCCAGGCAAATCTCTAAGTCTATGAGTTGCAGAGAAAATACCAATCTGAATTAGTTAAGAAATTTCCTCCTTAGCTGCTCTCTACATTAACTAAATCAGGATTCTGGTAAAGAGTTTTTTTATATCTGAATATGTGAATTGATATGCAAACAAATATGCACATATATGCATTCTCTTTCCTCTTTCTTTTCTTTCTCTCCCTCTCCTTTATCTTCTCTCCTTCCCCTCTCCTTGCCCTTCCATACCTCCCTGTCTCTGTCTTTTCTGTCTGTCTGTCTCTCTCTCTAACATGTCTAGAAACTATTCCTTTCTCTCCATTTATGTCATTGCCCTAGTTTAGTTCCTCATTGCCTCTCACTTAGACTATTACAAAAGGGTCCTCATTACTCCTCATAACTCTCTCCTCTCTCTCTAATCCATTATCCGTAGAGTTACTAAATTTACCTTCCCTAAAGCAAATGTTTGACATCAGCTCTCTACCGTGCTCAAAGGTCTCTGGAAAGGGTCTTGGAATGTTTTAGTTGCATAAAACAAGGTCCTACTATATACATCTAAGGTTTTTAAGATAAACTTGTTGATGAATATGTACTTAGAAAAAGAGTGAGAATAATGAACTGGAGCAATTCCATGTGAGCTGGAATGACCTCCAGGAATTGATACAGAGCAAAAGGAGCAGAAACAGGAGAACATTATACACAAAGACTGATATACTGTGGCACAATCAAACATAATGGACTTCTCTACTATCAGCAATGCAGTGACCCAGGACAATCCAGAGGAACTTATGAGAAAGAACACTATCCACATCCAGAGAAAGAACTGTGGGAGTAGAAATGCAGAAGAAAAACATATGACTGATCATATAGTTTGATGGAGGTATGATTGGGGATGATGATTTTAAATGATCACTCTATTGCAAATATTAATAATATGGAAATAGGCTTTGAACAATGATACATGTAAACCTACTAGAATTGCTTGTTGGCTCCAGGAGGGATGAGAGAAGAGGTAAGGGAAAGAAGATGAATCATGTACCCATGGAAAAATATTCTTAATTAATTAATTAAATAACAAAGAAAAAAGAAGAAGAGTGGGTCTGGGCTAGAGTGAGATTTTAATTGTTCTCTTCCCCTTTACCAGAAAGTGAATTCTACTGCTAGGACGGCATTTGCCATGGTGAGAGCACCAGGATTGGTGTCAAATGTAGACCTAGATTTGAGTTTGGGCTCTGCTATTTCCTACTTGTCTGACCTTGAACAAATATTTTCCTTTCTTGGTGCCTGTTTCTTTCTTTCTTTCTTTATTCTTTTATTTTTTATTTTTAAATTTCTTTTATTTTTGTTTTTAATTAATTCACAATATTTTTCCATGGTTACACAATTCATGTTCTTTCTCTCCCCTCTTCCTTCCCCCCTTCTGGAGTTGATGAGCAGTTTCACTGGGGTATACATGTATCATTGTTTAAAACCTATTTCCATATTATTCATATTTGTGATAGAGTGATTATTTAAAGTTAAAATCTCCAATCATATCCCCATCGACCCATGTGATCAAGCAGTTGTTTTTCTTCTGTGTTTCTACTCCCACAGTTCTTTCTCTGGATGTGGATAGCATTCTTTCTCATAAGTTCCTCAGAATTGTCCTGGATTATTGCATTGCTGCTAGCAGAGAAGTCCATTACATTCTATTGTGCCAAAGTATCAGTCACTGTGTACAGTGTTCTCCTGGTTCTACACATTTCACTCTGTATCAATTCCTGGAGGTCCTTCCAGTTCACATGGAATTCCTCCAGTTCATCATCCCTTTTAGCACAATAGTATTTCATCATCATCAGATACCACAATTTGTTCAGTCATTCCCCAATCGAGGGACACCCCCTCATTTTCCAATTATTTTGCCATACAAAGAGTGCAGCTACAAATATTTTTGTACATGTATTTTACCCTATCATCTCTTTGGGGTACAGACCCAGCAATGGTATGGCTGGATCAAAAGGCAGGCGCTCTTTTAAAGCCCTTTACATATAATTCCAAATTACCCTCCAGAATGGTTGGACCAATTCACAACTATACAGAAATGCATTAGTGTCTCAATTTTTCCACAACCCCTCCAACATTCATGACTTTCCTTCACTGTCATATTGGCCAGTCTGGTAGGTGTGTGTTGGTATGTCAGAGTTGTTTTTATTTGCATTTCTCTAATTATGAGAGATTTAGAACATCTTTTCATGTGCTTATTAATAGTTTGATTTCTTTATCTGAAAACTGCCTATTCATGTCCCTTGACCATTTATAAATTGAGGAATAGCTTGATTTTTTGTACAATTGACTTATTAGATCCTTAAAAATTTGAGAAATTAGGCCTTTGTCAGTGTTTTCTTTGGTATAAAGATTTTTTCTCCAATTTGTTGCTTCCCTTCTAATTGTGGTAGCATTGGTTTTGTTCATAGAAAACCTTTTTAATTTAATGTAATCTAAATTATTCATTTTACATTTTGTAATATTCTCTATCTCTTCCTTGGCCTTAAATTCTTTCCTTTCACAGAACCAGGAGAACTTTATACACAGAGACTGATACAGTGTGGCACAATCAAATGTAATGAACTTCTCTACTAGCAGCAATGCAATAATCCAGGACAATTCTGAGGGACCTATGAGAAAGAATGCTATACACATTCAGAGAAAGAACTGTAAGAGTAGAAACACAGAAGAAAAACAACTACTTGTGTGATGATGAGATTAAACATACCCTGCCTATTTTTAGATTTAATCATTAAAAGTATAAACACCACCACTTAATTCTCTAGTGGGAGAGGTCTGTAATCCACATGTGCAAGAGTAGGTGATGAATCAGAACTGACTGACTGTCTGCTGGGCAGTCCTAAGCAAAGTGTTTATTGTGATTGGACACATAAACTATAGAAGGAAAGCACAGGAAGTGACGCAAAAGAAGCACTTTTAAAAGGGAGTGATAATTTCCTGTGAGTAAGTACTTGTTCATTTCTTGGAACTGGAGCTCAAGTTGCAGACGCTCCTTGATGGACTTGAGACCTGAGACCCTGATGAGATGGTTCTTAAATCTCTCCCTTACAACTACATGTGGTGGGACTTCCAGGTTAAGATGGTTGCAGAGTAAAAGCAGCTTGCTTAACCTCTCCTAACCCACACATACAGGACTCCTCAAGAAGACATAAAAACAAATCCAGACAAAGGAAGGGACCTCAAAGCAGGGCAAATCATTGAAGGTACGTGGAATCGGGGCATTTCCAAGCTATAAAGGGGTGAAACAGCTCTCACTAAAATGTGAGCTGAGCAACCCCCTCTCCCCCCACACCACATACAGTGCCAAAGCCAGTGCACAAGAGCTAGAGCAAGCTTGGGGCACCCATTAAGTCTTTGGCAGCAACCTGGGGTCACCAGGGCCTGCTCCTGAGAGCCGCAAGACTTAAGACTCCAAGAGGCTAAAGAACGTGCGGACTTTGAACACAGACCCTAAGCATAGGCTCGGTTGCAACTGCAGACTCGGATTCTGAGTGCAGGCGTGGACCTTGAGTGGGGACCCAGTGCAGAGGGGTGCACAACTGTGGAAGCAGCACCATGAGACTGTTAAAGGAGCCTCGGGCAGAGGAACAAGCAAGGGGACCACCAGGAGGCTTGACCCTGAGAACAGCTAGACCTGAGACCTCAGGAGCCTAAAGAGCACAGACAGACCCTGGGCGTGAGGATAAAGCTGAGAGGGCACTGGGCTAACAATGGCAAGCCAGAGACAAGAACCCCAAAAGAGAAAGATCAAGAAGAAATCCTTAACACTCAACAACTTTTACACAGAAAAAATCCAGACAACAGAGCAAACAGCAGAGGAGACCAAACAAGTAATCATATCCAAACCTTCCTAAAAAAATGAAAACTGGTCACAAACTCTTGAAGAGTTCAAATCTGAGATTATGAGAAAGATGGTAGAGAACTGGCAAGAAAATAACAGTTTAAAAGGCAGAATCTCACAATTAGAAAGTGAGGCTCAGAAATCAAATGAATTGATAAGCAAATTGAAGACCAGAAATGACTAGTTGGAAGCCTTGAAGAACCAAACAGACCAATTCAAAAGGAAAACCAAAAGATTATAGCTGAAAACCAGTCTCTAAAGGCGAGAATTGGGCAATTAGAAAAAGATGCCCCCAAATCAAGAGAATTAATAAGCAAATTGGAGACCAAAATCAAACAGTTGGAAAACAGGATAGACCAAATTGAAAAGGAAAATCAAAAGAATATAGCAGAAAACCAGTCTCTAAAGACAAGAATTGGGCAAGTAGAAGCCAATGATCTCTCAAGATAACAAGAACAAATAAATCAAAGTCAAAAATCTGATAAAATAGAAGGAAACATGAAATATCTCACTGAGAAATTGACAGATCAAGAAAACAGGTCTAGAAGAGACAATCTGAGAATCTTTGGTCTTATTGAAAAAGCAGAAATTAATAGAAATTTGGACTCCATACTAAAGGAAATTATTCAGTGAAATTGTCCTGAAGTTCTACAATGAAAAGGCAATATAGACATTGAAAGGATCCATAGATCACCCTCTACACTAGACCCTGAAAAGATAACCCCCAGGAATATAATAGCCAAATTCAAGAGCTTCCAAGTAAAAGAAAAAAATTTTACAAGAAGCCAGCAAGAGACAATTCAGATATCAAGGAGCACTGATCAGGATCATAGCAAGGCTTGGAATATGATATTTAGAAAGGCAAGAGAACTGGGTGTGCAACCAAGGATCACCTACCCATCAAAACTGACTATATACTTCCAGGGGAAAGTATGGGCATTCAACAAGCTAGAAGATTTCCAAGTATTTGCACAGAAAAGACCAGGACTAAATGGAAAGTTCAATATCCAACCACAAAAACCAAGAGAAACATGAAAAGGTAAATAAGAAACATAGGGGAAAGAAAGAAAACTCTTATTTTTAAATTTGCCTCTTTAAGGGCTTCAATAAGATCTAATTATTTGTATTCCTATATGGAGAAATGTTATATGTAATTCTCTATAGTGAACTCTATTCACTATTATAGTATTCACTATTATAGTAATTAGAAGGATTATTCACAAGGAGAGGTTGGAGTACTAAATGGTCTAAGTTGATAAGGGGGTGGGTGGGAAAGAAGGGGGTGAATAGTAGAGGACACCAAGAGAAACTTGAATGAATAAGAAAAATAGGATATTCTATTACACATAAAGAAGGCATGGAAAGGGGAAGAGATGAATATTATAAGGAGGAGAAGAAGAGAGCATTAATATGTAAACCTTACTCTCAGTGGAATTAATGCTGAGAGGGAAGAGTAGCTATATCCATTGAGATATAGAACTCTATCTAACCCTACTGAGAAAATCAGAAGGTATAAACCAAGGGGAGCAGGGGAGTTGGGAGTTCAAAAAAGAGAGGGGAGGAGAAGGGAGAGGGAATTCATTAGGCCTTAAAAATAAAAATAGGGGAACAACAAGGGAGGGGGTAGAAAGGTAGTAAATCAAAGGAGGGGACAAGGGTTACTGGTTTAAAACAAATCACTGGTTTAAAAGGAAATAGCCAAAGAAGAAGGGGTAGAACTAAGAGAGGATAACAAAATGTTGGGGAATACACAACTGATAATTATAACTTTGAATGTGAATGGGATGATTGAATATACCAAATTAAAAAAGCTTTTGTACAAACAAAAACAATGCAACCAACATCAGAAGGGAAACAACAAATTGGGAAAAAATCTTTATAATAAAAAACTCTGACAGGGGTCTAATTTCTCAAATATACAAGGAGTTAAATCAATTGTATAAAAAATCAAGCCATTCCCCAATCGATCAATGGGCAAGGGACAACAATAGGCAATTTTCAGATAAAGAAATTAAAACTATCAATAAGCACATGATAAAGTGTTCTAAATCTCTAATAATTAGAAATGAAAATCAAAACAACGCTGAGGTATCACCTCATACCTAGTAGATTGGCTAAAATGAGTGTAGGGGAGAGTAATGAATGTCGGAGGGGATGTGGCAAAATTGGGATGCTAATGCATTGCTGGTGGAGTTGTGAACTGATCCAACCATTCTGGAGGGCAATTTGGAACTACGCTCAAAGGACTATAAAAGATTGCCTGCCCTTTGATCCAGCCATACTATTGTTGGGTCTGTACCCCAAAGAGATCATAGATAAACAGACTTGTACGAAAATATTTATAGTCGCAATTTTTGTGGTGGCAAAACCTGGAAAATGAGGGTATGCCCTTCTATTGGGGAATGGCTGAACAAACTGTGTATATGCTGGTGATGGAATATAATTGCGCTAAAAAGAATAATAAACTAGAGGAGTTCCAGGCAAACTGGAACGACCTCCAGGAATTGATGCAGAGTGAAAGGAGCAGAGCGAAAAGGACATTATACACAGAGACGGATACACTGTGGTAAAATAGACTATATTGGACTTCTGTACTAGCAGCAATGCAATGACCCAGGACAATTCTGAGGGACTTATGGAAAAGAACCCTACCCACATTCAGAGGAAGAACTACAGGAGAGGAAACACAAAAGAAAAGCAACTGCTTGAATACACAGGTTGAGGCGGTCATGATTGGGGATATAGACTCGAAACTACCGCACCAATGCAACTATCAACAATTTAGAAATAAGTCTTGATCAATGGCACATGTTAAAACCAGGGGAAATGCGCATTGGCTATGGGGGGGGGGGAGAAAGTGAGGGGAGAGGTGAAGGAGAAAGTAAGAACATGAATCATGTAACCAAGATAACTTTTCTAAAAAATAAAAATTATTTTTAAAAAAAGTAACCTCAAAATAAAAAAAATTAAAAAAAAATAAAAATAACCCATGGGGGGAAAAAAAGAACTACTTGTGATGACTGTGAAGACTGATTCTTCCTGGATTTCTCTGAAGGAATTCTCCTTCCAAGAGAGGCTTTGTGACTAAAGCTTTTCCTTCATTTGGTCCTCAGGCCCTCAGCTAAAGGCTGAGTCTTCCCTGGCTGAGGACTAATTAGCTCTACCTGGGTTCATCCAGGGGCCTGAGCAAATTACTTAGTGTGTTAGGTGAGTTATCGTACCCTATCCTTTCTCTGATTTTCTTACTTTCACTCTCTCTTCTCATTTGTAAATAAACTACCATAAAAGTCATCTTCACTTGAGATTTTTCATTAGGAATTAAATCAATTCCTTGGCGACCAAAACTTTAAATATTCAGGCAAATAAAAACCATAATTTTTCCCTTTTACACTTGATCACATGGGTCAATGGGGATATGATTGGGGATGTGGACTCTAAATCATCACTCTATTGCAAATATTAATAATATGGAAATAGGTATTGATCAAAGACACATGTAAAACCCAGTGAAACTGCTTGTTGGCTATAGGAGGTATTTGGAAGGAGGGGAGGGAAAGAACATGAATAATATAACTATGGCAAAATATTCTAAATCAATTAATTAAATAAAATTTTTCAAATCAAAAGAAGAAAAAGAAAAAAATTCTTTTCTTTCCCATAGATCTGACAGGTATACTATTCTATATTCACCTGATTTACTTATGATTTCCCTCTTTATATTTAAGTCATTTACGCATTATGAATTTATCTTGGTATAGCATGTGAGATTTCATTTAAACCTAATTTCTCCCATACTGTTTTCCAATTCTCCAAGCATTTGTTTTTCAAATAGTGTGTTCTTATCCCCAAAGCTGGGATATTTGGGTTTATCATACACTATCTTGCTGAGGTCATTTACCCCAAGTCTATTCCATTGATCCACCATTCTATCTCTTAGCCAGTACCATATTGTTTTGATGACCACTGCTTTATAGTACAGTTTAAGATCTGGTACTGCTAAGCCACCATCCTTCACATTTTTTTTTTCATTAGTTCCCTTAATATTCTTGATCTTTGTTCTTCTAAATGAATTTTGTTATAGTTTTTTTCTAATTCATTAAAAAAGTTTCTTGGTAGTTTGATAGATATGGCATTAAATCAGTAAATTAATTTGGGTAGGATGGTCATTTTTATTATGTTAGCTCATCCTACCCATGAGCAGTTAATGTTTTTCCAGTTGTTTAGATCTAGTTTTAATTGTGTAGAAAGCACTTTGTAGTTGTGTTCATATAATTCCTGTTTGTCTTGGCAAATTGATTCCTAAATATTTCACATTGTCTAGGGTGATTTTAAGTGAAATTTCTCTTTCTAGCTCTTGCTCCTAAGTTGTGTTGGAAATAAATAGAAATGCTAATGATTTATGTGAGTTTATTTATATCCTGCAACTTTGCTAAAGTTGTTGATTATTTCCACTAGCTTTTTAGTTGATTCTCTAGGATTCTTTAAGTATACCATCATATCATCTGCAAAGAGGGGTAGTTTAATCCCTTAAGTTTCTTTTTCTTCTTTAATTACTACCACTAATGTTTCTAGTACAATGTTAAATAACAGAGGTGAAAATGGACATTCTTACTTTTCCTGATCATATTGGGAAAGCTTCTAGCTTATTTCCATTGCAGATGATGCTGGCTGATGGTTTTAAAAACATAATGTTTATTATTTTTAGGAAAGGTCCATCTATTCCTATACTTTCTAGTGTTTTCAATAGGAATGGGTATTGCATTTTGTCAAAGGCTTTTTCTGCATGTATTGAGATAATCATATGATTTTTGTTGGTTTGGTTATTGATATGGTCAATTATATGGATGGTTTTCCTAATATTAAACTATACTTGCATTCCTGGTATAAATCTTACCTGGTCATAGTGAATAAACCTTGTGATAAGTTGCTGTAGTCTTTTTGCTAGTGTTCTATTTAAGAATTTTGCATCTATGTTCTTTAAGGAGATTGGTCTATAGTTTTCTTTCTCTGTTTTGATCTGCCTGGGTTTGGAATCAGTACCATGCTTGTGTCATTAAAAAAATTGGTAAAACCTGGCCTCAGCCACTTCCCAGCTGTGTGACCCTGGGCAAGTCACTTGACCCCCATTGCTCACCTTTACCAATCTTCCACCTATGAGACAATACACCGAAGTACGAGGGTTAAAAAAAATTTGGTAAGACTCCTTCTTTGCTTATTTTGTCAAATAGTTTGTATAATATTGGGATCAGTTGTCCTTTAAATGTTTGATAGAGTTCATTTGTGAATCTATCTGGTCCTAGGGATTTTTTCTTAAGAAGCTTCTTGATTGTGTGTTCAATTTCTTCTTCTGAGATGGGATTGTTTAAGTATTCTTTTTCCTCTTTCGTTAATTTAGGCAGTTTATATTTCTATAAATATTCACCCTTTTTACCTACATTGTCATAGTTATTGCCATATAGTTGAGCAAAATAGCTCTTTCTAATTACTTTAATTTTCTCTTCATTGGAGATGAGGTCACCCTTTTAATCTTTTATACTGTTAATTTGATTTTCTTCTTTCTTTTATTAGATTAGCCATTACTTTATCTATTTTATTTGTTTTTTCAAAGTATCAGGGCCTAGTCTTATTTATTAGTTCAATAGTTCTTTTGCTTTCAATTTTATTAATTTCTCCTTTGCTTTTTAGTATTTCCAGTTTGGTTTTTTTCTGGGGACTTTTAATTTGTTCTCTTTCTAGTTTTTTTAAGTTGTGTGCCCAATTTCTTGTCCTCTTCCCTCTCTGATTTGTTGATATATGCACTCAAGGATATAAATTTCCCTCTGAGTACTGCTTTGACTGCATCCCATAGATTTTGATATGTTATCTCATCATTGTCATTCTCTTCAATGAAATCAGTAATTGTGTTTTTGATTTGTTCTTTGACCCACCAGTTTTGAAAAATTAGATTATTTATTTTTCAATTAATTTTAAATTTGCCTTTCCATAAGCCCTCATTGATTCTGATTTTTATTGCATTATGTCTGAAAAATTGCATTTATTATTTCTGCGTTCCCATCTGTTTGCAATGTTTTTATGCCCTAGTAAGTGGTCAGTCTTTGTGTTTGTGCTATGTGCTGTTATAAAAAGGTATATTCCTTTTTATCCCTATTCATTTTTCTCCTGATATCTATCTGCTCTAATTTTTCTGACATTTCATTCACTTGGGTTTTTTGTTTCAATTTATCTAGTTCTGCTAGGGGAAAGTTGAGGTCCCCCACTAGTATGGTTTTACTATCTATTTCCTTCTTAAGCTCCTTTAATTTCTCATTTAGAAATCTGAGTGCTATACCATTTGGTGCATATATGTTGAGTACTGATATTTTTTCATTATTTATACTGCCTTTCATCAAGATGTAATTAGGGGGGGCAGCTGGGTAGCTCAGTGGATTAAGAGCCAGGCCTAGAGACGGGAGGTCCTAGGTTCAAATCTGGCCTCAGACACTTCCCAGCTGTGTGACCCTGGGCAAGTCACTTGACCCCCATTGACTACCCTTACCACTCTTCTGCCTTGGAGCCAATGCACAGTATTGACTCCAAGACGGAAGGTAAGGGTTTAAAAAAAAAGATGTAATTAGCTTCCTTATCTTTTTTTAATCAGATCTATCTTGTTTTGCTTTAGTTTTGTCTGAGATCATAATTGCTACTTCTGCCTTCTTTGTCTCCATTGCAGCCCAGTAAATTCTGCTCCACTCTCTTACCTTTAGCCAGTGTGTATCTACCTGCTTCAAATGGTATGTTTCTTATAGACAACATATGGTGGGATTCTGTTTTTTAATCCATTCTGCTATCTGCTTCCTTTTTATGGGTGATTTCATCCCATTAACATTTACAGTTATGATTACTGTCTGTGTATTCCCCTCCATTTTGACTTCCTCCTTTGATTCTACCTTTTCTCTTATCCCTCTTACCCTATCCCTCCAACTTTTTGCTTTTAATCAGTCTCCCCCCATTCCCCTCCCCAATGTTACTCCTTTTCCCACCCCTCCCTTATTAATATTCCCCTCTTACTATAGTGCCTTAACTGACCCACCCAACTTCTCCCTCCCTTTTATTGTTCCCCTCCCCACCAGCCCATTTATTACCCTTCTTATTCTCTATAGGGCACAATACAATTCTCTGCCCCAATGGATCTGACTGTCTTCCCTCTCTGAGCCAATTCCAATGAGTGTAAGATTTAAGTATTACCTGTTGCCAACCTCTTCTTCCTTTACATTGTATTGGTCTTCTTCCCCACTCCCTGACCTCTATGTACTTCTTTATGAAATATAAATTTACCCCATTTTATCTCTTTTCCTATTTCTCTTAATATTATCCTCTTTTTTGCACCTAGCTTTTATTTTTTTTAACTTATCCTATACAGTTTATCACTGTAAAGTCTAGGCATGATTCTTATAGCTACCTTGATGATAATAACAAATTTTTAAGAGTTACTAATATCATCTTTTCATATATGAATACTAATCATTTGAACTTACTAAGTCCCTTAATTTTTTCCCCTTTTATTAATTACCTTTTGGTGGTTCTCTTGAGTTCTGTTTTTGATCATCAAATTTTCTGTTTAAGTCCAGTCTTTTTTTCAGGAATGCTTGGAAACCTGTTTTATTAAATGGCCAAACTTTTCCCATGCAAGAATATAGTCAATTTTTCTGGATAGTTGATTCTTGGCTGTAGACCAGTTCTCTTGTTTTCTGGAATATTATATTCCATGTTATCTGGTTCTTCAGTGTAGATGCAGCCAGGTCTTGCGTAATCCTTACTGTGGCTCCATGATATTTGAATTATTTCTTTTTAGCAGCTTGTAATATCTTTTCCTTGATCTGGAAGTTCTTGAGCTTGGCTATAACATTCCTGAGTGTTGTCATTGGGGATTTAATGTAGGAGGTGATCTGTGGATTCTCTCCATCTCTACTTTACTCTCTTGTTCAAGAATATCAAGGCAGTTTTCTTGGACAATTTCCTGTAGAAAGATTTCCAGGCTTTTTCTTTCATCATGGTTTTCAAGGAGTCCAATAATTATTAAATTGCCTCTCCTAGATCTATTTTCCATATCTATTGTTTTATCAGTGAGGTATTTTATATTATCCTCAATTTTTTCATTCTTTTGATTTTGTTTTATAGATTCTTGCTGCCTTGCAAAACCATTTGCTTCTAGTTATTGGATTCTAATTTTTGAAGACTTAATTTCATCCCTGACTTTTTGATCCTCCTTTTCCTTTTGATCTATTTTTCTTTGTAGAAAAACAGTTTTTATCTTCTACTTTCTTTGCCTCATTTTCAAGTTGGTCAATTCTGGCTTTTAAGACACTATTTTCTCCTTTTAGTTCATGTGCTTCTGTTACCAGATGACTTATTTTGCTTTTTAAGTTCTTTTCCCAGTTTTCCTCAACCTTTCTTAATTATTTTTATAATTGTGCTTTGATTGTAAAAAGATGGGGCACCAGGGATGTTAAAATATAACCAAAATGGTTTGTGGGTACACACACTGGGTTGAAGGAGAGACAGGACCAACCAGGATAGGGAGACCAAGGTTCACTACTAAGCTGGTAACTTTCAAGAATGGCAGTTAAGCTAATGGTCTCCCAGCTCACCACTAGGCCAGTGTCTATGGAACCAGCAGGCAAGGTAAAGGGTTTTTAACAGTTTAATTATGATTAACTTAATATAGGTGGGATAGGGGATTCTGTACTTAAAAACCAAAATCACAGGGGCAAGGGGAGGACTTGTCTACTCTAATTCTAATTGACCTAGGCCAGGCAGGGCTCAAAGAAGCAGTTCTGGAGTCACTGGGAAGGATGCTTCAAACCTGGTTCCAGCCAGGTTTGACCAGCACAGTTAAAGGGCCTGAGTGTGGCTTTGAGGGTTCTCACAGTAATCCAAAGATGATCACAGGATGCCAAAAGCCAAGGTGGTCCATGGTACCCAAGTACAGAGAGTGTTCTTGAGATGCTGTCCATCAGATCCCAAACTCCTTTTCCACTTGGTGCAGCTCTGCAGGTCTTGTCCACTTGTTGAAAGCCATCACCACTCAGAATCCCAGGGAATCAGGATGCAGGGTGTCCTTAACTCTGAGGTCTCCCAGGGCAAGCAAAAGTTTGTACCAACCACTAATGGAGTCTCCCTCAGAGCACAAGCCCTACTTCCTGCTCCTTCATTCCATCTTGGAATCCTCCAGCCCTTCCTGCTAGATCCAACACTATATGTAACTAATACTAAATAATCTTCCTCACAACAGAGTTCTTCCAGAGCCTGAGTCCAATTTGCTGGATTTCCCCAGTTTTTGCTTGATGTTCCTTGGTCCTCCTCTGTTCCATTTGTTCTTTGCTCATTACCTGAATAGAAGTGGTAGATTGTAATTTCTTTTTATTTTTCTGTTTTTTACTCATATTTTTTTCCTCCTTTCCCCCTCATTATTGGCTATATTCTTGCTCTTCTGCTGATTTTCTGGATCTGTGAGTCTGGGTTTTTCTGCCCTGATGGGGCTTCTTCACTGCTGTGCTGATTAACTAGATTAGGCTGATGGAGCTGACAACTTTTGTTTTTGTTTTTTTTTTTAAGCCTTTACCTTCCGTCTTAGAGTTAATACTGTATATTGGCTACAAGGCAGAAGAGTGGTAAGGGCTAGGCAATGGGGGTCAAGTGATTTGCCCAGGGTCACACAGCTGGGAAGTGGCTGAAGCCACATTTGACCTATGACCTCCCTTCTCTAGGCCTGGCTCTCAATCCACTGAGCTACCCAGATGCCCCCTTGATGAGTTATTATTAATGTGCCTTGAGGCCAGATCTTCCCCAGGTGTCAGCAGAGGCTGACAGTGAAAGTGAAGGTGTGGAGGCTGAAGCTAGTTAACCTCAGTCCTCCTCTCTACTCCTTTCTGCCAGTTGCTCAGTCAGAAACCTGAGCTTCCCGTGGCGGTACCAAGGTACTCTGTCATGGTTGCAGCCTTCACCCTGGCATCCCAGTCATCCTTCCTAACCACAGTCTCAGCACAATAGGTGGGGAAGGGGTGTTGTATATTTCCCTTATACCCCAGAATTCAACTTTATCTGCATATCTTTCAGGTTGGATTGAGCAAAATAGACCTGTGGCTCTGTCCTGCTATCAAGCCTGGCTCTCTGTCCACTCTGCACCCTTACTACTCTGGTTTTCTATCAGCTATGTGAGACTGTGTCCCTCTGTCCTCTGGAGGCTTCTTCTCTGCCCTATTGATAAACTGGATTAAGCCAGTTGAACTGATCTGCAGAACTGAATGTACCCTGAGGCCAAAACTTCTAAAGGCAGAGGCCTAAGATGGAGGTGTGGTGGCTGAAGGCTGAGACCAGCCTGCCCTCTTCTCTGCTTCTCTACTCCAGCTGCTGCCATGCCAGATGCGGTCAGAGCTCTGAGCTTCCTATAGTTGTGGTAGCAAGGCACTCTGTCCCTGTTGGACCTCTCACCCTGAGATCTCACAGATGGCCAGAGTCTCAGCACAATAGGTAGGGGAAGGGGCCTGGTACCTTCCTTCTTTCTTTTCCTTAAGCCCAAGAATTCAACCTTCTCTGCATGCCTTTTAAGTTGAATAGAGCAGGAGGGTACCACAGCTCTTTGCTGTTGTTGAATTTGGTTTTCTGTCCCCCTTCAAGTGCTTTGTTTTTGATTGCTGTGGAAGGGTTTTCACAGAGGAATCAACTTTTGCTGCTTCTAAGGCACCATCTTGACTCTGCCCTCTTGGTGCCTGTTTCTTCATCTATAAAGTGAGGAGGTTGGACTAGAGGCTTACTAAACTCCCTTTCCTATCTGACATCCTGACCCTTCAAATAAGCTACAGACTAGCTAAGGGACATGCTTAATGCAGAAACTGGAGGATTGTTTTCTGTGTCAATTAATCAGAAAATGTCTAGCAGTTAGACTTTTGATAGGAAAGGAAAGATGGAAACTGGCTCACAAGGAAGTCGCTTAGTAGAAAAAGACCATCATGTTGATAAAAATCACCAGCAAAATGCTCTCACATAACCTTTAAGCCTCATTCCTTTTGGTTGTTCAGAAAATACAAGAAATATTTATTTAGCACCTACTGCATACATAACTATGATAAGAACTGAAGGAAGGCCAAAGTTAAGATAGGACATGTTCTCTGCCTTCAAGGAAGCTCTCTATATACATAGGCAAGAAAATCAGAGAGTTGCTTCACCACACAAAGAGACAAGAAGAGAAGCAAACAGTCAGATATAGACTATTGAGGGTCACTGAATGAATGAGAAAACTCATAGTGCCCTCCTCCTGCCAGACAGGTAATAGACTTAAAATGAAGACTGAGTCTTGCATCTTTGGTCATGGTCAAAGGGGGATTTTTGGTGGACAATGTATATTGCTGTAAAGGTTGTGTTTTTTTTTTAATTGTCCTATGAAGGTTGGACAGGAGGGAAGAGCGAGAAGCAAAGATCAAAAAACAAAATGAAATAAAACTTGGTACCTAAAAGAATATCCCTGGGGAAGCAAAACCTAGTACAAAAAGAAGAAAAGAAGCAAAGGTTCTGACATCTGTGAAGCTGCTAAAATTACAAGAGAATCTAAATTCAAGAAAAATTCAAGGTGAGTTAGAAGTACTCAAGCAGAGTTAGGTGAGAGAAGGAAACGGGACAAATAGGATGAAATTAAATAGTCATTGAGACTAAAGATTAGTGAATAATATGCCTAATTGTCTATACACTTATGTTTCTTCAAATTCTACATACTATTTAAATATTATGTTTTTTAATATTTATTCTTAGTTATTTTATCGTAGAGCTAAAATGGCATAATCGAGTCAATTACAGCACTTTCTGGGCAACTAAGACAGAAATAGAAACATATTAGATCATGGAATTTGCATTTCTGACAAAATCAAGCAATCATATGTATCTCTGAGTTAGCATAATATGATTTGAGTTTGCAGAGTGCAATCTGGTTTAAAAAATGTTTTCTTTTAACCTCATTTCTAACAATTTAGTCATTTCAGTAATAAGAATATCATCACTTCCATTTTAGAGACCAAAAAACTGAGGCTCAAAAAAGTCAGGTGAGTTACCCAAGGTCATCTGGGTAGTAAGCAAGAGAGCTGTCATGTCCTAGCAATCTTGGAGAGCCCTACAAATGGGCTTGGCATGATGGGAACTTACTGTAGCTACTTTATGGAAGTATTCCAACTCAGGAAGTTGTCAGCCTGAAGGAATGGATATCTGGGGATCATCCATAAAGAAATATGCTAAGTATAACTCTCCTGGGTGTCAAGCTAGGACAAAGAAAACAAGGAATGAGCTTAAATTTGGAGGAGAAATATACAAAAGGTTCAGGTATGCCAGATGCTGCCTGGCTCAGAGAATGAGAATCTTTTCAAAGCCAGAAGGTGGGGATAACAATGAGGGTCCTCAAAGTAGTCTTCTTTGGCAGGTAGGAACAATGGGTTCCTAAGCCTGGTTACCATGAGGGTGCCTCAATGAGAAGAATGGTCCCTCTCTAAAACTTTCAGAGAGTATTTGAGAGGACTTAGGGTGAGCAGTAACACCTGAGGAAGTTTCCTCCTGGAAACCGACGCGGGGGAACAATTGTGAGGGAATAAATATCCACTTTAAGCTTTACTTGATAGAACTCTTTGAGAGGCTGAAATTAGTGCCATGACCAAGTGCTGCCATTTGATGTAGGTCAAAATTGGCAAACTCCCCATTACACTGATGCAATCAAGAATGTTATTAGTGCTTTATAGAACAAGTCCCTCTGCAAAGTCCTAAAATTCCGGTGTCATGTTTGGCCCATTGCCAATTTATTATCTTATTCCCACAGAACAAATTGCCCCTTTGTGAAATCTTTTCATCTACTTATAGGACCAGTAGAGAGCGTCGGGGTAGGAGCATGCCTGTATTTGGCTAGAGACCCACCTAAATATTATCTTGAGCTAACACCAAAAGGAAGTTGGACTTTGAGAAATGGTAATAACCAGCCTAAGTTGTAGGGAACAGATAATTAAGTAGTTAGCCAGTCAGTCAATAAACATTTAAAAAATATCTATTATGTGCCAGGAACTGTGTTAAGTGCTGGGGATACAAAAGCAAAAGGAAAACAACAGTCCTTTCCCTTAAGGAACTCATGATCTAATTTAGAGAAGTGGAGGATTATGGGGACAGAATGATGCCAATACTGTCTGACCAGGTCCCTGGATCGGTTGTTTTTACTTAGCTTGTTGTTGCTATTGCTACTGTTGTTGCTGTTACAAGTGAGGGTTTATCCAAACTCACTCCTGTGGGAATGTTACTTATTGCAAGTGTTTTTGGACTTTTTTGTACTATATTGATCAACTGAGCTCATATTTTCCCTCTTTTTTTTGTTCCTTTGTCTTTTAAAAAAATACTATTTGTTATATGGGATGGCTCTGTGGAATAGAGAGGGGGAAGGATACCGGAGATAACTATGGTCATGTGAAAAACAGAAAATATCAATGAAATATTTTTTAAAAAACCCAAGAGGTCAGTTTTGAGCAGGGAATAGGAGGGGGGATGATATAAAAAGTACAGATATCAACAAATCTTATTAAAAAAGAAAGAATTGAATTAGGTGGCCATTTAAGGCCACTTCCTTTCCCTAATACTCTAATACAATGACTCTTCTATTTTGCTTGTTTTACATAGAAAACTATTAACACATTCCTATGGAGCATTCTCCAAGGAATTATTCTGACCAATGCAAATTCTTTTTTTTTCCCCTTTTAAATCTTTATCTTCTGTTTTAGTATTAATTCTAAGAGAATTGTGGCAAAAGCTAGGCAATTGGGATTAAGTAAATGGCCCAAGATCACACAGATAAGAAATGTCTGAGGTCAAATTTGAACCCAGGTCCTCCTGATGAAGGCCTGGTATTCTATTCACTGCTGTCTGGCTTCCCTTCAGTGAAAAATCTTTGAATGCAATTTAATTCTTTCTTAAAATGCAATGTTCAATTCAACTGAATAAGCATTTATTAAGCACCTCCTATGTGTAAGCCACTCTGCTAGATGCTGGGTTACCAAAACAAAAATGAAATCCTGCCTGATTTCAGGCAGCTTATATCCTATTGGGAGAAACCAACTCTTTCTATTCTTGTCTTTTGGAATAGAAAGTAATTTTAAGAGAGAGTCCTAACAACCTGAGGGGAAGGGTGGAAGAGAAGGTACCACTTTCTTGGAGGAGAAGGCACCTGACCTGTGGCTTTGAAGAAACCTAAGGATTCTGTTAGTGAGAAATGAAAAGGGGGTGAATTTCTTATAATCATAGAATGAGAGCTGAAAATAGCATCCAAGCCCATCTAGTTCTTCCTTCTCTTTTTACTGATGAGGAAAGAAGCCAAGATGGTGAAGAGCTTCTTCCTACTTAATATGAATTTCCAAGACTGGTGCAAAGTTAGGATTTGAACCCAGGTTTTCTGACTCCAAATCCAGCCCTCTTTCCATGATCTCCTTCTGCTTCCAGATATAGGAAAGCAGAAAGTACCTGTGTTGAAGCATGCAAGCAGAAGATAGAACATCGTGATGGCAATAGTCCCTCGCCAGGCACACCCTCAAAAGAAAGGGCTGCTTCCATTTGCCCCCACAGCTCATTACTGTCCATGGTAATTAGCTTCTCAGAGAAACCCAAGAGACCCATGAATGGAGGAATCTGCACACACCAAAAAAATGGCAGGCCCCGAGGCATTGCACTGTCAGGAGCATATGGATCAATGCCACTCCAATGAAAGGAGTCATTATTTCTACCTCCATGAAAGTTACTGAAGTAAAACAGCATCCCTTCCTCATTTCAAGGTAGCCTCCAGAGTCAGTGCCTCCAGAGGAAGTTCCTGGAGTTTAATCACAGCTCTTCCCCACAAAGACAGGGAGGGGAACTTGAATGATTATGGGTGAGATCATTTGGGTTCAGTGGGGCAGTAGAATTAAGAAAGATTAAGGAGGCTGGGGGGGGGGTAGGTAGTGATGAGACTGCCTTGGCAGTGCAATGATTACAAGGAACACTGGCTTAGGAGCCTGAAGACTAGGGTTCTAAGCTCAAATCCATCTATTTGTTGGGTGACTTTGGGCAAGCCAATTAACTTCCTTGAACTTTAGTTTCCTCTCTTGTCCGCTGATGACAATAACCCTTGCTTGCCTCACTGGGCAGCTGGGAGTGAGAATCAGAGGAGAGGATGTACTTGGAAAGTACTTCATAGCCTACAAAGCAACAGAAAAAGAAAGGATATTGTGTTACATTTTCTTTCTCTACAGGCTCTGCTGTGCTTCTAGGCAACAGGGGAAGAGTCTACTGGTGGTGACATTTGGAATATTCAGTATTCCACATTGGATTTGAAACTAATCACATTTTAAGCCAAGAAAAAAATCATTTTCTTCTGTCGTTTATCTCATATTTACAATGTAAAAGCTTCAGGCAGACCATAAGTCTTAGAGGCAGAGTCACAAATAGCACCAAGTTCTAAAAACAGCAACAAATCAGACAATAGCTTTACACACACCTAGGATGAAGACTACTCGTGTACTGTTGGTCACATATTAGCCATATGTCCCAGTCATACATCTAGATAGCAATCATTGCCAATAACTTTATTTTTAAATAGATGGAGAGGAGTGGAGTGGGGGGGAACCCACAAAATTTGGAGGCATAAGTTCTGGATTGAGTCCCAGCTCTGCTATTTACCAGCTCTTCTGGGGGGAACTTCAGTTCCCTCCTCTGTGAAACTATGGAAATGGACTAGATAATTCCTCAGTCCCTTTGAGTTCTAAATTCTATAAGATACACACACACACATATATCACAGCAATGTTTAGAACCAGTTATTATTGGCATTATCCAGGTGCTAACGTGAAGGGAGAGGTTGGTATAGACATGAGTCATTAGGAACAGATGACTACCTGAAGCCCTGATGTACACTGGATATTGGAATGTGACTTAGATTGATTTTTAGCAGCTAGTATTAATATTTATTTAAGATTAGTACCTGGCTCTCTTCCAAAAGACCTGAAACAATTTATAGATTCAAACAAAGAACAAGATAAGACATTAAACGATAAAAACACCTTAAAGCATGCAGAAAGAATAGATATTTGCAGTAGTCTAAGATGGACAACATTTTGACAATTCTTTTTCTAGCAAGTAAGGCAGAAAGAAAAATATATTGGGTTGCATGGTTTTCATTCTCTGACAACATAAGGCAATACAAATTCATTTTCAGAGATAACCATTTTTTCCCTTAGAAGCAAAGTCAAAGAAAAATTGATCTCTCAGTTTCCTCATCTGTAAAATGAGGGGGTTGGGTTAGATAACCCCAAAGATTCTTTCCAGTTCTATGATTTTATTTTCAACTCCAATTTGATAGAAACTATTGTAACATTGTTCAAATGGATCATTCCCCTATCAACCCGTCTTTAAAAATGCAGGGAAATCATTCCCAATCAAAAACTAAATAATGGTGTTTCTTAGAGGGGCTGTCAGTGGTAAAGGTGTTTTCCTCTTCAATATTCTAATAATGTAAGGATAGAAACACAAAATCCTGGAAGAATGGAGAGTTTACATGTCACTTTGGTTATCTTTCTCAACTATCAGCAGTAGCCATAAATATTATATGGATAGTGTTTGGAACAGGTTATATCTCTAACAAATATGTTTGTTTACAATAGTTTCACTGTTCTAGTCATTTTTCAGTCATATTTGACTCTTTGTGACCCCAATTGGGGTTTTCTTGGCAGAGATACTAGAGTGGTATGACAATAAAACCTAAAAAAAAACCCAAACAAACCCCAAAACAAACAGCAGTAGACTACTCTTATATTCTCCAAAGAGGTTAATACTAAAAATATAAAAACATGAAGCATTTCATGAGACTTGTTATTCAGTCTTTTCCAGGCACGTTCAACTCTTCGTGACCCTATTTGGGGTTTTCTTGGCAAAGATCCTAGATGGTTTGCCATTTTCTTCTCCAGCTCATTTTGCACATAAGGAAATAGAGGCAAACAGGGTTAAGTGACTTGCCCAGAGTCACTCAACTAGGCTAGTGTCTGAGGTCAAATTTAAATGCAAGATGATGTGTCTTTCTGATTCCAGGTCAGGCACTCCCTACATTGTTCCACTTAGCTGACAATTAGAACTGATTCAATATAGCATGGGCCACTTCAAGAGGTGGTGGATTCCCCCTCTTTGGATATCTTCACTCAAAGGATAGATGACTACGAGCTGAATAACACATAAGGGGAATTCTTGCCAGATAGAGGTTGGACTAGATGGCCTTTAAGGTCTCTTCCAATGTTAATATTCTGAGATTTGATTAAGATTGTACATCTGGAAGATGGCAGAAGTATATAGCAAATGTATATGTTTGCAAATATGTGTATTGGCACAAATATATATTTATATATAAAAATATATTATACATAATACAATATATAGTTCTAATCAATTCCTAGATGCACAATCCAAGTCTGACAGCCAAATATCTAGGACAATGAGAAATGGGTCAAAGACAGAATAGGACTTCCGATCAATTAATCAATGTACAACCATTTTTTTAAAGTATTTACTATGTTCCAAGCATTTCTGAAAGCTAGAATCATCAAAGCTTCTAGGAAGAAGAAACGTGAAGACTTCCTACTGAGAAAACTGAGGCTGTCTAACATGATTTCCCTCAATTTTTCTTTCCCACACTTTAAAGACTTAGTCCTTGTTCAGTGAATTGAGAGCCAAGCCTAGAAATGGGAGATTCTGGGTTCAGATCTGGCCTCAGATACTTCCTAGCTGTTGTACCCTTAGGTGAGACATTTAACTCTCATTGCTTAGCCCTTACTGCTCTTCTACCTTGAAATCAATACAACCTATTGATTCTTAGATGGAAGGTAAGGTTTAAAAAAAATTTTAAAGCCCTCCCCTTTCTTCCTTTGTTCAATTCTCTGAGGAAAGGGTGGCCTTTCTCTTTGGCAAGTCTAACCTCTCAAGTTGTGTTCTTGGTTCCATGTGTCTTCTAGGATTCTGTGTAATTTCTCCATGTGTCATTTTATTTTGAATGACCATCTGTTAATATGGAGTGAGGCATAGGATTATTGAAATGATTACATGGAAATAGATAGAGTCTGGATAAGTAGCCAGATGAGTTTCTCCAAATTTAGCTTGAATGATCCCTGGGTAGCCAACACACAGTCCATCCTCAGTACTCTGTCAGCTTGAAAAAAACATGCCAAAGCTTGTGATCTCGTCTAGCTTTTCAGAGGCCCATTTATTAGAAGCCTTTAAGTAGGATATTATTGGAGGTTCCCTGTAATTACTTGGGCATAGGGATGAAAGACAGATGGGGAGGAGAGAAGGAGAGGGAGAGAGACAGAGAGAAAGAAGAGACACAGAGAGACAGAGGCAGAGACAGAGACAGAGAGAGAGAAGAGACACAAAGACAGAGAGACACAGAGACAGAGAAGAGACACAGAGACAGAGAGACAGATATAGAGAGACAGACAGAGACAGAGACAGAGAGAGAAGAAGAGAGAGAGAGCCAAAGAGAGACAGAAACAGAGAGACAGAGAGAAGACAGAGACAGAGAGAAACAAACAGAGAGACAGAGAGAAGACAGAGACACAGCCAGACAGAGACAAAGAGACACAAAGACACAGAGACAGAGAGAGAGAAGAGAGTCAGAGAGAAACAGTGACAGAGAAACAGACAGAGACAGAGAGAAAAGAAGACAGAGAGACAGAGACACAGACAAACAGACAGACAGTGGAGGAGAGAAAGAGGGAGAGGGAGAGATAGAGACAGAGAGACTGACTTAGAAAACCCAAAGGAAAATTGCACACTTGTTTCAGAGCCAGCAGAGAAGGAAAAAAGTTGGAAGACTATATCCCTTTCTATAGTAGATCTGGGCAAGAGGAGCCCAGCACTATTCACCAAAGATGGTAGTGTTACCAAGAGGGAACAGGCCAGAAAGTCCTGGAACCATGGAGGAAGGGAGTCTGGGAAGTCTTCCCAAGCCTTGGAGGTATTTCTGGGAGTTTAACACCAGCAAGAGGCCTGTGGGGCACCATTCCAGGTAGAGAGAACAGCCTGAGCATGGGCGTGAAAGCAAGAAAGCATAGAGAATATTTAGGGAACAGCAAGTCACAAGTATTACAATTTGGTATGAATGTAGGCCACAAGTACAAAAGTTGGAGGAGATAAGGCAGGGAAGAGAGGTCAGATCATGACAAGCTTTGCCAGAGCATGGACTTTATTCAGCTGGCAATGGGGAGCCACTTAAGGTTTTTTTGACCATGGAGTGACATAATTAATCATCAGTGTGCTTTAGGAAGATTAACTTGGCAGAAGTCCATGGGACTAGAGAGACTGGAGGTAGCAGAATCAATTAAGAGGCCGCTGAAACAGTCTAGGCAAGAGGGGCTTCACTGGCATCATGGTGGGGAGAAATAGACTGGAGATGTTCAAGAGACTTTGTGGAGATAAAAATCATTAATCCTCAACAAAGTCCATGAAAATGGGGGTTGCTTTATTCTCTGTACTTGCATCCTTAGTGCCTCACTCATGTTATTGTTGTTGAGTTGTTTCTATTGTGTCTGACTCTTTGTGATCCTATTTGAGGGTTTCTTGGCAGAGATACTAGAGTGGTTTGCCATTTCCTTCTCCAGTTCATTTGAAAGATGAAGAAATTGAGGAAAACTGGGATAAGCAACTTCCCCAGGATAACATCAGGGTCTGAGATCAGATTTGAACTGGGAAAGGTGAGTCATCCTGATGGGCACTCTATCCATGGAGACACCCAGCATATGAGGCGATTAATAAATATTTAATCTGCCAAGAGATATCATGCAGGGCACGACAGAGAAGGACATAGCCATGGCTCTGAGGTTTTATGTCCAGATGAGTGGGGAAATGATGGTGCCATTAATCCCAAAGGTGAACACCCAGGGTCTGGGTTGTTTACTTTGGTTTTGGTTTTGTTTTTGAAGGGGAGCTGTGGAATGAGGATGATGAAGAGTTTGGTTGTATGCATGCTGAGTTTGAGTTGCTGGCAGGAATTCCCACTGGAGATTTCTGGTGGTTGTAAATGAGGAAGCAGAACTTGGAAGAGGTGGGGGGGGGGGGACAAGAAGAGGGATACAGAGGTGAGGACCATCTGCCCAGTGTGACAAATGATGCCATGAGTGTATAGGGCATAGCAAATGGAAAATATGTCTGTGTTTGGATTATAAAGGGCACTGGAGTTGGTGTTTAGATGGATGAGGGGATGAATTTAAGAAGTCCTGTAAAGATTATTGAGAGAAATAGACCATACATACCAATGCCCGCCATGTTAGAAGATGAAGGCAGTGCTGATAATGGTGGTCACCACCTGGATGAGCCATTGATTGTGATGGAGAAGATAGATGCTTTCGTAGCATGTCCCATTGACATGGCCTTCACCTCACAATGTCCCTTTGATTTTCTGGGGCAGCCACTCTTTGGAGTCTGTGAGAGGTTATGCATTTTAGGGGAAAGAACACTCCAGAATGGATCTAAGTCCTGCCTCCAATATCTTTTTGCCACGGCTCCCTGGATAAGTCATGTAATATCTCAGAACCTCCATTTCCTCTCATGTAAATAAGGATGCAATTACATGCATTGCCAGCCTATAATAAAACAAATTATTACTATTTTTTCAACCAGATTTGTAATTTCCTTGGTCTGTAGGACTCTTGATAAGAAAACTCCATCTACCAATGCAGATCAGCAATTATGCTGCGACTTCTTGTTTTTAGAGGTGCCTGGGGGCACTGAGAGGTTAAATAACTTAACCCAGGGACCTGGTGCGAGCAACTGGCAAGTATTGGGGCAACACCTAGACCCAGGGCTCCATGGCTCCAATGCTGGTTTTCAGCCCATTACGCCACACTGCCTTTTGACTTACTTTGATACACACATACTACGACACACCTCATCATGTCACATATATACAACTTGCTTGAAATGTGACAAAGCCTGAACATGCTTTGATAGAGAAGTTTGTTTTAGTTTTTGATGTCGGCTACATAAGAGCCCATCTTAAAGTTGTATAAAATGGTCTCCTCTATGAACTTGATCCTATCTACTAGATAGAGCACCCTTCCTTTTATTTTTATTTTTTTTTTAGACTTGTAAAGTCATGAAAAAACATTTCCATATTAGCCATGTTGAAAAAAAAGAATACAAGAAAGATGCAGTAAAAAAGGTATGCTTCCATCTGCACTCAGATGTCATCATTTCTTTCTCTGGAGGTGGAAAGTATTTTTTATCACAAGTCCTTTGGAATTGTCTTGGGTCATTGTCTTGATCAAAGTTGCTAAGTCGTTCATAGTTGATCATTATACAAAACTGCTGTTACCGCATACAGTGTTCTGGTTCTGCTCATTTCTCTTCATATGAGTTGATTTAAGTCTTTTTCTCAAATCATCTCACTCATTATTTCTTATAGTATAATATTATTCCATCAAAATCATATACCACAACTTTTTCAGCCATTCCCCAACTGACAGGCATCCCCTCAGTTTCCAATTCTTTGCTACCACAAAAAAGCAGCTATAAATATTTTTGCATAAACAGGCACTTTTCCCTTTTTTTTTCTTTAAATCTCTCTGGGTTATAAGAGTCAAAGAATACGTACAATTTTTTCACCCTTCTATTGTAATTCTAAGTTGTTATCCAGAAAGGCTAGACCAGTTCACAATTCTACGAACATTGCATTAGTATCCCAGTTTTTAACATCCCCTCTAAGTTTTGTCATTTTCCCTTTCTGTCACATTAGCTAATCTGAAAATTATGAGGTGGTACATCCAAGCTGTTTTAATTTGCATTTCTCTTATCAGTAGTGTTTTAGAGCATTTTTTCATGTGACTATTAATAACTTTGATTTCTTCTTCTGAAAACTGCCTGTTCATATCCTTTGACCATTCATCAGCTGGGGAATGGCTCTTATTTTTATAAATTTTATTCATTTCTCTATACATTTGAGAAATGAAGCTTTTATCAGACAAATATGCTGTAAATTTTTCCCTGAGTTTTCAGTTTTCCTTCTAATTTGGGCTTGTTGATTGTTTCAATTAGTTTTTTTTAATCTTTACTTTCTCTCTGAGAATCAAAACAACATATTAATTCCAAGGCAGAGCAGTAAGGGCTAGCCAATGAGTGTTAAGTAACTTGCCCAGGGTCACACAGCTAGGAATTTTAATTCGTTTTTTAGTTGATTTTCTAGGATTCTCTAAATATACCATCATATCATCTATAAAGAGTGATAGTTTTGCTTCCTCACTGTCAATTTTAATTCCTTCAATTTCTTTTTCTTCTCTTATTGCTGTTAGCTGGCATTTCTAATGCAATGTTACATAATAACGGTGATAATGGGCATCCTCACTTCACTCCAATCTTATTGAGAAGGCTTCTAGCTTATCACCATTATAGATAATGCTTTCTCTTGAATTTAAATAGTTACTGCTTATCAGTTTAAGAAAGACTACTACACTTATTCCTATGCTTTCTAGTGAATTTTTTTAATAGAAATGTATATTGTATTTTTTCAGAGGCCTTTTCTGTATCTATTAAAATAATCATGTGATTTTTGTTGTTTATATTATTGATAGTCAATTATATTAATAGTTTCCTAGTTTTGAACAAGCCCTGCAATCGTGTTATGAAGCCTGCCTGGGTATAGTATATGAACTGTGTTGCTATAATCTCCATAGTTCTTTAATTTAATTTTTAAATTTTTCATATTGATATTCATGAAGGAAACCGTTCTATAGTTTTCTTTTGCTGTTTTTGCTCTTCCTGGTTTAAGTATTAAAACCACATTTGTGTCATAAAAGGAATTTGGTAGGACTCTTCCTTTACCTACTTTTTCAAATAGTTTATACAGTATTGGGGTTCATTTTTCCTTAAATGTTTGGTAAAAATCTCTTGTCGATCCATCTGGGCCTGTAGAGTTTTTCTTAGTGATAGCTTGTTTAATCTATTTTTCTAAGATTAAGTTGTTTAAGTATTCCATTTCCTCTTTTATTAATCTGACTAATCTTTTTTTTTTGTAAATATTTCTCCATTTCACTTCAATCATCAGTTTTCCTGGCATATAATTGGTCAAAATAACTCCTAATAATTACTTTAATTTTTGTCTTCATTGATGGTGTATTCACTCTTTTCATTTTTGAAACTGGTAATTTGGTTTTCTTCTTTCTTCTTCTTAAATCAAATTAAGTAATGATTTATCTACTTTATTGGATTTTTTAAAAAAAATCAGCTCCTAGTTTTACAAATTAGTTCTTTTTTTTAAACTTACAATTTTATTAATCTCTCCTTTGATTTTTAGGATTTTCATTTTGGTGCTTAATTGGGGATTTTTAATTTATTTTTTTTTCTAATTGTACTTTTCAAGGACTCCACAGCTGTTTTTGATTATATTATCTGTCCTCTAAAAGCCACATCCTAGAAAAAAAAGCCAGAAAGAGTCTCTAAATTCTCCCATGCAATTTTAGTCCTTAGAGAGAAGACATTTTTTTGGTCTCCATATTTCTCTCAGTCTGGTGCTCCATCAGTGCTAAATCAATATTGACTAGCAGATTAAGAAAGAAAAATCTTTCCTTTTTCTCTCTTCTGGTTTTTGAGAGATAGGCTAGATAGAACATAGCTTCCAGCCCTAAAGGGGCATTGTTGTGGAGCCCACACAGTTAATAAAAGAGGTTGACTTCAGCCATCAGACAGGAGTGTCTGTTTCTGTCTAAACATACCTTGGGCAAGTCATTTTATTAAATAGGGCCTTAGTTTCCTGGTTTGTAAAAGGAAGAAGAGTGTTGAATTAGAGGGTCCTTGAGGTCCCTTCCAGATGAATCTAGAGTTATGAAAAATTTCAAAAAAAGTAGAAATAAGTGCCATTTCTATAGCCCTTGAAAATTCTCACAAGCATTCTTCACAAACCTGTAATGGAGGTAATGGATGAGTATCCCAGTCGAAAGGACTGAACCTCAGGGGTAAAACTCATTTAAGGGTCCCAGAGCTCAGAAGTCTCAGTGCCAGGCTCAAACACTCATCTTCTATCCCAATCAAATATACTTCCTCTTCACTGCAATGCCTTCCCATGAGATCAAGAATACTTATTCTTTCTTTATTTATTTTTAAAACTCTTACTTTCTGTCTTAAAATCAATTCTGTGAATTGGTTCCAAGGCAGAAGAGAAGTAAGTGTTAGGCAATAGGATTAAGTGACTTGCCCAGGGTCATACAGCTAGGAAGATGAAATAGAAAATATTTAAATGGCAAGCTATTTAAGGATATTATCACCTTTGATCTTCATGACCACCCAGTGGCATAAGTGCTATTACTAGATCTTTTATTATCTCTATTTTAGAGAGGGGAATAATGACACTTAGAGAAGTTAAGACTCTTGCCCAGAGTTTCCCAACTAGTAAGCATCAGAGACAGAATTCAAACCCATGTTCTCTTGACTCCAAGCCCAACGTGCCTTTCTGTTTTCCAGGCTGCCTCTCTTAGTGCTAGGTACTGCTACAGAAATCTGAGGGAAACCCTGATGTGTGCACTGTGTCAGTAGGACATGCTGGGAGTTCATTAGTCTTTCAACCACACTTAGGCACCCAGATGTGAGCAACATTGGCTATGCCATCCATCATCCTTTAACATGAAGGGCTGTGGCATATGTATTTCTCTCAATAACTTTTACAGAATTTCTCCAAGTCAGCTATTCTGCGAGCTCTAGAGAGAACAGATAATACCATTTATGGGTTACAAATGAGATGGTTCCAGAGACAGAAAATTGGTCCTGAAGTCACAAAGACCAGGGTTCAAATTCGACCTCTTACACTTACTTGCTGTTGCACTATGGGCAAGTCTCTGATCCTCATACATTCAGAGTTGGAAAGGACCCTGGAGGTCATTTGTTCCCTCTCACTCCCTCATTTTATGGAATAAGAAACTACAGTCCAAATCAGGTAAGTTGTTTGCCCAAGATCACAGAGGAAATAAATGGTGCAGTCAAAATTGGAATACTCCAATTTTAGTACTACTTTCCCCACCATATTGTGTTACCATTAAGCCTCTATTCATCTATAAAAAAGGAGGTAATAATAGCAGCAACCTCATAGGGTTGTCGTGAGGATAAAGCAAAATAATAAAAGTAAAGTGCTCAGCAAATGTGAAATATAATAGCAATATCAATTCTTGGTTTGTTTTTTAATTGTATTTTTTTTAATTTATGAATTATTTGTGTTGGGAGCTCCTGGTGAGGTAATAACCCTCTGCCAATGCAGATCTGCAATCTAGTCTGCAACTTACCCTCTGTCGACCTCAGTTTCCCTCGTCTGTAAAATGGGGATAATAATAAGCACCTACTTTCTAGGATCACTATGAAAATAAAATGAGTCAACATATGTAAAGTATTTTGAGAACCTTAAAGCACTATGTAAATGCTAGTAAAACACAAAAATAAACAGTCCAAAAACTTAGCCTTAGAAGGATGCTTGGGAGCATTGAGAATCTGAGTGAATTGTTCAGATCTCACAGTCATTACAGGACAGAAAGCGGACTCTCTCTCTCTCTCTCTCTCTCTCTCTCTCTCTCTCTCTCTCTCTCTCTCTCTCTCTCTCTCTCTCTGTCTCTCTCTCTCTCTCTCTCCCCCATGTGCCTCTGCTTTTCTGATAGTATCAGTTGTTATTATTGTTGTTGCTGTTGTTATTCTGAGAGGACACAAGACTCCTAAAGGCATGAACAGCTTTACAAATTCTGCTTAGTCATTCAACAAAGTCAGCAGCAGAGCCAAGAAGAGAACTTGGGAGGCTGTACTGTGTGTCTCACAAAGATCCTGCTTTTCTGTAATAATTTTCCCCTTTATAAAAGAGAAATAATATCATGAAACCATTTGATTATGATAACGATGAGGAGTTCTCTCCTTTGCAGGGGAGATTCTTATTCCTTGAGTGTCTTGGCCAGTATTTCAGGTCAGCCTGTGCTTGGGTCAGCCACATAGAGCCCAGCATCTCCGGAGGAATTTTCCCCTTGAGGTTGAGTGACAATGACGTTAGTGCTGCTGAGATAGACATCATCTGCTGGCCCCAGAGACCTCAGACAAAGGTTAGTCCACTTGCAATGGAGCAAAGATTCTGCCTTGATCCATGACCCCAGGCAGCTATCCATGAGTCAGAGCATCCTTGGCTATGACTACCCTAAAGGGCAATTGACCCAATAACATGGGAATTTGTTAAGCCTGATTCTGGAGGGAGTCCAACCCCAGCCACTGCTGGTTCTTGGCCATCCCCAGAAACAAGAGGCTTGATGCTGCTGCTTCCCCTGATGGCTCTGTATTTAAATGATGCCAATGTTGGAGGTGCTGTGGTAAGATAGGCACATCAATATACTGTTAATAGATAGAACTAGGAATCCAGCCATTCTGAAAAATTATGGACTGGAGCAAAGTTCACATACTTTGATACAGCAGTTCTACTTCTGGACACATGCTGTACAAGTTCAAAGACAGATAGGTATATATTCCCCATATATCAGTATAGCAGTCATGTCCCACCCTTATACACTTCTATGGGTATGCATGGCAGAAAATTATAAGAGTTTTAAAAGGGAATGGAGGGGGCAGCAAGGTAGCTCAATGGATTGAGAGCCAGTCCTGGAGACAGGAGGTTCTGGTTCAAATCTGGCCTCGAATACTTCTTAGCTCAGTGACCCTAGGCAAGTCATTTAAACCTATTGCCTAGCTCTCACCACTCTTCTGCCTTGGAACCAACACACACCGATTCTAAGAAGGAAGGGAAGGGTTTAAAAAATGGGGGGATGCATATGAAAATGGGAAGAAAGATAAGAGAAATAGAACTCAATCAAGCCACTTCATTTCTCTGGATCTCAGTTTCCACATTTGTAAAAGTGGAGAGTTGGGTCTCAATAGTCTCTTTCAGCTCTAATTTTATGATCTTATGGTGCTGTGACCTGTGACTTTCCTCTCTCCATCTGCCTGGCCAGGCCAGTGATAGACAGAAAGCTTTCAACTCAAAATAAGGAGAAATCCTCTTGGACACATCCAGTATTAAAGAAACAGAAATGCAACTAAATATATGCAATTGATCTTTGTGGTAGTAAAAAACTGGAAAGCAAAGGTATGCCCTTCAATTGGGGAATGGCTGAACAAATTGTGGTATATGTTGGTGATGGGATACTCTTGTGCTCAAAGGAATAATAGACTGGAAGAATTCCATGTGAACTGGAAAGACCTCCAAGAATTGATGCAGAGTGAAAGGAGTAGAGCCAGAAGAACATTGTACACAGAGACTGATATATTATGGTAAAATTGAATGTAATGGACATCTGTACTAGCAGCAATGCAATGACACAGGACAATTTGGAGGGATTTATGGAAAGGAACACTATCCACATTCAGAGGAAGAACTGCAGGAGTAGAAACACAGAAGAAAAACAACTTCGTGGACACTTGGGTTGATGAGAACATGAATGGGGATGTAGACCTGAAAAGACCACACCCATGTAACTATCAATAACAAGTCTTGACTGACCACACCAGTGGAAATTCAAATTAGCTATGGCAGTGGGGAGGGGGTGAGTTTGCGGGGGGGGGGTGAAGGGGGTGAAGGGAAAAGTAAAAACATGACTTATGTAACCAGGGAAATTTTTTCTAAAAATAAAAAATTATTTAAAAAAATAAATATATGCACTTGATAGTCAAGAAGGAAGAAGAGCTAGAATGCAACAAACAGAGATGATACCACCTGGGAGAAAGACCAAGACCAGATGCCATCCTGCATCTATAGCCTATGCCAGCTTCGGGTGAGACCAGCAGAACCTTCTAAGTTCCAATATAATTTACTACAACATTAACAAATGGGGTAGGGGGGAGAGATTGGAGGACAGTTGTAAATGTATAAAATTGGTCTGACATTACTTAATATTTTTGGTCTGATCAAGAATTTGACGCTGTCTGCCAATGGGGGAATTTTGGGGAAGGAAATGGGCATCCTTATTGCATTTATAACAATTTCCTTTGCTTATTGCTACTATTCTAATTTAAATGTATATAGTAGACTTTGTGAGCAATCTTGAATGAAACAGAACAGCCATAAGATGAAGTGGAGTTTTCCTAAATAGGATGGGGGCAGAGTCATGAGATTCAATTGATTGACACAGATCCAACTACTAAACTGTAAGAACATCAACACTACAAAGGGATGAGAATCAAGTAATGAATGAGTATTACCTAATCCAAGTGGATGGAGCTTGGCCAATATATTTAATAAATAATGTATACTTCTTATAAGTGAATATACTAAGCATAAAAGTTCACGGTTTCTTAAATAAGCCTCTTATTCTTTAACAAATTTTGAAATGTTTGTGTTTGTTGATGATCATTAAGTTCACAATAACAAGTAAATTTTAAAAGGAAAAAAGGCAAATGTGTGTGGAGAAAGCACTACAAGTTAGACCTTAGAATCATAATGTTAAAGCTAGAAGGGACCACAGGAGATATCTAGTCCAACCCTCCCTTTTTTCAAGTTTCAAGAAACAGATCCCCAGAAATTAAGTGACTTGATTGAGGACTGCCATTTCTTCTATCTTTCTCCCCATTTTCATATGCATTCCCTTAAAAACACACACACACACACACACACACACAACAAGAAAATTTGGAGAATAGTAGTCTAGTTTGGTTAGAAAATGGTAAAGGAGTATTAATAGGCTAGAAAGGTCACTTCTTTCCAGTACAGGGCAGGATGCCCACATGTTGGGGATATCATAGATGTGATCCTTGTTTGGATATAGATTGAACTGCATAACTTCTGAAGGTTCTGAGATTTTAGGATTCTGAGAACTTTCTTAAAGACCTCCACCTTGGGGAATCTATTTGAATCCAACTGGACTCTCTTTCTCCTACCTCCACACCACAACTCACCAGAGTCACTACAAGGACTACAACTAGAGCTTTTTAGTAACTGCTCTTGTGGGGGGTGACGGGTGAATGCCATTCTCACTTCTCCACTCCTTAGAGAGACCTCAAACCTCAAGATGCCTTCACAGATGAGTCAGTCCATTCAGGTGTTTTAGAGTTTCAATGAATTATTCCTTAACTCTTTGTGGTTGCAAGACTTGCCCTCTCCACCCAACCACATTCACATGAATAGCAAAACACACAACCAACTCAATGTGGGGCCATGACTCTGTTAGGTGATGGGGCCATTCATCACTAAGTCTTGACCCGGTAGGGAGATGGATAGAAACAGGAAAACATAGGATATATGAAATGGTAAGGAGAGAAAAGGAAAGTTGCAATAGAAGGATAGGAAATGGAAGTGGTTTAAAAGGCAGCAAAGGAAGAATTTCATTTTTAAAACATACTAGCCAGGGGTTAGCTAGGTGGCTCAGTGTATAGAGAGTCAGGCCTGGAGATAGGAGGTCCTGGGTTCAAATCTGACTTCAGATGCTTCCTAGCCATGTGACCCTGGGCAAGTCACTTAACCTCTATTGTCCGGCTCTTACTGCTCTTTTGCCTTTGGACCAATACACAGTATTGATTCTAAGTTAGAAATTAAGGGTTTTAAATATGTGGGTATAAAAATAAAAATATAAGTATGGATATAGATATAGATATGGATATAGATATATGCCAGCCAATATGAGCAAGGCACTATGTTAGATGCCTTGTTGTATGTTAGGTTGAGGATACAAAGGCAAAAATTAAACAGTCCCTGGCCTCAGGAACTCTTCATCCTACTTGGGGATACAACATGGACACAGATAAATACATCTTTCTTTTTTCTTTTGTTTTAAGAGCACTAATATGGGAGGAATCAGAGAAGGCTTCATGGAAGAAGTAGCACCTGGGCTGAGGCAAAGCCAAGGACTTCTAAAGGTAGAGATGAAGAGTGACTGCATTCCAGGTATTGGACATGGCTTGCCCAGATACATAGAGGCAAGAAAAGTAGCACAGGGCCAGAAGGAGAAGTAATTTTAGAATTAGAGGACTGTAGGAAAATATAAGTAAGGTAATGGGGTCACCAGGGATATTACAATAAAATAAGTATTTTGTGGGAACACACTCTGGGATTTATGAGAGACTGGACCAGGGTGAAGAGACCAGAGTTTTACTGGATCTCCACAGGAATGGCAGTTGATCTTAACTGTCACCCAGCTTCCACTAGACCTGAGTATAGTAACAGGCTAACCAGGTAAAAGGGACTTAACAGCTTTAATTATGAAGGACTAAAAGGTGGGGAAGGATTTCTATACTTAAATCTAAAGGATAAAACCACAGGGCAATGGGAGGACTTATTCTACTCTTATCTAAGTGATCTAAACTAACAGGGCCCAGGAAGCTATAAATGGAGTCTCTGGGTTTCTGCCTCAAACCTGGAACCTGCCAGGCTTGAGTACAGCTAGGACTTTGTGGCTTTGGGATTCTCACTACAATCCACTGATGATCTCTGGATGCCAGGAGCTAAAGTTGTCTCAGGTACCAAGTAGAGAGGGTTTTGCTTGAAGCACGGCCCTCCAGTACCCAAACTTCACCTCTTCTCTTGGCTCTGTAGATCTTGTCCTTTTGCTGGATGCCACACCACACAGGATCCCAGGGGAAAACAGGAAACAGGGTGTCCTTTGCTCTGAGGTCTCCCAGGCTGGCAACAGTTTTTACCCACCACTAATGGAGTCCACACTCAGAGCACAGACACACTTCCTCCTCCTTCATTCCAACTTGGAATTCCCAGCTCCAGCTCCTTCCTGCTAGGTACATCTTAATTCCCAATAACTAGCTAATCTCATCTTACTCATAACAGGACTTAGATTCAAATTTTAATTCTGCTCCTTACTATACTGTGACTTTGGGGAAGTCACTTCCTCTCTTGGATAATCTGTTTTCTGATATGCAAAATGAGGGATTTTTTTTTCAGATGCTCTCAAAAGTCCCTTCCGACTCTGAATATGAGAAGTACCAAATCTGGAGACTATTCTAGTAGGCTAGTTTGGTTGGAATATGGCAGAGTAATGTTAAATAAGGTGAGAAAGGTCGTGGGTATTCCAACTATGGAGAATATTGATGCTGGGCTAAGGAGTTTGAAAGAAAAGAGAGAAAGAGAGGGAGAAAAAAAAAGAAAGAAAGGGACAAAAAACTGAAAAGGGAAGAATATGAATTTGGACCGAACCAACCTAGGTCTGAATCCAGTGTAACCAAATTATGGAGGACTTTAATGCTGGACTAAGGCATTTTCATTTTCCCTATTGCTTATCAGATAAAATAGAATTCAGAACACCATTTCTCTGGGGCTTGGTTTCCTCATCAGTACAATGAGGGGGTTGGTTGGACTAGATGATGGCCAGCATTTATATAGAGCTTTGAGATTTGAAAAGCACCTTACAAATATCATCTCCTTTTATCCTCCCAACAACTCTAGGAGGTAGGTGTTGTTATTATCCCCATTTTATAGAAGATGTAACTAAGTCAGACAAAAATTAAATGATTTACTCAAGGTCACACAACTATTAAGTGACTGAGGTGGGACTTGAACTCATGTTTTCCTGACTCAAGGTCCAGCATTCTCTCCACTGAGCCATATTTCCTAACATGAGGATATCTAGCACCCCTTTCAGCTCCGAATCCTAGGAGTCTATGATTCTTTCTTAAGGCAAGCCATTGCCTTAGATATCATCTAGCCCAACCTCCATTTAACAGAAGAGAAAACTGAGTGCCCATCTTGTTCAAAGTCATAGAACAAGTTATTGGTAAGGCTAAGATCTGAACCCAGGTCTTTGGATTCCATTTCACTTTTCACCACACCATATAGAATTCCCCCAAGACCCAGAATGATTTCTCTTAAGTAATTATGTTGGCAGGCTAACACTGGTTGCATCAAAGGAAAAAAGCAAAGCAAGCCTGCCTGCAGCGAAGTCTCCTGAGCCGACATCAAGGCAACTGCTCATTGGCAATAGAGATACTGAGAAGCACACAAAAAACATGGAGGATTTGCCCCTTCCTCCCTTCTTGTAATAATAGATGGTGACTGGAAAAGCTGAATAGATGACTCCTTGGGGGAAACTGTCTGCTATTTCATAATAAATAAATGAGAATTTAGAGACAGAGCTGACAAGAGACTTCATCTTATTCTCCCAGCATATGAGAGAGAGAGAGAGAGAGAGAGAGAGAGAGAGAGAGAGAGAGAGAGAGAGAGAGANGGTCAGTCAGGATATGAACACTGGCAGCAGATGTAAGCGCAGAATTCGACTCTCTTTATCTGAGGGAGGCTCAGAAACTGGAAGGAGAGCCACAAGGGCATTGCTGTGTGCTTGAGTTACCACCTCAAAGGAGCAAGAGAGGGAGGGTTGGGGAGACTCGGTACAGGAAACAAATGGGGATGAGAAAACCACTCGGGCAGCAAGTTCTAGAATCCTGAGAGCCTCCTCCTTCAGCTGTTACCAGGTGGGGCCGGGAGAGGGAGAGACACAAACACACACACAAAGCTCCACCAGCTATGTCGGGTATCTCTGGGTAGGAGTCTGGCAGCGATGCCAACAGTCCCTGGCAACTGGGCCACCGGGGATGCCTTTGATGCCCCCTGACTAGCCTCGGAGATGGGTGGGAAGCAGTGGCAAGGAAGACCCAAGCGGCTGAAATGAAATACGAGTTTGTGAAGGCAACAGCCACAATCAATGCACTGAGGCTTAGTCTAAAGATTTTTTCCCCCTAGTAGGTACCAGAGCCATACAAACACATATTGGGTTGCCGCATCCAAGCAGTATTTCCTCACAATATCACAAGGGACCAAACGGGTCTGGCCAGCACTAAGGGTTTGTTTTTTAATGTGTGTATATCTGTGGAACTGCTGTCTCTTCCTCCTGCCCATCAAATTGCGTAGAAATGGAGTGCCTGGGTGGAATGAAATCGTTCTCTCACTCCTGATCTATATATCTCCAAAGCTTTCCCTACTATTTCCCCTCTATCCAATCAGCATGCCAGAGACATCTATCTCAGAAGATGGTTGAGAAAAAAGACAAAAATAACTTCCACAAAGTTGAGGGTTTGAGTGCTGTTGAGGGAGGACAGAAGATGTTTTCTGCAAAAGAGAATTCCCCAAATTCCATTCAATGTTGACTCTCTCTCTCTCTCTCTCTCTCTCTCTCTCTCTCTCTCTCTCTCTCTCTCTCCCCTCCTCCTCCTCCTTCCCATTTTTTTTTTTTGCCTCTACCCTCCTCCACCTTCCCAAAGCCTCAGCAACTCAGACAAGTAATTTCCCAAAGTATAGGCCTGGAAATTAAAGGTTACATTTCAGTACTAGTTAGTTACCTGGCAGTTAAATGGAATGAACGCATGAGTAATGGTTTTTAATTCAACTCTGAAGAAACAGCATAATAACCCACACTCGCAAGGCTATATACAGCTTCCAGGATTGCTTTTCTCCCCCTGGAAAGCTGGGAAATTCAGAATTTTGGGAAAGATGGCTTTCCCCCATGTTTTATCGACCAGGCTGTGCCTGTATTCATCAACTCAAATACAGCTGATGGACTATTGGTCTTAAATGATCTTCTTGCCAAGGTGCCATGTAAGGGGTGGACGATGGGGCAATTAAGTGGCTGGACAACATCACCCACATTTTAAATGTCTGAGGCATGGCTTGAAGGCAGGCTTCCTGGTTGATCTCTGGCTCTGGAGTTGACAGACTTAGTTTCAGGTTCCACCTCTGGTCCTCACAACCTGTTTCACCTTGGCTTGTTCACCTAAACCCCTTGGACCTTGGTTGCTTCCACTAGAGAGTAAAATGAGAGGGTTGGACTAGATTGCCTCTCAGATCCTTTCCAGCCCTAATCTACGATCCCAGAATACTCTGATCCTAATTCCAAAAGCACCATGACACCATATTGCTTCTCTTCCCCAATGGGCTCTTCCCCAAACATTACCTCTACTACAAGCGATGACCTGGAAAGCAACCAGACACTGATCAGCATTCCCACCGCCAGGATTCTGAAAGCTGTTCCATGGTCCTCATGATGAGGTTTCCTGGAATCCTGACCAAGGACAATGCTCCTGGTCAGCTACTGAGAAATCTAGTCTTGGAGAAGACTAGCATGCCTTTACCTAACCTCTTACCTCCATTAGGTTGACTAGGAATTATAGGATTTCTCTGAAATTAAGAGGCAGTGGCAAGAATCCTGGGATGAGAAGGACCTGGGTACAAATCTGGCTATGCTACTTATTTGACTGACACTGGGAAAATAACTTAATTTTCCTGGGACTCAGTTTCCTTATCCTTAAAAAATAACTTCTTTTTTAAAAATTTTTTATTGATTAAGAAAACGTTTCCATGGTTAGATGATTCATGTTCTTTCCCTCCTCTTAAAAATTAACTTCTAATGAACATTAAAAATGAACATTTGGAGATTTTAATCCAGAGTGCCTGAACTTGGGATTTTAAAAAATGTATTTTTTTGTTTTTTTATTTATTTTTTTAATTTTAATTTTGAATATTTTCCCATAGTTACATATTTCATGTTCTTTCCCTCTCCCCCAATCTCCCCTAACCCCCCTTAGCCAATGCACAATTGCACTGGGTTTTACCATTATCACTGATTAAGACCTAATTCCATATTATTGATAGTTGGACTAGTTATCACTTAAGTGTCTACATCCCCAATAGTATCCCTAAAAGCCCATGTGTTCAAGCAGTTTTTTTCTTCTGTGTTTCTCCTCCTACAGTTCTTCCTCTGAATGTGGCTAGTTTTCTTTCTCCTAAGTCCCAAATCAAAACTATCAATAAGCACATGAGAAAGTGTTCAAAATCTCTAATAATTAGAGAAATGCAAATCAAATAAAAAACATTTTGATGAGGGGGCATCTGGGTGACCCAATGAACTGAGAGCCAGACCTAGAGATGGGAAATCCTAGATTCAAATCTGGCTTTAGACACTTCCTACCTGATTGACTTACAGCAGGCCATTGCCTAGCCCTCACTGCTCTTCCACCTTGGAACCAATACGCATACACATAAACATAATATACCAATATTGATTCTAAGATGGAAGGTAAGGGTTTAAAAAATAGTTTTGTTGACACTAACATTATATTTAATAATAAATATTATGTAATAATAAAAAGTATGTAATAAATAAAAATAAATATTATATAATAAATAAATTTAATGTTTGTAATATTAATAAATTGTTATTATATAATAAATTAAAATAACATATAGTAAATAAAAATATTTTTATAATTTAAAATGTTTTATGAATATCCAAATAAATAGTTGATAAAAATAATTACATTGTGAAAGATAAAAATATTTTGATAAATAATATATTTTTCCTTCTTAATCCTATGTATTTTCTTTTATGCATGTAAAGAGAGAAGGGATCCCTAGACTTCTCCAGATTGTCAAGTCGTTTGAATTAAAAAAGTTAAAAACTCCTGACCTAAAATGATGTCTAATGTCTCCTTTTGCTCTAAACCCATCATTCTGTGAATAGGGCTTGTTTCAAAATGTTCTGTCATGAGGCAGTGAGGTGCATCCAGTGGATAGAGAGTCAGGTCTGGAGAAGGGAGGTCCTGGGTTCCGATCTGGTACACTTCCTAGCTGAATGACTCTGTGCAAGTCCCTTAACCCCAAGTGCCCATCCCTTAGTGCTTTTCTGCTTTGGAACCAATATTTAGTATCGAGTCTAAGACAGTTTTACATAAGGGTTTAAAAAAAAATATTCTGCCTCAAGTGATCAAGAGCACAGCTAGTATGGGTGGTAGAAATAGAAGCAAATTTCCCTCATATCTGAAATCCTAAAGAACAACAGGTCAGGGATCTTGGGGCCACTGGAGACATTAAGTGAAACAAATATTTCTGAAGCACCTACTTTACGCAGAAAGCTGTGCTAGGTCCTGGGGGAGACAGACACTTACATAAGACACGGAGCATCCACTGAGGAGCTAAGGCAAAAACACAGCTAGCACACGATATTACATCGGTGGTGATCCCAGGTTTCTCCCTGAAATAAAGGCCCAGCGTGAAATGCCAGCATTCTCCCAGGTGTTGTTGGGTGGCTGCAAGCCACAGAATATGTCTCGCTGCAAAGCACTACAATAAAAACTCACCCAAAGGTCAGCAGAGAGACCGATGGCAAGTGTGGACAGGCGTGAGCAGGCTGTGCCGTGTTCTAAACAAGGAGTGATCGAGGAGGAGTAGAATAAATTGGGCCATCAAGGAAATATATTACAAAAAAAAAAAAAAAGAGGGGAATGATCACAACAGAAGAGTAAGGGATCACCACTGGCAGCCTATATGCACTACTTCTATACTTGGCAGGTCCAAAGAAAATGAAGATTTAAAAACATTTTTTAATTAAAAAAAGAAAAAAAAAGAAAAAGTGAGGAAGATCCTCAGTACAGCAGATAAACCTCCAGAAAAGACCTGGATGAGAGCCATCCGGGATGGGCAGATGAGGATGGGGACAACCTGTATCATTAGAGGGATTATCCACAATGCTGAAAGACCAGATTAATACATGTATTTGTGTATGTCAGAGAGAGAGAAAAACCAAACAAACCAAACCCCTCAATGGGGGACTCAGGTAGCCCTTAGTACTTTATAGCTAGACATATTCTTTGGCTCTTTTTATACAAATGGGAAAACTGAGGTTCAGAGAGTTCAAGAGTTGCTAAGAGTCGATCACCCTAATGCAAATATTAATAATATGTAAATAGGTCTTGATCAATGACCATGTAAAACCCAGTGGAATTGCTTATTGGCTATGGGAGGGGGGTGGGAGGAGGGTTGGGAAAGAACATGATTCATGTAACCATGGAAAAATATTCTAAATTATTTAATTAAATAAAAGTTTCCAAACTGACTTAAAAATAAATAAATAAAAAGCATTCACTCCAAAATTAAAAAAAAAAAGTTGCTCAGAGTCACTCTGCCATTTGCCACAGAGCCAAATCCAAGTGCAAGATTTGAACCCAAATTCTTTTTGATTCAAAGTGTAATATTCCAATCCTTAATCTATCATGCCACATTGCCTATAAGTTATTTAACTTCCCTGTGTCCCAGTTTCACTGTCTATAAAATAGGGATGATGTTCTGCCTCCCACAGAAGGATATCTTGAAGATAAAATAATTATAATAATGATATGCAATTCAGTTGTTTTCCTTGTTTCTGACTTTTTGTGTCCCCAATTGGGGTTTTCTTGGCAAAGATACTGGAATGATTTTCCATTTCCTCCTCTGGCTCATTTTACAAATGAGTAAACTGAGGCCAACAGAGTTAAGTGAGTCGCCCAGGTTCACACAGCTAGTAAGTGTTTGAGGAAGATGGGTCTTCTTGACCGCAGACCTGGCACTCTATCCACTGTGCCAGTTAGCTGCTCGCTGTATTATTAAGTGCTCTCCAATTATTATCTCATTTGATCCTCCTGATAACCCTGAAATATTGGGGTTATTATTAGACCCATTTTACAGATGAGAAAACCAAGGCAAAAACAGCTTAAGTAGTTGCTCGAGGGTCACATTGCTATTCAAGCATCTGAAATCATGGATGTAAGAATCCTTCTAGACTAGAGGAAAGCATTGGATATCTATAAAATGTTCCTGGATCTGTTTCTAATACAGCCCTGCTGGAATTAAAAGTGCTCAATGAAGGTCCTCCCAGTGAGACAAGGAATGTTCCTCCAGGACAGGGGCTAGCCACCTTACCAATAGGGTCCCCTCATGCAGCTGGAGCATTGTCTCAAAGAAAAGGCACATGGAGAAATTTCCCAAGTCCCCTCCAACCAGAATGCAGAGAAGATCCCGGCAAACTGGGGAAGAAACCAAATGATTTGGACTGCTGTGGGCTTACAGAACACATTTCACTCCTGAATGCAAGCTGTATTCTTTCTGCATTGCCCTCAGTGAGAGCAGGAGAGGAAGCGTGCTGGAAAGAAGCCCCATTAGGCATTGTCCTGAACAAGAGCTCCTGAGCATTCATAACTTAATCGTGCTGAAGTGGAAAAGAAGGAGGCACAGAAAAAGGCAAAGCTGTTTAGCCTCCCTCAGTTCCCCAACACAACAAAGCCTGGATGCCGGCAAATTTAGGAGAAGCACTTTTACACCCAAGACCCAGATGCTTCTGAGTCAATGCAGGATGAATGAAAAATGATTCATTTGAATCCCTGTGTGAGTTACACTGATAATGGAAAGAGCAATGAAAGCCCCAGTCATCCAGCAGAACTCTGACCCCATCATCTATTTTTATAATTATATGGGCCAGAGTAGGGAAGAGGGAAGCATACTGCCCTCTGACTAAGGAGATCTCTCTGCACTTGGCGCAGCTCTCCTGGGTACTAGCCACTAGTCCTTAAAAAAATCAATTCAGTCAAAAAATCAGTTCAGTCCATTTATTGGAAGGTCAAATACAAAAGACGAAGTTCAAATATTTTGGCCAAATAATAAGAGAATGAGATTCATTGGAAAAGATGCCAATGTTGGAAGAGACTGGATGCAAAAGGAAAAGGGAATGGCCCAAAATCGGATGGACAGAGGATGTCATGGAAACAATGAGCATGGACTTGGACAGATTTCAGGAGATAGTGAAGGACAGAAGAGTCTGGCATGATATGGTCCATTGGGTCATAAAGAGTCGGACATGAGTAAATGACTGAGCAACAATAAAAAGTCTTTCTATGGGTCTCAGTTTCTTGATTGGTAAAATGAAAAGTTTTGGGGTAGATCCCTTTGTTTTCACTAAATTCTAACTGAAATTTAGGATTTCTTTCAGTTATTTAAAAACATTATGAAAAGGAGACCATTGACTTCAGACTGCCCAAGAAGTCCATGATACAAACTAGGTCAAGATCTCCTAGATTAGATGATATCTAAGTTGTGACTGGCTCAAATGTCCTAAGATTCTTGTCCATTCTCTTAACGGGCTGTGTGACCTTGGGTAAGTTATCCATCTTTCCTAAGCCTGAAAATTGCCCATAATACAGGATTGTTGAGCATGTAATATGATAATATATGTAGAAGTAGTTTAAAATCTTTATATAAATGCCATATTAATGTACTATTTAAATTATGGCAGGGAGTGTATTGGAAACAGCACTGGGTTTCCAGTCAGAGACCTTGGTTCCAAGCCTTGGTCCTATAATTTACCATCTGTATGACCTTGGACAAGTCCAGTAAGCTCTCTTGGCTCATCAGGTTCTCATTTGTAAAACAGAGAAATTGAACCAGTCGGTCTTCACATTCTTTCCAGCCCTAAATCTATTATCCTTTGTTCTGATGTTGAACATTTTGCTGCATTCACTGAAGGAAGAAACTTCCAAAAATACCTTCTATTGATGGACCTAAGGCACAAAATGAGATGTACATTTTCAGAATCAGACAAAGTGAGAATATGTTTTGCTTGACTATGCATATTTGCTATAAGAGTTTTCTTATTCTTTCTTCTTTTTTTCCAGTGGGGTGGAAAAGCTGGGGAAAGGAGAGATTGAGATGCAGAAAGGGACCAGTGATAGGGCAGACAAAATAAAGAAAAGAAAAAAAGGGTAACTGAAACGTTTTTGTAATGCACAAGAAAAAACTGAAGGAAGGATACCAGAAGGAAATACAGATTATCAGGATAGTTTTGAAAGTTACGTGTTGAATCTATTACATATACACAAAATTTTATACTGCATTTGATTACCTTTTCCTTTTAATCTTCTTTTTTTGCTCTATTTGGCATTTAGAAATGTTTATTTTAATTTGTGCTTGTTAAGTTCAGAATTTAGAAAGGAAAAATGAAAATGAGTCTCTGCCATGCCTCTCATTAGCTGAGACAGGACAGATATTTATCTATAGCATTTCAGAAAAGTAAAATTTGTGTATTTCTATTGACCCAATGGCAGGTGCTACAAATTGTAGATAGGTCTAGATTATCTAGATTCAGAGGTGGAAAGGGACCTGAGAGGTCATCTAGTACTCCCACAATCTCAATTTACAGCTATTCCAGAAAGGTTTGATGATTTGCCCAAAGTCAAATTGTTATAAGTAGCAGAGACAGAACTTAAAACTTGGATACTCTGATTCCAAACCCAACACTCTCCATTTTTCCACACTACCCTCTCATGAAGGCTTTTGAGTATTCTATTGGTAAGTACAAAGTTGCTTTTGAGTCCCCCACTCCATAGCAAAAGTTTTACGTACTCCTTGGAAAATACTCTGTTCTCTTGAAGAAGTGCTGATAGTCTCATTCCTTTGTAGAGAAATAACCTCCAGTGAGCAATATACAATAATATACGAAGAAAAACCTGCCTTTTCAGCTTCATTTTCTTTTTTTTTTTAATCCTCATGGCCAAGAGAAATGCTGTGGTTGATAAGTACCTCCCAAACAAGGGTCTTGGAGCTGCCATTTTGGGTAGCCATTTTAACCTATTTCATTCTATAAAATGATCCCAATCATGAAGACCACAAGATGATTTCAAGGATTCCCTCCAGCTCTAAAGTTTACCATCTCATACTCTTATTATCATTATTGGGACAATGTGGAAATGTAATCTGCTCCATTGCCTCCAAAGGTTTGTTTTTGTTTTTTCATTTAAACAAGTCTGCAACTGTGATTCTACCAATGTGAAGGAATTCATGAAAAACACTAACAACTCACACTAAAAGCTCATCTTGGAGCTGCCTAAGGAATTGAGAGAATGAATGAATTTGACCACAGTCACACGACTTGTACCAAACAGAGGAGAGGGTGTTCTGGTAAATGTTTGACAACTAGGTCTCCAAAATAAATAGGTAATACACATGACATACTATTAAGTTTGATTTGTATTATTAAGGCTTTTCCATCATTTTTTTTACATCTAAGACAACCAACAAAGCATGAGACCAAGCCCTAATTTGTAGTGTTGGCTGATTTCTGAGGTATAAATGCTCACTCTGAAGATTTAATAATTGTGTCTCATGGGGGGCAGCTGGGTAGCTCAGTGGATTGAGAGCCAGGCCTAGAGACAGGAGGTCTTAGGTTCAAATTTGGCCTCAGACACTTCCCAGCTGAGTGACCCTGGGCAAGTCACTTGACCCCCATTGCCTACCTTACCACTCTTCTGCCTTGGAGCCAATACACAGTATTGACTCCAAGACAGAAGGTAAGGGTTTTAGAAAAAAAATTGTGTCTCATGGGTCATACAAGCTGGTTTCAGCATACCCTTGATCACAGATCACAGGGCAGAATTAAGCCCATCTATCAACAAGGAATTATTAAGTACCTACTATGTGCCAGGAGGATGCAAAGGAAAAAATTTAAAACAGTCCTTGACCTCGAGGAACTTGTACTCTAGCCAAGAAAGGCAATAAATATGAGGGAATATACAACACACATACATAATTTTAAAACCTTTACCTTCCATCTTAGAATCAATATTATATATTAGTTCCAAGGCAGAAGAATTGTAAGGGGTAGGTAATTGGAGTTAAGTGACTTGCCCGAGGTCACATAGCTAGGAAGTATCTGAGGTCATATTTGAACCCAGGATCCCCTGTCTCCAAGCTTGTCTCTCTGTGCACTGGGCCACATAGCTGCCCCCTAATATATATTTAAATATAACATATGTAAATATATATGTACATATAACATATATAAATATATATATTTAAAACATATAAGATTATTTGGGAGGAGGGGAAGGCACTAGCATCTGAGGAAATGATTTATTCCAAATCAGACATTAAATCTCTTCCTCAAAATAAAATAGGATGATTTAATCTCTCCATTATACTGCTGGAGAAACTGAGGCACAAGAACATAAGTGCCTTGCTCAAGATCATATGGTGACAGATAGAAAGACAGACAGACAGACAGAAAGACAGACAGACAGACAGACAGATAGATAGATAGATAGATAGATAGATAGATAGATAGATAGATAGATAGACAGACATAGCATTTATTAAACTTATTACATTCTAAGTACTGTGCTAACCTCTGGATATACAAATATAAATGAGTGAGACAGTTCTTCCCTCAGCAAGATTTATTCCAGGAGAATTGAGAAGAGAAGGGTGGGAAAGCTGATAGAAGTAGCATGGTTTGGAAGTGGTGACCAACAAGCTAGTAACGAGTAAAATAAAACATGGGTCTTTTAATATTTAGCTTACTCTTCTTTCTCCTCTCCTAGACTTGCCTCTCTATAGAATTGGGCCACCAAGTTAAGAAAAAAAGTGCAAAGGTATTTGGATGAAACCTCAGGAGTCATCTACTCTAATCCAATTCTAATTGAAATATTCTCAATTAGGTGTGACGCTACGGAATGCTCCCCTGCCTTAGGCAGTCTTTTCTGGATCTCTTATTATCTGTCTGTCTTTTCTTGAATCATCATCCATCAGTCACCTCCTTGGTATAGATGTTTCCCGGGACTTTATTCTGGTCCCTCTTTTCTTTCCTCCCTGCATTCACCTGATGAACTCATCTTGAATGAGTTCAAGCATCATTTGATTTCTACATAAATGACTTTACCTTCTGTCTTAGAATCAATGCTAAGTATTGGTTCCAAGGCAGAAGAGTGGTAAAGGCTAGGGAACAGGAGCTGTGACTTGCCCAGGATCACACAGCTAGGAAGTAATCAATGCCAGATTTGAACTCAGGATCTCTTGTCTCTAGGCTTGGCTCACTATTCACTGAGCCACATAGTTGCTCTAAAAACTATTTTTATATCCATTTTAAAAATTTTTGAACTCCAAATTCTCTCTCTCCTTTCCAAGCTCACTCCCTCCTACCCTTCACCCTCCCTGAGATGGTAAGCAATCCGAGATAGCTTTTACATGTGCAGTCATGTAAAACATTTTTCCACATTAGCCATTTTGTGGAAGAGGTCTCAGAGAAAAAAAGGAATAAAGAAAGTGAAATATAGTGTGCTTTCAGACCTCCATCTTAAATAGCATTCGGTAAGTATTAGTTGAGTCACATTCATTATATCGCACCTTACACCCACTACTCCTAATTCTACCTCCTGAGACTGGGAAGAACAAAATCAATCCGTTTCCCATGTGACAGTCCTTCAATTAAGATGAGGACCACTATCAGGTCCTCCTGAGTATTCTCTTCTCCAGGTTAAACATTTCCTCGTCCTTCAAGGGATTCTTGTTTGGTTAACGACAGTCTCAGCTTCTCTTGCCATCTTGAATGCCATCCACTGGGCACAATCCACCTTGTTCATCTCCATAGATTTCAAACCAAACCAGAAATAGTACTCTAATTAAATTCAGATTCTGCCTCCAATAGCTCTTACAGAATTTCAACAAGGTGTGGAATCTCCTGAACTAAAAAATGTATCTTGCAATGAAAAGGAGAAAAGAGATCCATGCATAAAACAGCTCTCTTAGAGGGGCAGCCATGGTGGAGGGAGGGGTGCCTGAATTTGGAGTTGCCTGTCTACTCAAGGCACAAATGTTTCTTGCAGGTGCCTCATGCATCTCAGTAGCCATGGTATCAATTCATCTATAACACTCCTTCCGTATTAGGTTACAGAACAAATAACATGGTGGCCCAATTTAACTTGAGGACAAGGAAATGTTTCAAATTCTAGAGCTGCCCAGAGCCATCTGAGACAAGTCATGTTGTGTAACCTTTCTTCACTATTTCAATGGATGCCCCATGCACAGCTGTTGCAAGGTACATACGCAAGAGATTTTATCCAGACTCTGACACCTGTTGCAGGCGATTCCAAAGAAAAAACAAGTGAGTAGGGACGTGACAAGATCCCTGCAAGCACAATTCCTCTCCCTCAATTGCTTCTGCAGAGCTTTACCTTTTAGTCAAGCTTGGGACCATTCTTTTTATTATCATTTATTTTAAATTTATTTTGTTTGTCCTTTACCTTCTGTCTTAGAATCAATACTGTGTATTGGTTCCAAGGCAGAAGAGCAGTAAGGGCTAGGCAATGGGGGGTAAATGATTTTTCGAGGGTCACATAGCTAGGAAATGTCTAAGATCATATTTGAACTCAGGACCTCCCATCTCTAAGCCTGGCTCTCTATCCACTGAGCTACCTACCTGCCCTCTGTCTATTCTTCTTTGCCATTATTTGTCAAGGAAAAACTCAATATGTCTATTTTTTAAAAATAGAAAATCAATGCAAATAGTGATCATACAGAGGTTACAAATCAGGCTTTGCTCTCCTTTTTTCACCTTCAAGTTAATTTTCTCTTTCTCATTGGTGTTTGTCTTTTCTCTTCTACTTTAACATTGCCATCATTGCTTTTTCCAACAGAACTTTTGACATTCTCTCTCTCTGTCTCTATGTCTTTCTGTCTGTCTCTTTCTGTCTTTCTCCCCCCACCTCTCTCTCTCTCTCTCTCTCTCTCTCTCTCTCTCTCTCTCTCTCTCTCTCTCTCTCT
>NC_058135.1:119993364-120008067 GCF_016433145.1 Gracilinanus agilis | reverse complement strand
CTCTCTCTCTCTCTCTCTCTCTCTCTCTCTCTCTCTCTCTCTCTCTTTCTCTCTCTCTCTCTCTCTCTTTCTCTCTGTTCTGTCTGTCTGTCTCTTTCTCTCTCTCTTTCTCTCTGTTCTGTCTGTCTGTCTCTTTCTCTCTCTCCGTCTCTCTCTTTAAGGCACACCTGGGAAGAAAAGCTGGCTCATGCCCTGAGTGGTACTCTCGTGCCCTTTAGACTCAACTCTGTGAAGAACAACTGCTAAATGGGAGTGACTAATATTTGGAGAAACTGAAGAGAGAAGCTGGCTTTAGGCACACCTACTGGGGTCCCTGGCACAAAGGCTCTCTGACCTGAAAGTATCCCCCACCTCTACTTTGCCTTCCTAAAATCTCATTAAAAGTATGATGTCCAAATTTTCCCCAATTCAGAAAGGGAAAAAGAGATAAGTCTGCAATTTCATGGAAAACGCCCCTCCACAAGGCAGTTCACAACCCGCTTGTAACACAATTCAGAGAACCAGTATTAAACACCTGCTATGTAGGAAGCACGTTGGCTAGGTGGTGCTGTACACAGAGTGTTGGGACTAGAGCCAGAAAGATTCATCTTAATGAGTTCAAATCCAGTCTCAGGTACTTCCTAGCTGTGTGACCCTGAGGAAGTTTGCCTCAGTTTCCTCATCTATAAAATGAGCAGGAGAAGGAAATGGCAAACCACTCGAGGATCTTTGCCAAGAAAAACTCCAAATGAGGAAGAGTCAGACGTGAATGAAAAACAACTAAATAACAACAAAAGACAACAAATGTAGGAAGTACTATGATAGGTGTCAGGGATGCAAAGTGAAACAGTTCTTACCCTCAATGAGGGTAAGTCTTTTCAAAAACTTTTGGTCATCTAGTCCCCTGTGAAGGCACAAGTGCCCCCTCCTTAAGAGCCGCCTGAATCTATCCTTAGTAGATAACATCTTAGTGAGAACCCACTTGACAAGGCAGGAGAATGAGATCAGGATAAGGACAGTAAGAAAAACTTTAAAGAGGAGATGGGAAACAGAAAAACTTTGTCTATTTCTTAAGTTTGTTGAAGGACCCCACTAATCATCAATGAATAAGTATTAAGTGCCTACTCTATGAGTATGCAAATATAAAGAATAAAACATAAAAGGAGTTTATATTCCATTGGGGGAGGCAACAAGTCTACAGGAAAATAAAGACAGTATAAATATGAAAGACTTTACTACTAACAGCAATACAATGATCCAGGACAATTCTGAGGGACTTTTGAAAAAGAATGCTATTTACCTCCAGAGTAAGAACTATTGCAGCAGAAATGCAGATGAAAACAAATTACTTATCACTTGTTTGTTTGGATTTATCTTTTGGGGTTTTGGTTTTACAAAAATGAATATTATGGGAACTCGTTGTGTGATAATACCTATATAACCCAAATTGAATTGCTTGTCATCTCCAGGATGGAGAGGGAAGGAGAGAAGGAGACAATATGAATCCTATAACTTTTGGAAAACCTAGGTGGAAATTTGTTATTAAAATAAGATAAAGAGAAAATGTATAAAATGAGAAAATATATACAGCATAAATATAATGCAAATAAACACAAATACATACAAAATAGCCAAATACAAGGTTGGGAGGAAAGGGACTAATAGCTGGGGAGATTAGAATAATACACATAAAACTCTGGTGACAATGATGACGATGACGATGATGATAGCTAACATTGATCTAGAGATTGTATAGCTATACAATTCTGGGAGGTAAGTGTTATTATTATCCCCATTTTACAGATGAGAAAACTGAGGCAAATAGTGCTTACATTGCTTGTCCAGGTTAATGAAGAGAGGAAATGCCTGGAGCAGAACCTGAATCCAAGCCTTTCTGGTTCTAAGGAACACAATATCCCTCATACCATGACGCTTCCAGAATAGTAGAATAAGAGCCATTTTAAGTGTGTCTTTATCTGTATTACTTTTGAAAATGGAAGGCACAAGAGTTCCCTCCTTAAATGCCTCTTGTTGGTTCTATGGGCTTGGAATCAAGTGCTAAGAATAGAAACCTAAGTTCATTCTCTCAGGCTTCAATTCAGGAACTGTCCGGAGGGCAGCTCTGGGAGAGTGGATATCAAGTGGGAAGATTCTTGGTGACCTGGAGAGTCATTACTTGAGGCAGTTAAGTGATTCAGTAGTGACTGTATATAGAACACTGGTCCCATTGGGGCCAACCCCCCTCTTTTTAGAGCTGTGTGGGACTTGATCACAAAATAAACACCTACAGACTGACAAGAACAGAATTTCGTGACATTTAAAAATACTCCAAAAAGGAGTATTAGAAAGTGCACTATCACCCCTGCCATGTTGCACCCTCTAGGCAGTCACCAACCTTGCCTACCCCTAGAGCTTGCAGTCACATCTCCAGTTTACACCGAAGCTAGCTCTTTTTGGTTCTTCTGATATCTTCTTTTCAGCAGTGGAATTTGCCATTCAGTGGAAGAATCTATTCCCTTTGCTTTCCTGTGCAGTGTTCTCCCCAAGGGGCTACTTCTCCTCCCCATCACCTGAACTTCTGCTTACCTTTCTGAACAGAGACTTCAATGGAAGCTCCCAGAACAGAAGGAGCAGGAAGGGCAGTGGAGAGGAGAGAAGAACAGAGTCACAGAAACAGGCATATTCCCTCTAATACCAGCTTAGAAATTCATTCTGAGCAGTTAAAAGAGATACAGGATGACTGTGAGAGGCAAAAGAGAAACAGAAGCCCAGGAACTGCAAATGTTAAACCATCCTCAGCCACTAACCTCTGACTTTGAGTGGCCTCCCTTGTCTTAAGTAGAAACAATATAGGGCTCATATTATTCAAGGGGTTACTCTACAAACAGAAGGGGTTGAACATGATTTTAAAATGACAATGCCTCATAGAGAAATAAAGTCAAATTCTCATAATATAAAAACTCAAGTTTAGAAAAAAAAAGATTCCTTAGAAACAGAAAAGAAAAAAGAACAAAGTATATATAAGCTTTTCCCCCCTTAAAGTGAATTATGGGCTACTGAGAACATTCTAGCATTTTAGAAGTGAAATAACTCATCTTGAAGCATGTGATTTTAGAGACAAAGTGATAGGCCAACCTAAGTTCCTCTAATATTCATCAAATCCTGAAAGGTTGGGTTAGGAAGGCAGCAAGACAAATTTTCAGTGAGTGGAGGAAGGAGGTTAGAAGTATACTTGAGGAAAAGCTGACGGAAGTTGGTACCTTTAGATCAAGGACAGCGGGAAACATTAGCAAAGAGAATAAAAATGGCCTGAGATCCTGACATCAAACTATTTGAACAGGCAGGAGGAGAGAGTTCATTTGGAACTTTCCATGGGTAATTTAATGTAGCTTTCCACTGAACAAATTTTGGCCTAAAGTTCCTAAAGCTTAAGGATTTTGTTTTAGTACGCTGCTGTTCACTCATATCCTACTTTAGTCTAATAGCAAAATTTTAAAATAGAACAGGAAGGATCAAGACAGGCTAGTAGAAGAATGTTAAGAGGTGGAAAAGTTCTTAGAGATCATCTTGTCTAACACCTTCATTTTATACAGTTTTCAGGATTTAAACCTCAACATTGACTTAAGTTTACATTGGTTTCATGTTACCCTCTCTCCTTGCTTAACATTGTGATTCATTCATTTCAGTTGAGTCTGATACTTCATGACCCCAGTTTGGGGTCTTCTTGGCTAAGACACTGGAGTGGTTAGCCATTTCTTTCTCCAGCTCATTTTACAGATGAAGAAACTGAGACAATCAAGGTTAAAGGACTTGCCCAGGGTCACACAGCTAAGTGAGTCAGCTGAGGCCACATCTGAACACAGCTTCCTGACTCCAGACTCCACATTATCTCTACTTAGCTGCCCATATTTTTAATATTATATGATAAATAGAACCCTTCCCATTGTACTATAGAAATACTACACATACTCCTTTGGAGCAATAGAGAATAATATTGAAAATCATTGGCATTTCCATAATGCATACATACCTCCTTTGAGTCTTAAAACAACCCCTGTGATATGGGCACTAGACGTATATAGAAAAGCAAAGGAGATTCTGAGAAACTGAGTGATTCACCTGGGTATGGGATCACAGAAACAAAGAATCAGAGAGAGGATCTGATGGGTCAATGTTCAAAGTAATGGTGATTTGTATTTGGGGGCAGGGTGCGGGGTTAAGCAAGAGGCTGCTTTAGAAGAAAACAGAAGTAGATAAAAAATGAGACTGTGTGTGTGTGTGTGTGTGTGTGTGTGTGTGTGTGTGTTCTTGTGTGTGTTTGTATATAAGCATTTGTGTATGTACTTCAGGAGTATGGTGGTGTCGGTGGGGATGGAAACTGGAAACAATGAAAACACTACTGAATTGGTTATGTTCAGGATGAGAAGGGAGCTACCAGGAAACTGAAAAACAAGAAGCCTGACTCGAGCTAAAAAACCCTAGAGGACCTTGGAAACCTCCTCGCCTTATCATTTTTCCTACCCATTGGATTTGTTCATTTGGTTGGTTATCCTGACATTCTACAAATCACTTTATCACAGAGCATCTTTTTTACCTATATCATCTTTTGAGAGTCATGTCACTACCTGAACCTCAGTTTCTTCATCTGAAAAATGAGGGGGTTAGACTAGATCAAAAAGTACTAATGTTTTTTCATGTAATGGATCCCTTGGCATTCTGGTGAAACCTACAGTCCCTTTTTCAGAATAATGCTTTTAAATGTAGAAAATAAAATACATAACAATTACAAAGAAAAGGAATTCTATTGAAATAAATATGTAGTGTTTTTCATTAACCAAGTTCATGGACTTCTAGATCTGATGGTCTCTGAGGACCCTTTTAGCTCCAAATTTGTCGTCCTTTGATTTAGGAGAGGGTTGGAAGAGATAGATTGAAATAGAGACAGAGACAGAGAAAAAGAGACACAAAGAGACAGAGAGAGGCAGAGACAGAAACACAGAGATACAGACAGAGAGACAGACAGAAACACAGAGACATGGACAGAGAGAGGCAAAGACAGAGACAGAAACACAGAGACACAGACAGAGAGGGAGAAGAGAGAGAGAGACAGAGAGAGAGAGAGAGAGAGAGAGAGAGAGAGAGAGAGAGAGAGACAGACAGACAGACAGACAGACAGACAGACAGACAGACAGAGACAGAGAGAGAGACAGAGAGAGACAGAGAGAGAGACAGAGAGACAGAGAGAGAGAGAGAGAGAGAGAGACAGACAGACAGACAGAGAGAGAGAGACAGAGAGAGAGACAGAGAGAGACAGAGAGAGACAGAGACAGAGACAGAGAGAGAGAGACAGAGAGAGAGAGAAAGAGAGATTATATTATAAAACTAATGTAGTATTATTGCTTTCATGGATGTGGGAACTAGAGAATGCACCTCTAAAAACATGAGATGAATTTAAAACCCAGGCCTTCAAGAGTAGGTTGCCTTTTATGAAAAATGTGGCCCAACAGTCTAAGCTTGGGGCTGGGAACTGGGGAGCCCAGGAATTATAATGCTCACCTTCCCTCACACTAATGACTTCTTCTGTCATTTAAGTTCATTTCTACCATCTGTCATGTGGTCTTGGTCCTGCTGACAGAGCCATTCTTGGGAAAATGCTCAGAAGATGAAAAGAACTAAACATTATTATTATATTCTTAAATGACTCTTTATATACAGCTCACCCCCACCCCTACAAATATACAGTTAGAACAGAATATGGGGGAAAGGTTACATTTCTATAGGTAGTATTTTAAGTTTTACAAAATGCTTTTCTAACAATATCCCTATAAAGTAAGTGGTGTGAGAATACTTCCTTATTTTACATATTTGGAAACTGAGGAGCAGAAAAACGAAGTGACTTGCTTGAGGTCACAGAACTATCTTCAGGAAAAGGACGTGAACAGTCCTGAATCAATTGTACCAAAATTAGCAAGTGGAGAAAAACCAGACGAAAATGTCTAGTCACTGCTTTTAAGACTGTCCATTTTTCAGTCGACCAGCTACATTAGTCATCATCAGATGTCCTCTTTGGATTCAAAGAACTAAGTTCTTTGGTCAATGACGCATTCAGGATATAGGACAAGGAGAGCTATAAACATAGGTCCTACTGTGTTCTCATGAAAGAGGGAAGGAATGGGGCCTCACAGTACATGAAGCCCCTTTTCTATGTGTCAGTGATCAAATGAAGATATACAGTAAGCCCAAGCTAAAATAGTAAATGTTGTCTTCCCTAGAGCTGGGATGAGTCATTTGTGCAAGCCAGACAAGGTTTAAAAAGTGGGCCCCCAGGGTTCTATTCTCTACCAAACGCTTTGTGTCCTCACAGTAACACCCTTGACCGGAATGATCACAAAATAAATGTCTTCAGGCTCATATCACATTCTCCTGACATCACTGTTCCCCATCTTCTTCTTTACTGGCAGTCTCTGGTGGAAAGAAGTCCCTTTTCTTCATCAAAGCCAACCCCTCTGCAAACGCACTTGATCTTATTCCCTCCTGTCTTCTCCAGAAAATTGCCTCCACTATCATCCCTTCTCTCTGGCATTCAATCTCTCCACCAGGATCCCTTCCCTGTTGCATACAAACACATCCAAGTCTATTATAGCCTTAAGAAGACAAGATGCTGTATCCTACCATCCATGCTTAGCTATCACACTGTATCTCCCCTCCCTGTTTTAGCTAAACATCTAGAAAACTTACACCATACTCAGTGTATTCACTTTTTCTCATATTCTCTTCTAAACTCTTTTAAATGAGTCTTCCCACCTCATTCTTCAATTGAAACTGCTCACTTCAAGGTTACCAATGATTCCTTAATTGCCAAATCAAAGTCTTTTGTCAGTATCTCTCCTTTTTTACCTCTCTGCAGCATTATCTATGGTTGGCCACATGTACTTCCCAGATAGTCTCTCTTCTCTGGGATTTTGTGATTACTTTCTCTTAGTTCTCCCCCTACCTGTCTAACCACTCTTTCTCAGTCTTCTTTGCTGGATCTTCATCCACATAACACTCACTAATTGTGGGTATTCCCCATGGCTTTGTCCTAGCTTCCGCTCTAGACTCTCTTCCCTGGTGAGCTCATCCACTCCCATTGGTTCAATGATCACTTCTTTACAACAACTTCCAGATCTATATATCCAGTCCTAGTCTCTGTCCTGAGTTTCCTTTTTATGATTTCAAATACATGTCCCTTCAAGTCCATTCCTTTTCTAAACTTCCACATTAGTGTCAAGGACACTAACATCCTTCTACTCATCCAGGCTCACAACTGGGGTGTCAGGTTCAACTCCTCACTGTCATGTACCAATTAGATGCCAAATCTTTTCATTTCTTTCTCCACGACATCCACCTCCTGTAAATGTCCCCTTCCCTCAACCCCTACATGCACAACCTCATTCAAAACCACATCAGCACTTGCCTAGACTCCTATACTAGCCTCTGAAATTGTCCCTTGATTCCTTTCTTTCCAATTCATCCTCCACTCAGCTTCTAAAATGGTTTTCTGAATTTATGGATCTGATCATATCAACTCCCTACTTAATAAACTCCCTATCACTAACCCATGGATTCAACATAGATTGCCCTAGCTTTGAGGAAAATTTTTGTTACCAACCTTTATTGTTATATCTTATTAATTAATATAGTTCTAAAACTTCAGTGTGGCTGGTTGACTTTCACTGGGGATCAATGATAGGGACTCAAGAGTCATTGTACAAGAAAGCCCTTAGAGCTCTTCCTGAAACTCTTGAGCCTTCTTTTTTCTTTTTTAAACCCTTCTGTCTTAGAATCAACACTGTGTATTGGGTTCCCAGGCAGAAGAGTGGTAAGGGCTAGGCAATGGGAGTTAAGTGACTTGCCAAGGGTCACACAGATAGGAGGTGTCCCAGGCCAGATTTGAACCCAGGATCTCCTATCTCTAGGTCTGGCTTTCGATCCACTGAGCCACCCAGCTGCCCCCCTGAGTCTTCTTCAGAAGACTCCTATCTGTCAATAGGAGTGCACATCGTTGTGGTACTGAGTCCTGGAGGAAATGCTGTGTTGTTACTTCTGTATACTATCTTATTTTCCTGAGTAGATATATTTATGGAATTAACTCTACAGGATTGGAAAGGAACTCAAATTTCAGTCTAAAAAAGGAAAGAATTTCTTTTATAATTTCCCCAACAAGTGGGCATCCAAAATCTTCTTGAAGACCTCTAATATGAGGGAACCCATTAACTTTCATGTTAGATCATTTATGGAAAAGCTCTAAACTAAACTAAAAAGCTCTAAAACTTCTAAAGGAAGTTTTTTCCTCACCAATCTAAACCTGCTTTACAATTATGACCTGTTTCTCATTACTTTTCTAGGGCTTAGCAGAAAAATGATCATTTTTTAAATACTTCAAATATCTACCCCTGAGCCTGTCTTCTCTCCCCCAGGTTAAATGCCCCCATGTCCTTCAAACATTGCTCATATGTCATGAACTCCTGATCCCAGACCACTGGAATTGTCGTCCTTATGACACACCCTAGTTTGCCTCTCTATTTCCTAAAATATGGTAGAAATTCAGGCTTTTTTTTTGCATTTTCCCAAGGGCCTAGTGTAAGAGCAAACCTCAATGAAAGTTTTTAAAATTAAATTGCATTGAATTATCATTTGTTCTTTGCCTGAAACTCATTCCCATCAAGTGTCAAGTCTTCCAAGTCTGTGCATTTTTCAATCTTGTAGCCCTCGTGGGATAAAAGTTCCTGTCTCAGATTAAATGAATTTTCAACAATAACAAACCAGGTCAAGGAAGAGTGCGTGTATGTATGTATGAAGATGGCCTTCTTCTTCCTCTGAAACATATGGCTAAGGCTGTTCCTAAAGATGTAGTCTTTGGTCTTTTGGGAAGAGAAGGAGTAGGATGGTCCAAAAGGAATATACCCTTCTCCTTTCTCTTTCTTCCCCAACCCCAGACTATCCATCCCCTTCTATCCATGTGCTCCAAGATTCCCAGAAGCCAAGGGTAAAGATGTTTCTTCTCAATGCCCTTTGGCCCTCTTCTCTTTTCTATACAATTACTAGACTGAGTTGGTTGACTCTCATGCCTTAACTCCATTCTCCCCATTCACTGTCCCAGTTTAGAGACAGTGCAATCATCCTGATTCCCTCCCTCTACCTCCCAACAGGCAGTCAACAGTGTAATTCAAGGATCAGAATTTATGGTGTCTCTCCTCCTTCAGAATCCCAAATAAGGAATAAGATATTGAAAAATCCTTGGGTGTGGCAACTTCCAGGACAGAATTGACACCATGGCTGTATGAAAAGGAATGGAATCCAAGCTACTCAGGAGTAATACCTAGGATCTTTGTCTAGTAAGGGATCGGGGTATGTATATAATGATAGTGTTGATTGAATGGTATCAGAAAAAGTGGAAGAGAAAGAAAGGGAAATAAACATAGCACCTACTGTGTGCCAAGCACTATGCTAAGTACTCCTCACAACAACTTTATGAGGTAGGTGCTATTATTATTCCCATTTTAGAGGTGAGGAAACTAAGGCAAACAGAGGGTAAGTGGTTCGTTCAAAGTCACACCCCCAAGAAGTTACAGAGTCTAATTCAAATCCTTGATGACTTTGGCACAGTAAGTAAGTATCTAAGATCTGATTTGAACTTGAGATTTCTTGACATCAAGCCCAGTGCTCTATCCACTGTACCAATGGTTAGTCATTTCAGTTGTATCAGTCTGTGTGACCTCATTTGGGGTTTTCTTGGCAAAGATACTGGACTCCTTTGCCATTTCCTTCTCCAGCTCATTTTACAGAAAAGGAAAATGAGGCAAAACAGATTAAGTGACTCTCTTGGGTTCACATAACTAGTATGTGTCAGAGGCCAGATCTGAAGGCAAGTCCTCCTTATTCCAGACCTGGCACTCTATCCACTATGACACCTAGCTACCCCAACTGTAACGATAGTTGCTCCTAAAAACTTTTAACATTGCCTCTGATATTGAGTATTATTAACTGATAGATCCTGGGACCAAAAGCCCTTTTCCCCTTCCCCAATCCCTACGGAGACCAATAGTTCCCTTTTCCCTGCCAAGACCTGCTGGAACTCCACAACAAAGAAAGTAGTTCCACTTCATTGGATACTGTTACTCCCCATCTGTGACCTGACAAATCCATGATGAATCGATGTTCTGGACTTATACTGTCTGTACCATACTAAGGACTATACAAGTCTAGGAAGCAAATGCCACCAACCCCCTTAAGGACATCCAATCAACTGGGCACAAGTACCCCAACTTTGCCCAAAAGAGACAACCCAAGTTACCTCATCCCAGACCACCATCCTATAAAAGATTGCCCCCTTCTCCACCCAAGTGGAGACCCCCTAGCCATCTACTGGTTGCAGGATTTCCCTCTGCTCTCCCTTCCTCCTTTCCTTCTCCCTTCCTTTCCCACAATAAAGCTTTTTTGCATTACTCAATCTCTCTGTCTCATTTGTCAATGAGAATGACATGAATGAAATGAGAAGAAAAAAAAAAAACTAGAAGCTTTGTTTAAACATGTAAAAGTAATCCTTCGGGTAGCTAGGTGTCTCTGAGGATTGAGAGCCAGGCTTAGAGATGGGAGGCCCTGCATTCAAATCTGGATTCAGACACTTCCCAGCTGTGTGACCCTGGGTAAGTCACTTGACTCCCATTGCCTAACCCTTACTGCTCTTCTGCCTTGGAACCAATATATAGTGTTAATTCTAAGATGAAAGGTAAGGCTTTGAAAAGAAAAAGTAATCCTTACTCTGTTTGAGGAATGAGCAGCTTGAGAACTCTCAAGTGTGGGAGCTTCTGGGATATCACTGATGGAAGAAAGAAAGCAGTAAGGGAACAAGGGAACGGGAATTTCTCTGGGGTTATACCTATGGCTTAATAAGTATTATTAAGAGATCAAAGTCTATATGTAAGACTAATGTTGATGTTTTGGAAGATTAGACTAGAAGCTTTCTAAAGTCCCTTCTAACCCTAAAACCTATAGCATATCCTTTGTTTTGATTTTGGTTTAGTTTTTGGTGAGGGAAAGGCAAGGAAGAGATGAAAGATTAAATGGGAGAGAGAGAGAAAAGAAGACCGGGGGGCACAGTAAGGTTAGGATTACATATCAAGCATCTACTCCATACGTGTTTTTTTGTATGAAAGCAACATGACTAGAGAAGAGGATGAAGAAAATCTTTACAGGTCCATGTCTGTAGCCACAGACCCCTACTGTTAACATTTCCTGAAGATCAATACATATTTATTGGCCTGGGTTTTCTCTTTGTCTCTTCCCTCATTTCTTCTCACTTCTCCCCACCCCCTACCTTGACTTTAAAAGAGCCCTTTCTTAGGCAATAAAAGCACCCTCATTTCATTCCTACAATACACAAGTTTAAAAAAAAAAGATAGAGTTCCTATATTTTAGACACAGTCAATGAAAGCATTTTATTTTATTCTAACAACAGCCTCCAATAAATTCTAAGTCACTGAAGGAGGAATGTGTGCTCTGGATCATGAAATGTTTTAAAAGTTGACTGGAGAGTCCCACAGAAGGCTGCTTGGGCCCTAGGCACTGACTTCTGGTAATTGGTCGAAGATCCAGCCTCCCTCAAACAGGACCCTAATAAAGTAGCTATTCTTCAGCAATTTTACTTTTTTAAAAAATGGCAATTGCCAAAAAACTGCTACTCCAAGAGACAAAGTAATAGGTCTATGAGGGCTCTCTAATTACTGTTACCCCAGAAATATTTGTGTAATCTATAGAGGTTCTCTGCCCCCACCTCCCTTGATGAGGATTGTTTGAAAACTCTTTGGTTTTTCTTTTTTTTTTCTTGGACAAAAACAATGCATCTTCCACTTCTGTACTCAGAATAATGGATCCTAGATGGATTTATCTTAAATCAGATGCAGTTGTCATTCTATATTGATAAGCTTTGCACTTCATTATCATATGCAGTCCATCATTTATATGCAGATGACACTATCATTGATGGTAGTAGATTATGCTGGGAGAAAGCTTAATATTATCTTCAAGCTGATTTAAATGAGCTTTAAGATCTGTCTGGCACAATCTAAATTACTCTTAAATATTAATGAAACCAAGATTTCTAGTATTTGGCTCAAAACAAAAAACTGGATGAGCTGAACAACTGGAAATCAACATGACCTTGGAGAGAATTGGCAAATGTCAAATATTGCAGTATTGCCCATGTATTATTTCTCCACTTGTGACTGATGAGATGCCTGATTAGCACTGAAGGACAGAAGAAAAAAACAACAACAACAACAAAAACCCAACTTCATTTTCAAGCACAGGTAAAATAGCAGGGTTTTGTTTTTTGTTTTTGAAGATTTCTTTCCATCCTCCCCAGGTTCCATTATGTTCCTTAAGTTTTGTTGGGTTCACTTGTCTAAATGCTGCTCAACATTTGCCAGCCAAATTAAGGATGCTTTATCCTTTTTATCTGGACAGATTTTGCCTTGAATTATACATCTCATAAACATTACCGTCTGTCATCTTTTAAACAATCAACTCAAAATTACAAGACTCCCAGCATTTTGTTACTATTCTATCTTCCCTCACATCCCCACCCCTCGGCTTCAGGTCACTTAGCGTCTCTTCAGTCACCCATGTTTTTTGGAACACAAAGTGAATAAGAAAACCAGTAACAGAAGAAACAGAAATGCAGAGAAGACCCAGTCCTCAATGTAACAGAGGACAGGCAGTATACAGTACTCTCTCTCCTTGGGAGTGTGGAAAAAGTACATGCATGTTCTTTAAATGGAAAACCTCCTAAATCATGTGGATGACCTCCCTTGACCCCTAAATAGCTCACTAAAAGGATGGGAACTCCCTCTGCACCAAGACGGAAGCTCCAGCAATATATGCCACAGCTGGGGCAATAACATTTCCATTTCCTCGAAATGAAGACTTGGTTTCCCTGGAGAGCAAAAGAGTACTCACAGGAAGTGGGTCTATCTCTTACATGAAATACTGCCCGCCAAATCTTTCTGGAGAAGATAACTACAATCTTCAATATATCAGAGTGTTCCTAGTCCAGGAATTAAAAAGACTGTTATGAAAGAGAGAGGGGGACGCTGGGAAAGAAAATTAGGAGAATATTCATTGGGCAGATGATATCTTTTATTGTTCTTTCACGCTACAAGCTGCCTACACTGAGTGGCTTCACCAAGATATCTACTTAATTGAAGCATCTCGATTCATGATGGCACTCACTAATAGGAATTATCACTTAATGGAGACAAAGATTCCATTTAATTGGAAATTCTTAGGACAATGGAAAATTCACAGGCAAAAATCTGTTTCAAAGTCCTGTACAATAACTCTTCAGAATATGCCTGAAAACTGATTTGAGTACTTAGACCATGACTTAAAATAGGCAAATGATGGGCTCTTTGCCAGGGATGGAGTGCACTCAATAAGGGCTGGTTTAATAAAAATGTATTTGCTTGGGGCCCCACAAACCTACTCCCAATGGCTTTTAAGCTGTAAAGGAAGGAGTAGAAGAGAAACTGCCTGAGTACGTACATGAAAATAAATAGTATAAACAGGGTTTCTTAACCTTTTTTGTGTCAAGGACTCCTTTGGCAATAATGGTGGAATCTATAAATGCCTTTCTCAGAATGTTTTTGAATCCATAAAATAAATAAGACTACCAAGGAAACCAATTATATTAAAACACAATAACTATGCCCACAGGGCTACAAAACTGTGTGTACCCCTTGAGTCAGTATTACCACTACTATACCCCAAGGAGAACCAAAAAAAGGGAAAAGGACACATATCTATAACAATATTTGTAAGACCTTTTGTTTTGTGCAGGCAAAGGATTAGAAACTGAGGGAATGCCTATCAATTGAGGAATTTCTGAACAAGTTAGGGTATATAAATGCAATTAAATACTAACGTGCTGTAAGAAATGATGATGGGAATGGCTTCAGAAAAACCTGGGAAGACATGAATTCATGCAAAGTGAAGTGAACAGAACCAGGAGAACCAGGGACACCAAAACAATATTGTAAAGATAATCAACTACAAAAGACTTAGTAAAGTTGAGCAGTGCAATGATTCACCACAACTCAAAAGGACTCAGAAAGAAAAATTCTGTCCATTTACAGAGAGAGAACTAATGGATTTTCATTACAGATGGAAATTTTTTTTCTTTTGCTGGAACATGGCTAACAGAAATATATTGTACAGAACTTGATATCCATAATGAGTATTCTTGCCTCCTTAATGTGTGGGAGAGGAGAGATTTTCAAACTGAATAAATATATGTATAAATATATATATATACATATATATATACACACACAAATATATACTATATACACATATAAACATATATTGAAAATGGAAAGGAAGAGGAAATGAAAAGGGGGAAAGAAAAAGATGCAGAAACATTTTGAAATAGCTATAAGTTGGGAAGTAATAAAGAATGTTGAGCCAAGCTTTTCAATAAAGTTGGAAACAATTTTTAATATAGTTATCAACATATTATTTTAAAAAAGAAAAAGAAAACAAGTTCATAGACTCCAGGTTAAGGTAGCTAGGTGTCTCAAAGGACAGAGCCAAGACTAGAGATGGGATATCCTGGGTTCAAATATAAACTCAGATACTTCCTAAACTGTGTGACCCTGGGCAAGTCACTCAGTCCCAGTTGCCTAG
>NC_058135.1:119955628-119992906 GCF_016433145.1 Gracilinanus agilis | reverse complement strand
AAAAAAAAAAAACTAGAAGCTTTGTTTAAACATGTAAAAGTAATCCTTCGGGTAGCTAGGTGTCTCTGAGGATTGAGAGCCAGGCTTAGAGATGGGAGGCCCTGCATTCAAATCTGGATTCAGACACTTCCCAGCTGTGTGACCCTGGGTAAGTCACTTGACTCCCATTGCCTAACCCTTACTGCTCTTCTGCCTTGGAACCAATATATAGTGTTAATTCTAAGATGAAAGGTAAGGCTTTGAAAAGAAAAAGTAATCCTTACTCTGTTTGAGGAATGAGCAGCTTGAGAACTCTCAAGTGTGGGAGCTTCTGGGATATCACTGATGGAAGAAAGAAAGCAGTAAGGGAACAAGGGAACGGGAATTTCTCTGGGGTTATACCTATGGCTTAATAAGTATTATTAAGAGATCAAAGTCTATATGTAAGACTAATGTTGATGTTTTGGAAGATTAGACTAGAAGCTTTCTAAAGTCCCTTCTAACCCTAAAACCTATAGCATATCCTTTGTTTTGATTTTGGTTTAGTTTTTGGTGAGGGAAAGGCAAGGAAGAGATGAAAGATTAAATGGGAGAGAGAGAGAAAAGAAGACCGGGGGGCACAGTAAGGTTAGGATTACATATCAAGCATCTACTCCATACGTGTTTTTTTGTATGAAAGCAACATGACTAGAGAAGAGGATGAAGAAAATCTTTACAGGTCCATGTCTGTAGCCACAGACCCCTACTGTTAACATTTCCTGAAGATCAATACATATTTATTGGCCTGGGTTTTCTCTTTGTCTCTTCCCTCATTTCTTCTCACTTCTCCCCACCCCCTACCTTGACTTTAAAAGAGCCCTTTCTTAGGCAATAAAAGCACCCTCATTTCATTCCTACAATACACAAGTTTAAAAAAAAAAGATAGAGTTCCTATATTTTAGACACAGTCAATGAAAGCATTTTATTTTATTCTAACAACAGCCTCCAATAAATTCTAAGTCACTGAAGGAGGAATGTGTGCTCTGGATCATGAAATGTTTTAAAAGTTGACTGGAGAGTCCCACAGAAGGCTGCTTGGGCCCTAGGCACTGACTTCTGGTAATTGGTCGAAGATCCAGCCTCCCTCAAACAGGACCCTAATAAAGTAGCTATTCTTCAGCAATTTTACTTTTTTAAAAAATGGCAATTGCCAAAAAACTGCTACTCCAAGAGACAAAGTAATAGGTCTATGAGGGCTCTCTAATTACTGTTACCCCAGAAATATTTGTGTAATCTATAGAGGTTCTCTGCCCCCACCTCCCTTGATGAGGATTGTTTGAAAACTCTTTGGTTTTTCTTTTTTTTTTCTTGGACAAAAACAATGCATCTTCCACTTCTGTACTCAGAATAATGGATCCTAGATGGATTTATCTTAAATCAGATGCAGTTGTCATTCTATATTGATAAGCTTTGCACTTCATTATCATATGCAGTCCATCATTTATATGCAGATGACACTATCATTGATGGTAGTAGATTATGCTGGGAGAAAGCTTAATATTATCTTCAAGCTGATTTAAATGAGCTTTAAGATCTGTCTGGCACAATCTAAATTACTCTTAAATATTAATGAAACCAAGATTTCTAGTATTTGGCTCAAAACAAAAAACTGGATGAGCTGAACAACTGGAAATCAACATGACCTTGGAGAGAATTGGCAAATGTCAAATATTGCAGTATTGCCCATGTATTATTTCTCCACTTGTGACTGATGAGATGCCTGATTAGCACTGAAGGACAGAAGAAAAAAACAACAACAACAAAAAAAACCCAACTTCATTTTCAAGCACAGGTAGAATAGCAGGGTTTTGTTTTTTGTTTTTGAAGATTTCTTTCCATCCTCCCCAGGTTCCATTATGTTCCTTAAGTTTTGTTGGGTTCACTTGTCTAAATGCTGCTCAACATTTGCCAGCCAAATTAAGGATGCTTTATCCTTTTTATCTGGACAGATTTTGCCTTGAATTATACATCTCATAAACATTACCGTCTGTCATCTTTTAAACAATCAACTCAAAATTACAAGACTCCCAGCATTTTGTTACTATTCTATCTTCCCTCACATCCCCACCCCTCGGCTTCAGGTCACTTAGCGTCTCTTCAGTCACCCATGTTTTTTGGAACACAAAGTGAATAAGAAAACCAGTAACAGAAGAAACAGAAATGCAGAGAAGACCCAGTCCTCAATGTAACAGAGGACAGGCAGTATACAGTACTCTCTCTCCTTGGGAGTGTGGAAAAAGTACATGCATGTTCTTTAAATGGAAAACCTCCTAAATCATGTGGATGACCTCCCTTGACCCCTAAATAGCTCACTAAAAGGATGGGAACTCCCTCTGCACCAAGACGGAAGCTCCAGCAATATATGCCACAGCTGGGGCAATAACATTTCCATTTCCTCGAAATGAAGACTTGGTTTCCCTGGAGAGCAAAAGAGTACTCACAGGAAGTGGGTCTATCTCTTACATGAAATACTGCCCGCCAAATCTTTCTGGAGAAGATAACTACAATCTTCAATATATCAGAGTGTTCCTAGTCCAGGAATTAAAAAGACTGTTATGAAAGAGAGAGGGGGACGCTGGGAAAGAAAATTAGGAGAATATTCATTGGGCAGATGATATCTTTTATTGTTCTTTCACGCTACAAGCTGCCTACACTGAGTGGCTTCACCAAGATATCTACTTAATTGAAGCATCTCGATTCATGATGGCACTCACTAATAGGAATTATCACTTAATGGAGACAAAGATTCCATTTAATTGGAAATTCTTAGGACAATGGAAAATTCACAGGCAAAAATCTGTTTCAAAGTCCTGTACAATAACTCTTCAGAATATGCCTGAAAACTGATTTGAGTACTTAGACCATGACTTAAAATAGGCAAATGATGGGCTCTTTGCCAGGGATGGAGTGCACTCAATAAGGGCTGGTTTAATAAAAATGTATTTGCTTGGGGCCCCACAAACCTACTCCCAATGGCTTTTAAGCTGTAAAGGAAGGAGTAGAAGAGAAACTGCCTGAGTACGTACATGAAAATAAATAGTATAAACAGGGTTTCTTAACCTTTTTTGTGTCAAGGACTCCTTTGGCAATAATGGTGGAATCTATAAATGCCTTTCTCAGAATGTTTTTGAATCCATAAAATAAATAAGACTACCAAGGAAACCAATTATATTAAAACACAATAACTATGCCCACAGGGCTACAAAACTGTGTGTACCCCTTGAGTCAGTATTACCACTACTATACCCCAAGGAGAACCAAAAAAAGGGAAAAGGACACATATCTATAACAATATTTGTAAGACCTTTTGTTTTGTGCAGGCAAAGGATTAGAAACTGAGGGAATGCCTATCAATTGAGGAATTTCTGAACAAGTTAGGGTATATAAATGCAATTAAATACTAACGTGCTGTAAGAAATGATGATGGGAATGGCTTCAGAAAAACCTGGGAAGACATGAATTCATGCAAAGTGAAGTGAACAGAACCAGGAGAACCAGGGACACCAAAACAATATTGTAAAGATAATCAACTACAAAAGACTTAGTAAAGTTGAGCAGTGCAATGATTCACCACAACTCAAAAGGACTCAGAAAGAAAAATTCTGTCCATTTACAGAGAGAGAACTAATGGATTTTCATTACAGATGGAAATTTTTTTTCTTTTGCTGGAACATGGCTAACAGAAATATATTGTACAGAACTTGATATCCATAATGAGTATTCTTGCCTCCTTAATGTGTGGGAGAGGAGAGATTTTCAAACTGAATAAATATATGTATAAATATATATATATACATATATATATACACACACAAATATATACTATATACACATATAAACATATATTGAAAATGGAAAGGAAGAGGAAATGAAAAGGGGGAAAGAAAAAGATGCAGAAACATTTTGAAATAGCTATAAGTTGGGAAGTAATAAAGAATGTTGAGCCAAGCTTTTCAATAAAGTTGGAAACAATTTTTAATATAGTTATCAACATATTATTTTAAAAAAGAAAAAGAAAACAAGTTCATAGACTCCAGGTTAAGGTAGCTAGGTGTCTCAAAGGACAGAGCCAAGACTAGAGATGGGATATCCTGGGTTCAAATATAAACTCAGATACTTCCTAAACTGTGTGACCCTGGGCAAGTCACTCAGTCCCAGTTGCCTAGACCTTAATGCTTTTCTGTATTTGGAACAGATCATTTATATTGATTCTAATACAGATAGTAAGAATTAAAAAAAAAATTATTTAGAATATTTTCCATGGTTACATGATTCGTGATTTTTCCCACCTTCCAAAGCTGACAAGCAATTCCACTGGGTTATACATGTATCATCGTTCAAAACCTATTTTCATGTTATTCATATTTGCAATAGAGTGATCTTCAAAGTCAAAATCTCCAATCATATCTCCATCAAACCATGTGATCGATCATATGTTTTTCTTCTGCATTTCTGCTCCCACAGTTTTTTCTCTGGATGTGGGTAGTGTTCTTTCTTTAAGTCCCTCAGAATTGTCCTGGATCATTGCATTGCTGCTAGTAGACAAGTCTATTACATTTGATTGTGCCATAATGTATCAGTCTCTGTGTACAATGTTCTCTTGGTTCTGCTCCTTTTGCTCTGCATCAATTCCTGGAGGGCTTTGATGGTAAGAATTTGTTTAAAAAAAGAATCTGTCTCATAGAAAGGAGCTACAATGAAGGAAGATTTGCAACAGCAGAAATGGGAATGAAAGAATAAGCATCTAAATAGTGTATACTATGTTCCAGGCACTGTGCTAGGAACTTTAAAAAAATTGTGTGATTTGATCCTCACAAAAATGTTTCAGTGTTGATGCTTTTAATCTCTTTTATGTTTGAGGAAACTGAGGCAAAGAGAAGCTAAATGATTTGCCTGGGTTCACAGCTGGTAAGTGTTTGAGGCTAGATTTGAACTCAGATCTTCCAAACTCCAGAACCAGTGTTCTGTTCACTATGACACAAACTGCCTCACTGAGATGTTCAGAAAGTCACAAGAGTCTAAGAAAGAAGCCATCAATTAAATCCATAGGCTCAGATGTCAACAAAAAAGTGCATAAAGCCAATTAATCTAGAGATCCTATTTCAAAGAGTTGAATATAACTGCGTGGGTTTCACTGAGTCTTGGCAAAATAAGATTAATAACTAGAATATGTCTCTGGAAGGATATAACATATTCAAAAGAAGGAATATAGGTCAGAGCACATGAAAAGGCAGAATAGCATTGCATATTAAGAAGTTAAATTCACATGAGGAAATTCAGGGGCCATAGCAGGGGACCACAATGGAAAGCATTTGGCTAAAGATGAGTGAGGAAAAATCAGAAATAATATTGTCATCAGAGTACACTACAGTTCACCTATTCAAGAAGGGGAAATAGATCAGGAGTTAGAGCAAAACATTCAGAAAAATATTATACAGAGGCAAGATGGAAGACTTCAGTGATCTGATGTCTGCTGAAATTCTCTCTTTCAATCTGCAAAAAGCAGAGTAGCTAATAATTTTTTTTCAATCAACGTAACATACTTTTTATTCTGCAAAAGGTAGAGGAACCAATGAGAGGAATTGTCATTCTGGACCTGATTATCAATAAGGAGAAACTTATTGATAAATGGAAATGATGGAATCTTGTAGGAAAGTAAGGACCCTGTTAGAAGTGGACCTGATATCAACATTGTCTTAGTTTAGATTCCAGATTGGGATGAAATGAGGCACTTACAAAGGAGGGATATTAAAAAAAAAAAAAAAAGACACAATGGTGCTTAGTGTCTCTGGAATTAGGTCCATTCATCTCCATCTGGAAATACAAGTGATCAGCAGGGCAAGGTATCAGGACAGGACAGTAGCTCAGGTGGTCTTCAGAAACCTACTCATATCAGAGGGGCCCAACAGGACGTACATGTGATCTTTTATGTTTTAAGATGACTAGGAAGCTACATTATTGAAAACCAGTACAATTATGTTCTGGGACAATGTCGTCTCCTTTTAGAGAAATCCGTAACAGAGGAAGGAAGGAGAAAGCTTGGGTCTCACCCACCTTGTGATATAATCCTGAAAGTAGTCCTAGTGCACATTCCATTTAAAGTTTTTTACTCAAAAAGGAGAGGAAAATGAAACATAGTCCAACATGAATCCTAGACTTCAAGAGAAAAGATTTCAAAAGGTTCAAAAGAAAGAGCATAAGAATCCCATGGACTAAATTCTACAAAGTCAACCAAGAAGGAATGGGAAGGAAATTCTGAAGACACAAGGAAAAATTATTCTAGTCTAGATAGACTTATGTGGCTAGACAGAATTCATCAACCAATTCAGATTTTAATAAAATGTGTATAAAAATTGGAACAAGGACAGGCAATGGAACAAGGATATTACATGTAGGAATTTGAATAATATCAAAAGTGGTGGTATTTAAAATGAATTCAGGATGGTTGGGAAAGCTAAGGATAACAAAGTTTGTTGAGAGGGGTAATTAAAGTTTATTTTTGTTGTTTTACTCTTCATGACCTCTTTTGGTCAATGATTCATTTTAGATTTATTATTTTTTATAAAGATGCTGAAGTGGTTTGCCATTTCCTCCAACAGTTCATTTTACAGAGGAAGAAACTGAGGTAGAATTAAATGGCATGCCTAGGATCACATAATTAATATCAAAGGCTGGATTCTATCTCAGACCTGACTCCTGGCCTGGCAATCTACCCATTCTGCCACCTAGCTGTCCTTTAAAACTATAATGGGGAAAATGGATCAAAGTAAAAAAGAAAAAAAATCTGCTTGGGAAAGATATAGCAATGATAACCAATGACAAAGAGAATGCAGATTTGTTCATTTTTTATTTCCTTCTCTTTTTCCATCAAGGTAAATAAATCTTAGGCTTGGATAGGACAGAGAAAGCATGGTTAAATGATGTTTAAAGCCAAGATAAGTGGTTAATAATTAGAGCATCTAATAGACCTTGAAGAGTTCAAGGTACTTACTTGAACCAAATAAACTATATCTCAGGGTTATAAAAGGACTGGCAGATGTGATTCCTGAGTCACTGTTACTGAGTCATTTTTTGTTGTTGTTGTTGTTGTTGTTGTTGTTGTTTTTTAGTGAAGATCATGGAGAATGCTAAAGGAGTCATAAGCCTGGAGCAAGGCAAATGCTTTCCCCATTTGTTTCCAAAAAAGGAAAAGATAGCGAAGTCTGGAAACTATGTACTGCTGATCTTAACTTTGATTCCTGGAAACATTCTAGAATATATCATTAAAGAGATGATTTAGTAGACTGTAAGCTCTGTATGAGTCATCAGTGTAACATGGCAGCCAACAAATTCTAATGCTATCGTCAGCTGCATTAAAAGCAGCATAGTGTCCAGGTCAAGTAAGGTCTACATTCTATTCTCCTTGCCATGGTTAAGCCTTCTCTGGAATATCATGTTCAATTCTAGGCACTTCCTTTTAGGAAAGACATAAACAGCCTGAAATGTCTCCAGAGAAGGGTAAATAAGATGGTGATAGGACTAGAGAATATGCCTTCCAAGAAATAGTTGAAGGAACTGGGAATGTGAACCTGGAAAAGACTTATAGGTGACAGGATAGCTATCTTCAAGTACTTGAAAAGCTGACACAAAAGGAGAATGAGACTAGGCTTTAGGGGGAAGTTACAAAAAAGTAATTTAGAGTTGATGTCAGAAAAAACTTCCCCACAATTGCATCTATCCCTCCTTCCTTGAGAATGATCCTAAACAAGGGATGAATGACAATTTGTTGGGGACCTTAAGGGGATTCTTGCTTGGATTCAATGATCTCAGAAGATTCTTTAACTCTAAGATCCTTAGAAGTTTCCCTCCACCAATTTTAAGATAAAGAAATTAAGGCTATCAGTAATCACGTGAAAAAATGTTCTAAATCACTGCATTTTTTAAAAATTTAGAATATTTTCCATGGTTACATGATTCATGATTTTTCCAACCCCTCTTCCCTCTCCATTCCCAGAGCTGAAAAGCAGTTCCCCTGGGTTATACATGTATCATTGCTCAAAACCTATTTCCATGTTATTCATATTTTCAGTAGAGTAATCTTTTAATGCCAAAACCACAACCATATTCCCATCAAGCCACATGATCGATCATATTTTTTTCTTCTGCATTTCTGCTCCCACAATTCTTTTTCTGGATATGAATAGCATTCTTTTTCATAAGTTCCTCTGGATTGTCCTAGGTCATTGCATCGCTGCTTAGTAGAAGTCTATTACATTTGATTGTGTCACAATATATCAGTCTCTGTGTACAATGTTCTCCTGGTTCTGCTCCTTTTGCTCAGCATCATTTCCTGGAGGTTCTTCCAGTTCACATGAAATTCCTCCATTTCATCATTCCTTTCAGCACAATAATATTTCATCATCAACAGATACCCCAATTTGTTCAGCCATTCCCCAGTGAATAGACACCCCCTCGTTTTCCATTTTTTTGCTACAATGAAGAGCAGGGCTATAAATATTTTTGTACAAGTATTTTTCCTTGTTATCTCTTTGGGGTACAAACCCAGCATTGGTATGGCTGGATAAAAGAGTAGGCAGTCTTTTAAAGCCCTTTGTGCGTAGTTCCAAATTGCCTTACAGAATGGTTGGACCAATTCACAAATCCACCAGTAGTGTATTAGTGTCCCAATTTTGCCACATCCCCTCCAACATTTATCACTTTCCTTTGCTGTCATATTGGCCAGTCTAGTAGGTGTGAGGTGGTACCAAAGAGTTTCTTTGATATGTATTTCTCTAATCAGGAGGGATTTAGAGCACTTTTTCATGTGATTATTGATAATTTTTATTTCTTCATCTGAAAATTGCCAATTCATATCCCTTGACCATTTGTCAATTGGGGAATGGTTTGATTTTTTATAAATTTGACTTAGTTCCTTATATATTTGGGAAATTAAAAGTTTGTCAGAGAGTTTTGTTATAAAAAATTTTTCACAGTTTGTTGCTTTACTTCTAATTTTGGTTGCATTGGTTTTGTTTCTATGAAACATTTTAATTTGATATACTCAAAGTCATTCATTTTATATTTTGTAAGTTCTCTCTCTTGCTTGGTCTTATATTTCTTCTTTTCCCACAGATCTGACAGGTATACTATTCTATGCTCACTTAATTTACCTATAATTTCCCTCTTTATATTTAAGTCACTCACCCATTTTGAATTTATCTTGGGATAGGGTGTAAGATGTTGATCTAAACCTAATTGTTCTCATATCATTTTCCAATTTTCCCAGCAGTTTTTGTCAAATAGAGGGTTACTGTCCCAAAAGCTAGGATCTTTGGGTTTATTGTACACTATCTTGCTGAGGTCACTTACCCCAAGTCTATTCCATTGATCCACCCTTCTGTCTCTTAGCCAGTACTATATTGTTTTGTTAATCACTGCTTTATAGAACTATTTAAGATCTGGAATTGCTATGGCCCCCTCCTTCACATTTTTTTCATTATTTCCCTGGATATTCTTGATCTTTTGTTCTTTCAGATGAACTTTGTTATAATTTTTTCTAATTCTATAAAAAATGTTTTTGGTAGTTTGATAGATATGGCACTGAATAAGTAGATTAATATGTGTAGGATTGTCATTTTTATTATATTAGCTCATCTTACCCATGAGCAATTATTTTTTTTCCAATTATTCTGAACTAGTTTTAATTGTGTGAAAAGTGTTTTGTAGTTGTGTTCATATAATTCCTGTGTTTGTCTTGGCACATAGATTCCTAAATATTTTGTATTATCTAGAGTAATTTTAAATAGAATTTCTCTAAGTCTTGCTGCTGAGTTGTGTTGGAAATATTTATAAATGCTGATGATGCATGTGGGTTTACCTTGTACCCTGCAACTTTGCTAAAGTTGTTAATTATTTCCACTAGCCTTTTAGTTGATTTTCTAGGATTCTTTAAGTATACCATCATATCATCTCCAAAGAGTGATAGTTTACTTCCATCATTGCCTATGTTAATGGCTTCCATTTCTTTTGTTTCTCTAATTTCTACTGCTAGCATTTCAAGTATAATTTTAAATAATAGAGATGATAATGGGTATCCTTGCTTCATTACTGATCTTATTGGGAAGGTTTCTAACTTGTCCCCATTGCTGATGATACTTGCTGATGGTTCTATTCCTATACTTTCTAGAGTTTTCAATAGGAATGGGTACTATACTGTCAAAGGATTTTTCTGCACCTATTGGGATAATTATGTGATTCCTGTTGTTTGATTATTGATATGGTCAATTATGTGGATGATTTTCCTAATATTAAACCAGCCTTGCATTCCTGGTATAAATGCCACCTGGTCATAGTGAATAATCCTTGTGATAAGCTTTGGCTGTATCTCTTTAGTCTTTTTGCTAGTGTTTTATTTAAGATTTTTTGCATCAATGTTCATTAGGGGGTTTGGTCTATAGTTTTCTTACTCTGTTTTTGATCTGCCTGGCTTTGGAATCAATATCATATTTGTTTCATAAAAAGAATATGCTAAGACTCCTTCTTTGCATATTTTGTGAAATAATTTGTATAGTATTGGGATTAGTTGTTCTTTAAATGTTTGATAGAATTTACTTGTTAATCCATCTGGTCCTGGGGATTCTTTCTTAGGAAGTTCCTTGATGGCTTGTTCAATTTCTTTTTTTGAAATGGAATTATTTAAGTATTCTCTTTCCTCTTTTGTTAATCTAGGAAATTTATATTTTGGTAAATATTCACCCATTTCACCTAGATTATCATATTTATTGCCATATAATTGGGCAAAATAGTTCTTAATAATTACCTTAATTTCCTCTTCATTAAAGGAGGGATCACCCTTTTCATCTTTGATACTGTTAATTTGATTCTCTTCTTTCTTTTTTATTAGATTAACCAGTACTTTATCTATTTTATTTGTTTTTTCAAAGTACCAGCTCCTACTCTTACTTATTAGTTCAATAGTTCTTTTGCTTTCAATTTTAGTAGCTTCTCCTTTAATTTTTAGGATTTCTAATTTAGTTTTTATCTGGGGATTTTTAATTTGTTCTTTTTCTAATTTTTTTAATTTGCAAGCCCAGTTCATTAATCTCCTCACTCTCCATTTTGTTGGTATAGACACTTGGTGATATAAATTTTCCCCTGAGTACTGCTTTGGCTGTATCTCATAAGTTTTAATATGTTGTCTCATCATTGTCATTCTCTTTAATGAAGCCTGTAATTGTTTCTATGATTTCTGTCTTGACTCACCAGTTTTGAAGAATTGGATTATTTAGTTTCCAATTAATTTTAAATTTGCTTTTCCATGGACCTTTGGTAAGTATAATTTTTATTTCATTATGACCTGGAAAAGTGGCATTTATTATTTCTATATTTGTTTGCAATATTTCTCTGCCCCAGTACATAGTCAGTCTTTGTATATGTACCATGTACTGCTGAGAAGAAAGTATATTCCTTTTTATCCCTGTTCGGTTTTCTCCAGATAGTTATTAACTCTAATTTTTCTAGCTTTTCATTCACTTCCTTTACTTCTTTCTCATTTATTTTTTGGTTCGATTTATCTAGTTCTGAAAGGAGAATATTGAGATCCCTCGCTAGTGTAGTCTTACTATCTATTTCCTCCTTAAGCTCCTTTAATTATTCCCTTAGAAATCTAGATGCTATAACATTTGGTGCATAAATATTTAGCAATCATATTTCTTCAATGTTTATAGTACCTTTTAGCAAAATGTAATTTTCTTCCTCATTTCTTTTAATCAGATCAATTTCTACTTTAGCTTTGTATGGTATCATGATTGCTACTTCTGCTTTTTTTACTTTAGATGATGCATAATAAATTTTATTCAAGCCTTTTACTTTTAATCTCTGTGTATCACCCTGCCTCAAATGTATTTCTTGTAAACAATTTATGTTAGGATTCTGGTTTTTAATCCACTCTGCTATCCACTTCTGTTTTATGGATGAGTTTAATCCCATTCATGTTCAGTGCTATGATTACTAACTGTGTTTTGCCCTCCATCATATTATCCCCTTTAAATCTTGCTCTATTTCTTTTCACTCTGTTTCTCCTCACCAGTATTTTGCTTTTTGTCAGTCCCTCATTTCTCCCTCCCTATAACTACCTCCCTCTTCTCTTGTCTTATTCCCTTTCTACTTCTCTGTAGGGTAAGATAGAATTCTATAGCCCACCGAGTATATTTGTTTTTCTCTCTCTGAGACAGTTACAATGAGAGTAAATTTTAAGCATTGCATGGCACCACCCTTATCCTCCACTCTCTATAATGAATTTTCATGCCTCTTAATGTTATATGATTTACCCATTCTATCTCTCCCTTCTTTTTCTCTCAGTCCAGCCCTCACTTTTGCCCCTTGATTTTTTTACATATCATTCATATGCATACATATCATACATATTATTTCATATAATCATAGTTACACAAAACATCATATCATCTTATATTATCATATACATCATATCACCATAATCATCTTACTTCCCCACTCTCTTTCTGAGTAAAGTCCTTCCATCTTCTCTACTACTAAGAGTAATTTTTGAGAATTACAGAAATCCTCTTTCCATGTAAATATATAAACATTTTGACCTTAGTAAGTCCCTTAAAATTTCCCTTTTCTGAAAGAATATATGCAGTTTTGCTGCATTTGTGACTCTGGATTGTAAACCCAAATCTTTTGCCTTCCTAAATGTCATATTCTGTGTCTTTTGATCTTTTAATGTAGAAGTTGCTAAGTCTTGCATGATCTTGATTGGAACTCCATGATATTTGAATGGTTTCTTTCTGACTGCTTGAAGAATTCTCTCCTTAGCTTGGTGTCTCTTAAATTTAGCTATTACATTCCTGGAAGTTGTCATTTGAGGATTTCTTTCTGGAGGTGATCTGTGAATTCTTTCAATTTCAATTTTATTTTTTTGTTTGAGGATCTCTGGGCAGTTTTCTTTGATAATTTCTTGTAGTGTGATGTCCAAGGTTTTTTCTTGATTATGTCTTTCAGATAGTCCAATAATTCTCAAATTGTCTTTCCTAGATCTATTTTCTAGGGCAGTTGTTTTTTCAATAAGATATGTCATGTTTTCCTCTGTGTTTTTTTCATTCTTTTCATTCTGCTTTGTTGTTTCTTCTTCATTAAATCATTAGTTTCTAGATGGTCAATCCTGATTTTCCTCTGTCAGTTTTTAGTTTTCCTTTTTTAATTGGCCCATTTCTTCTTGTATAACTTTCCTTTCTCCTTGCATCACTTTCATTTTTCCTTCCCACTTTTCCTCTGCCTTTCTTAATTGGTTTTTGAAGTCTTTTTCAGCTCTTCCAGAATCTATGTCGAATCCATATTTTTCTTTTTGACTTTGTGTGTGTTTCCTTTGTTTTTGTTGTCCCCTTCTGTGTCTGTACCTTGCTCTTTATCTCCATAAAAATTATTTTGAGTTAGGTGGGGTTTTTTTGTTGTTGTTTGCTCATTTTCCCTATCTAATTATAGGTAGGCTTGGGGGATGATGTGATGGTCTGAGGGTTGAGATCTCTGAGAGTCCCTTCCCTCTGCTGATTCAATTGACCTTTGAGATGCTCATAGCTTAAAGAGTTGCCTCAGGCTTAGGTGTAAGCCTTTGATCTCATGCTGAACTTGATCAGGTCAGGGGCTGACCAAATTCTAGCCCCAGGCTTAGGCTCAAGATTTTGGTCTCACTGTGTACTTGATCCAATCAGGCACACCCTTGATTGCCCTGTCTTTGAGCTCCTCCCTGAGCTTTAGGCAAAAAGATCAGTACTTAGTACTTAGTACTATCAGCCATCCCAAACAGTTTTCTATGTCCTTATTAGAAACCCAGACTAGAATTATTGGCTTCTATCTGGGCCCACATGGATCAACCCACTCTAGCCCAGATTGCCTTGGGATGGGACTCCAGACTTCTCCACAGTTTTGAAATTTCAAGGAATATGGGTTGGTTTGTACCACTATTTGTCCAGGCAGGATCTCAGGATTTGGATGTTGTCTTGAGCTTAGTTGCTAAACCTGAGACAGCAGATGTGGGGTGGGGGCATATGGTTTGCTCTTGGCTTGCTCTTCCCACCTCCCTTGCTACAGCCTCTTGTTGGCTCTGGTCTCCCCTCACTCCAGAGCCCCATATGTTCTCTGCCTACCTTTTGGGTTTTTCTTTTCCTGAAAGTTTTTTCACTCTGTCTCTTTGTTGATTCTTTTGCTCTTGTATTAATTTTGTGGTGGTATTTTAATTGGTTGGAGAGGATTCTCATGGTGACACAGAGCTGCTCTGGATTACTCAATCATCTTGGCTCCACCCCCCAGAAGTCTAAGAGGCGAATCACTCTTGATTAGAGAAATGCAAATTAACACAACTCTGAAGTACCACCTCACATCTATCAGACTGGCCAATATGACAGTAAAGAAAAGTGATAAATGTTGGAGGGTATTTGGCAAAAGCAGGACACTAATGCATTATTGGTGGAGTTATGAATGGACCCAACTATTCTGGAAGACAATTTGCAGACATGCCCAAATATCTATAACTTTTCATCCTGTTATAACATTACTGTATCTGTACACCTTAAAAAGGGCAAAGGGCTTAGTGTACAAAAATATAAACAGCAACTCTTTTTGTGGTAGCAAAGAATTGGAAACCAAGAGGATATCCATCAATTGGGTGGCCAAATTGTGGTCATGTTGGTGATGGAATCCTATTGTGCTATAAGAAATGATGAGCAAGATGACTTCAGAAAAAGCTGGAAAGATCTATGTGAACTAATGCAGAGTGAAATAAGCAGAGTTGGGAAAATATCATACACATTAATAGCAATATTGAAAGCAATCAGCTCTGAAGGACTTAGCTACTCTTAGCAATACAATGATTCAGGAAAATTCAGAAGAACTTAGGACAAAGAATGCTATCCACCTCCCGAGAAAGAACTGTTTGAGTCAAATACAGATCAAAGCATGCAGTTTTTCACATTCATTTATTTGTGTTTTTATTTGGTGGTTTTGGTTTTATATGAATATTCTCTTACAACAATGACCAATATAGAAGTAAACTTTGCATGATAGCACATATATAACCCTGATCAAATTGCTTGCCATCTCTGAGAGGAAGGAGGGAAAGGAAGGAGACAATTTGGATTTTATAATATTGGAAAAATATATGTTGAAAATTGTTACTACATTTAATTGGGAAAAAATATCTTTGAATAAAATATAAAAAAGAAAATTTCCCCAGCTCCTTTTTTGCTGAGAAGGTAGCCAGTTGCCAGCACAATTTACTGGGGCAAGAGGGGTGTAAGAAGTTGCAGAGATAAAGACACTAAATACTAGGTTAAGGATTCATTATTGGGCTTAAAAATTGCTGAGAACATTGGAAAGCAGTTTGAAGAAATTAGGCATAAGCCAACATCTCACACCATATACCAAGATAAACTCTAAATGGATACATGACCTAGAAATATAAGATAATATAAAGTAGAAGAAAAAAGGAGAAATTAACCTTTCACACCTATGGCTAGTGGAAGAGCTCATGAATAAAGAAGGAATAGAGTGGATCACAAAAGATAAACTGAATAAATTTCATTACATAAAATTTAAAGGGTTTGACACAAATAACTTATACAGTTAAATTAGAAGGGAAACAGATAACTGGGAGAAATCTTGGCAGCAAATTTCTCTGATAAAGGCCTTATATCCAAGATGTATAGAGAACTAATTCAAATTCATAAAACTCAGTCCCATTCTCCAATTGATAAAGGATATGAACAGGCAGGTTTCAAAGAAAGAAATCTAAGATATCAATAACCATTTTTTTAAAGGATGCTCTAAATCACTAATTAGTGAAATGCAAATTTAAACAACTCTAATATTCACCTCCCAGAAAAGCACAGATAGCTAAAAAAGGAAAATGATAAATGTTAAAGTAGTTGTGGGAAAATAGGCGTAGTTGTGTACTGTTAGTGGAACTATGAAATAGTTCAACCATTCTGGAAAGCAATTTGTAATTATACTAAATATTTTGTCAAACCGATCATACCTTTTAACCTAGCTATACTTTTATTAGGCTATACACCAAAGAATGGAAAGAAAAAAAGGATTCATATGTACAAAAATTTTTACAGTAGCTCTTTTTATATTACCCCAAATAATCAGAAACTAAGGTATTCCTCTGTGATTATGGAATGACTATCCAAATTATGTTGGGCAGAGTAGATAGAATGCCAAGCTTAAAGTTAGGAAGACTCATCTACTTGAGTTCAAATCTAGCCTCAGACACTTACTAGCTGTGTGACCCTGGGCAAGAAACTTACCCTGATTGCCTCGGTTTCCTTAACTATAAAACTATAAATGGAAAACCACTCCAGTATCTTTTTCAAGAAAATCTCAATGTGGTCACAAAGAGTCAGACACAATTGATATGACTAAACAACAACATCATATACATTATGACATAGGAATATGATGAAATGCTATTGTGCTATAAAAATAATGAAATGAACAGTTTCAGAGGAAATTGGGATAACCTCTGTGGCCTCGTGCATAGTGAAGTCAGTGGAACTATGAAAATAATTTATTTGATGATAATATTCTGGAGAAAAACAACTATGAAAAAATTTAGAAGTCTTATCAATGCAATGATAAACAACAGTGCAAGAGGATTAAAGTCAAAGCATGCTAGAGAATCTTCTGCTAGAGAAAGTATAGACTTAAAGAATGAGCCTTGAATTCTTGGACATGACTTATATAGGAATTTGTTTTCCTAGACTGTGCATATTTCTTATAAAGGTTTCATTTTTTTTAATTCTTTTTATTGTTAGGTTTTGAAGGGACAAATTCATTGTTCAATTTGGAGGGGAAGAGAGATAATAAATACAAATGAAAATTAATGTTTTTGATTTTAAAAAGTGATAAACATTTTTGAGGGAAGCTCAATAGTCTTACTTTCTCCACCCTACCACCACTACATACCCAACCTGAAGAAGGAAGGAAGGAAGAGCTTAAGGGTGTAGGAAAGAGGCTAAAGTAGAGGAGTCAAATCCCTGGCCAGGGTCTACTCAGTCCACAACACTCCTGAGTGCTTCCCAAACTAGATTAAAATGTAATTGGGAAATTTTAATAAAATACATATACAACAAAACATAGATAATGTCAATATGAGATTTTCTAAATCAAGATTATGCATCCTGTAGGGATCCTTATGTATAGTTTCATAGATTTCATTTCTATTGAGTTTGATGTCATTAATCTAGAGGACCTTCAAATCCCAGAATACTGGAACTAATTGGAAAATTTAGGAACATCGAATCCTATATCCTTATTTAATGAATGATAAAATGGAGGCCTAGGAAAGAGAAAGAAGAGACCCATGTTATAAGGGTTTCCTAATGCTTATAGATCATTGGTATTATATGGTATTACTAATACTAGTGTCCTGTGTGGACAGGCTGTTGATTTGGCTGTTGAAAAAGATGGCTTCTCAGAGCAGTCCAAAGAATTCCGGGTCAGGCCAATATATGAAAATATAATTTTATGGGGGCAGCTGGGTAGCTCAGTGGATTGAGAGCCAGGTCTAGAGACGGGAGGTCCTAGGTTCAAATCTGACCTCACACTTCTCAGCTGTGTGACCCTGGGCAAGTCACTTGACCCCCATTGCCTATCCTTACCACTCTTCTGCCTTGGAGCCAATACACAGTATTGACTCCAAGACAGAAGGTAAGAGTTTAAATAAATAAATAAATAAATAAATAAATAAATAAATAAATATAATTTTATTATGGGCAAAAAAACTAAAGGAAGGGATAGTAAAACAAAGCAGGCAGAAAGGAAATTCTTATAAAATATTGTTCCCTAAACTAACAAATCTTACTAAAATCACCCAACCAACCTTATCCGCAGGGATGGTCTTCTCCTTCAGAGTTGAGGCTATCCTCTCTTCTTAATTTATCTAAAACCCCCAAATACTTATCTAACAATCCTATTCTAAATTATAAACTTATAAATAGAGAAATAAATTAGGTTTCTCTTCCTTGCTGTCTAGATGAAAAATACAGCTTAGAATCTCCACAACTTTTCTCCACTCACATAGCAATCTTGCTGGGCTTGCATTGGTATTGCACCCAACAATCTCCTTCACTCATCCAGCCTGATAGATGATTTTTAAATGTGACTAACTAAGATTTTTCAACCTCGCCAAGCAACTCTTAGGATCTCCTTTCAGAACAGGGTCAACTCAAAGAGTGAAGTCCATTGGATTAAGTGACTCTCAAAGCATCTTGGGAAAAATTCTCTTTTACCCATAATCCATCTCTGAGATTCCATTCAGATTTAAAGAAACTCAACTTATAAATCTCTCTCTTGTATATCTTATCAATACTACTTAACTCTATTTCCTAATAAACTCTTGCTTAATTGACAATTAATTCTCTATACCCATAATCATGCCTCTAGTAAATAATAGAGTTGCAGATTCAAACTCGGATTTTTTTCTTGTCCAACTCTTGTTAAGAAAAGCCAAGAATATCTGCTTGCCTGCTGGTAAGTCTGGAATATGTCCCCAAAAGTGACTATTTTCAGTCTGGATTCAATATTTTTCCTGGTTCCATCACTTTTTTGTGAGACATTTTTCTTATTCTCTCACTTCTCCCTTTGGCCAAGTTAGATACTTAATATAGCACCTGAATTCTTGCAGAGTACTAAAAGACCATTTCCTTGCAGTAGTAGTCTCTGTAATTCCATCAAAGCCACACTTTCTTTTAAAAGTCTTTCATTTGTCTCCTAGATTCTTAGTGACAAGACAACTGGAAGCAGCAACACAAAAGACCTGAGTCTGAATCCTATCTCTGACCTTGAGTAAATTTCTCTCTCTGGGCTTTGCTTTCCTCCTCCATAAAATGGGCTTAATAATACTTGAACTACCTGTGTCACCATGGTCTAGTGAGGGAAGCACTCTACAAACTTTCGCCCTATATAAATGTGAACTTTTCTTCCCAGTTCCCTGGAACTAAGTATTTCTAGTCTCCTCTAAAACTGCTCAGATAAATTAGAAAACTTCTTGGGATTGAGTGAGAAAGAAACAAAGCATTTATTTTGTTATTTCCAGTATCAGGGCTTAAAAAGAAAATCCTCTGTTTGGCCTTCAAAACTCTTTATAACCTGCTTCCCATAATACCTTTCCACTATATCTTATACCTTCTCCAGAAGGTATCCTCTGGGATCCAGAAACACTGGCATCCTTGCTATTTCTTGCACAAGATTCTCTATCTTTGGACTCCAGACATTTTCACTGGCTGTCCTCCATGCCTGGAATTCTCTCCCTCTTCAACTCTGTCTTTTGGTTTCCGTGGCTTCCTGCAGGTCCCAGCTAAAATCCCAAATTCTACACAAAGCCCTTCCCAATCTTTTTAATATTAGTGCCTTCCTTCAGCTGATTATCTCCAATTTATCTTATAGTTTATTTTTACATAGTTGTTTGCTTGCTTTCTCCCCAGTTGGACTGTGAACTCCTTGAGAATAAGAATTCTTGTCTTTCTTTGTGTCCCCAGTTTTGGGCACACAATAGGCACTTAATAAATGTTGACTGACTGTTCTGCTACCTGATAAATCCAGGTGATAGGCACACTAGTGTAATGTAATGCTCCTATAGAAATACATTTATAAGACACTTTCTAAACATTGTAAACATTCGGTCCTAACCCACCAGAAGAATCTAAGTGTCTTCATGGGCAGCTCTTCTCTATATCAACCTGGCATTGGCATTTATGTTGATGCTAAACCTACCTTATGAGAAGAAATAATAGCATTTCCCGAGTTCCTATGTTAAGATGGCACTTTTAGGGGTTGAAAATGGCCCTGGAGAGAAGTAAAGGTCAAATATTTCCTAGAGACTGTTGCAAAAGGTGGGATGTTTTGGCAACAGCTGATACTTTTGCAAAGTTTAAAGTCAAAATCTACTGAATGTATACTTGCTCATTGCCCAATGCCAACAAATAATGGCCCTTGAATACCTGGGAAACATTCTCATATTCTTCCCCAGAGAGTATAATTCTTTACTAGATACAGGCTATATCCTATCTATTATTCCCAGACATAAACTAGAGTCACTTCCTCAATCTAGAGTTTTCCATGCTCCCATGGAGGCCTTAAAGCACCTTCTGCTTTAGAGATATCTAAGTCACCACTAAATTACATGCAGGGGAAAGAATGTTGGATTTGGAGTAAGAGGATTTGGTTTCAGATCCTAACTCTGCCACTAACTACCTGTGCATCCTCAGGCAAGTCACCTCACTGGACTGTCACATCATTTGGCAAGTGAATGAATTTGACTAAATGACCTATAAGGACCCATTTCGTTCTAAATCTCTGGGCGTATGAGACCTGCTTCTCCCCTGTCTTACTTCCACTTGCTGGAGCTAACATTTCCATAGCTTCATCCTTCCCATAAGAGGAGGTAGACTGGGATAGAGTACCTTGATTTTTTTAGGTTCTTTCATTTTAGGGGTTTGGCTAAACCCCAGCACAATGTCTAAATCTTAAGAATTGTCTTTTGAGGAGTGCCATACTCAAGATACCTCCTTTGTTTCGAGGGCATCTGGAAATCAGCTTGTCAGTCTATAAGAATGCTTTGTAAAATCAGGCAAATTGATTCACCTGCTGGGTAAGCACAAAAGCTACAGAGGCATAACTCTGTTGACCCTTGTGTTTGCAGAGAGATTTTGTTGATGAGGTGTGCCCAGACTGGGTTCTAATTAATGCTTTCACGAGGCATTGATTTTATGGACGTAAGCCCATGAGTATTGACTCTGAACAGTGGCAGGTCATGTACAAAGGGTAAATGGTTTAGCTTTTGACAAGGCAGAGGTGGCATGTCTGTGGTACAAACAGGAAATGAGCTGGGGACATCTTTCGACATGAGCTGCCTCCTCACTTTTGACCGCTCTAATATCGAGGCATGCTACACCAGCTCAATAATAGCTCCACAAGTTGCAATGTTCTTGGCAGAACAACATCATCCTGTCTTCTCGATAGCCCTGAGACTCCATGTAGCTTAGAGTCAAGTGGAAAGAGCCATTTGACTGAGAGATCTTGGTTCCTCTCTCTACTTGGCTACTTATTTTGGCTAGATACAACAGCTAGCATTGATAGAGTTCTTTAAGGTTTTCAAAATGCTTTAACAAGAATCTCATTTGATTCTCACAACAACCCTGGGAGGCAGGTGCTATTATTATCTCCATTTTACATGGGAGGAAACCAAGACTTGCCAGGGTCACACGAGTAGTAAGATCAGTCTTGAACTCAGGTCTTCTGGATTCTAGACTCACTGTGTCACCAACTGTCTCTAATCATTAAGAGAGATCTCTTACATCAGAGATTTAGCACTAAAGGAACCACTGTTGTTCAATCATTTTAGTCCATGTCTGATTCTTCATAACCCCTTTTGGGGTTTTCTTGGCAAAGATACTAGAGTGGTTTGCCATTTCCTTCTGCAGTTCATTTTATAGATGAGTAAACTGAGATAAACAGGGTGAAGTGACTTGCCCTGGGTCACACAGTTCATAAGTGTCTGAGGCTGGATTTGAACTCAGGAAGAGGAGTCTTCCAGACCCCAGTCCAAACTCTAGCACATCACTTAGCTGCCCCAAAGGAACCACAGAGGTCATTTAATCCAACTCTCTCATTAACAGATGAGGAAAATCAAATTGAGGGAAATTAAGTGAGTTTCCCAAGTTCATACAGCTAATGGGAAGGAATATGGAAGAAAGTAGGGATATCTGGCCTCAAAGCCAAGGAAGACCTGAGTTTAAGTCCTGTCTCTGACACACAGTAATCACAGAACTTCTTGGGGCTGGAGGCAAATCTCTAAGGTCTTCTGATCCTAAATCCCACGTACCCAATTGCCTTAAGTCACTGGGACCTCTCTGGCTTCCTGCTTGGGCAGGCTAATACTTTCTTTTCTTCAAGGTGGGAACCCCTTAGAGTATTTGCATTCATTTCTCTTGCTTTCAGGGCAGAGGCTTTCCTAGTATGGTAAAAGAGTGACTACAGAGTAGGGAATAACAGAAGGCTATGTATCTCTGGAGCACCATTCCACTAGAGAGGAGAATTCAGTCTCAGACTGCTTTTTGAAGCACTATCTAAATGTTTCATCATCTCTGAATAAATGTCCCAGCCTTGTATCATCATGTTGGGGATTAGTGAGCACCAGGAAGACATCATCATCACTGACATTTGTGTAGCACTTCACAGCTTCCGAAGCTTGCTGCCTACTTTATCCCTAGGAGGCACAAAAGACATTATTGCCTTCATTTGACAGGTGAGGCAAACTGACTTTAGGATTGTTCGGGGGTTTGTTCAAGGTCACACAATGAAGACAGAACAAAGGAAGACCCCAACTCTTCTGAATCTAAAGCCAGATTATTCCATTATATCACAGCTGCCACCATGGACAGTTCTGACCCATTAGGCTGTCTTTGGGTATAGTCCAAAGACATAATAATGTTGCTTTAAGAATACAATGTTGGAAGGGGGCAGCTGGGTAGCTCAGTGGATTGAGAGCTAGGTCTAGAGACAGGAGGTCCTAGGTTCAAATGTGGCCTCAGACACTTCCCAGCCGTGTGACCCTGGGCAAGTCACTTGACCCCCATTGCCTACCCTTACCACTCTTCTGCCTTGGAGTCAATACATAGTATTGACTCCAAGATGTAAGGTAAGGGTTTAAAAAAAAAAAGAATACAATGTTGGGCAGCCAGGTGGCTCAGTGGATGAAGAGCCAGGCCTTAAGATGAGAGGTCCCAGGTTCAAATGTGATCTCAGGCACTTCCTAGCTGTGTGATACTGGACAAGTCACTTAACTCCCATTGTCTAGCCCTTATTGCTCTTTTGCCTCAGAACCAATACATAATATTGATTCTAAGAGAGAAGGTAAGAGTTAAAAAAGCCAAATAATACAGTGTTGTATTTAGAAGGTAGGAAGGAAATACAAGACTGAAAGTTCTGCTTCTAATTAGCTGTGTGAGTCAATCACTTTTCTCTCTGGACCTTTTGTTGTTGTTTACTGGTTTTTCAGTCATATATAACTCTTCATAACCCTGTTTAGGTTTTTCTTGACAAAGATCCTGGAGTGATTTGCTATATTTTTCTCTAGCTCATTTTATAAATAAGGAAACTAAAGCAAACAGGCTGAAGTGATTTGGCCAGGGTCACATAGCTTGTATGTGTCTGAGGCCAGATTTGAACTCACCAAGATGAGTCTTTCTAATTCCAGGCCAGGCACAATATCCATTGTGTCACCTAGCTGCCTGCCTGGACCTTAGTCTATAAAAAAAAGAAGGGTGGACTCAATCTCTGAAGTTGCTTTAGGTTTTAGAACTAATAATAAATAGCTAGCATTTACATAGTATCTACAATGTGCCAGGCACTGAATTAAGGCATTTTGCAAATATTCTTTCCTTTAATCCTCACAACAACCCTGAGGGTAAACCGTTATGATTATCTCCATTTTACAATAGAGGAAACTGAGGCAGGTAGTGGTTAAGTGACTTATCTGGGTTCACACAGCTAGGAAGCATCTGAAGTAAAATTTGAATTTAGGTCTTCCTGATTCCGGGGCCAGTGCTATTGTCCAATTCTACACATTTGTCAAATGAAATCTTTATTCAAGCTATAATTAGGATGTTACCTAGATAAGAGCTAAAATGAGGGAAATTTTTAGGAATTTTTTAAAAATCCTTCCTCCCTATTCACTTCAGTAGGGTCTACAGGAAATGGAGTTAGGTTCAAGGTCCTGGGAATGTTTCACCTGGATAAGAGAAGACATAATTGTGGGGTGGGGCAGGATAACAGTCTTCAAAGAGCTGAAATGTTTTCATGTGAAAGAAGATAGAGACATATTTTCCTTGGCCCCAAAGGATAGAAATTGCAGAAAGACAGACTTCAGTGTAAGCTGAATTTTTTTTAAACCCTTACCTGCCATCTTTGACTCACTACTGTGTACTGGTTCTAAGGCAGAAGAGCAGTAAGGGCTAGGCAATGGGGGTTAAATGACTTGCCCAGGGTCACACAACTAGGAAGTATCTGAGGCCAGATTTGAACCTAGGACCTCCCATCTCTAGGCCTGGCTCTCAATCCACTGATCCACTCGGTTGCTCACAGAAAGCTTTTTAACAATTAGAGCTCTCCAAAGATGGAAGAAGTCTGCCTCAGGAGGTGGTGAGGTACTCCCTTATCAAAAGTCAACAAGACCAGGTTGGATGGCCACTGGTTGGAAAGGTTATAGAGGACATTCCTTGACATGCAGAACTTAAGACTGAATGAACTACTTCTGAGGTCTCTTCCAACACAGAGTCTGTGAAGCTGTGATTCTGGGAGTTATCTAATTTAAGCAGGGAGAACCTAATTCATCCCCTGGAGAATTTTGATATGGACAGCTTGCAGGGGTAAAAGTGGAAAATTAATTATTACTAGTATGCACAGTATGTCAAATTCACCATCATTGAGTAGGTTGTTAATCCAACCTTGCCAAGAGTTTCCAAAAAGCAGCAGACCTACAAAAATGTCTATTTGTCCCACAAACTTTGCCTTGGCTCTGCCTATATTAGCCTATAATGCTTTCTCGTTCTCTTCTCTCTCTCCCTCTCTCTCTCTCCCTCTCTCTCTCTCCCTCTCTCTCTCTCTCTCTCTCTCTCTCTCTCTCTCTCTCTCTCTCTCTCTCTCTCTCTTCTTATCTTTTTGCTAATACCTCTATAGTTATGCTAAGGATCAAGATAAAATGGTCTTCCAATAGCAAATACCCTCAGAGATCACCCAGCAATACAAAAATATATCCATGAAGTCTACAGAAACACAGGTACTAACCCTCATTTTTCTTTAGCTTAGAGCTTGACACTCAAGGCTCTACCCAACTTAGCATTTCCCAATTTTATACAGCTTTGTCTCACAAAATTTCCTTCTACTATGCTCCACTTAACTAAGGCTGTGTGATCTGAAGAAGAGATGTATGGGGAGAAGACACAGTAGCTGAGTTTAGGCATTAGAATACTCGATACATGGATAAAAGCTTCAATCTGTTATGCATGGCACTAGACAACACCAGAACTAGGAACATAAGCTGGAAGTTGCCAGGAGCCAGATCTGATCTCAATGTAAGGAAATGCTTCCCCTAAAGATTAGAGCCATCCAGGGCGGCCTCAGGAGACACCCAGTTACCCATCATTATAATCTACACAGGATTCAGGAAAGGCAGGCCCTTTCTATTTTTCTTTTTCCACTCCTACTTTGGTTTCTCAAGTAAATAATCAACTGAAGAATATCTACTGAACATCTACAATGCTTAAGGGTTCTGAGCTTACCTTTGTACGAACAAATATGAACTCAGAAGTGTAGTATTGATTCTATTTAACACTGATCTTTACTGATAAAAAGGTCTTTTCCATAATGTTCCATTTGGGAAAGGCTATTTTTATCCTGTACATACAAGCCAAATCATGACATAACATACAGGTACATCCCTGTCCAACAATATTATATATTGACTAGATTTCTTTTTTAGAATGTCTTCTTTTAGTCAGCTGGCCAGTTCAAAAATTAAAATAAAAGCTATTGCATTGCTAAATTCTTTTTGTTGAATGCACCAAATGAAATGACATCAAAGCATGGAAAGCTTATAAAACCGAGGCAGAGAGAGTCATGCCAGCCACAACCTTTTGCAATCTATTAGAAGAGTCCACTAATCCCAGACGTTAGCCTAGACACTTTGGGTTCTGCACAGGAAACCTGGAGATCAACAGTTGTAGACAGACTGGTTCTAACCCAATAATTTAGGCCAAAATGTGGCACAAGCAAATGTCTATAATAATAGGATTCTCTCTCTCTCCTCTGAAGAGTTTGAAATTCTTTGCTTATATTAACCCATGCATTCTTACGGCCTTCCTAAGGGAAAACAGTTCTGTTGAGCAGTACTGACCTCTTGCCAAAGATGTCAGGGAGGGGATGGCTATTCATATGTGGGCTAGACTAGATGACCTCTTTGGTACCATCAAGCCAAGTGGTTCTTTGAATTGAGTATCCCCATTTTGCCATTGGGTGAAACTTGGGGCAAGAGGATATTTCCACAGTTTTCAAGGTTTCTGCACAAAGCACAGAATAAAGAGGAAACAGCCTTCCCCTCTTGCCTTGAAGTTGGAACCTTGTGATTTATTTTAATAGGAGAAAGAAACACCAATATTACAGGGGCTTTTCTGAAGTATAACTAAGTCTTAATATCCATAGGTTCATAGAATCTCTGGGTTGGAAGAGATTTCAGACATTATCTAATCCAATTGGTATTTGAACCAGGAAATATCTCCTTTATAAAATGATGGACCCATGGTCATTCAGCCTTTGCTCAAAGACATACAGTGATGAGGAATTTGGGGAGGGGGCCAGAGACTATACTGAAAACTAAATTCCACAGTCTCAAAAGTCAACATAAGCCATTAATGCCAATCCAAACCAATTTGACTCAGATCAGTATAGCTTCCATGTCCTTATCTGCAAAACAAAGCAATGCAAGACAACATGGTAGAGTGGAAAGAATATGATTCCTGAGTGAGAGGATCTCAGACAAATGCCTTAGTTTCATCACCTCTATTACTGTGGGGCGTTAGATTGGGTGATTTCAAAAGTCCCTACTACTGTGCAGTGATCATATGAAATATTTATTAAAAAACTACTTTATGCACGGTATTGTACTAAAACTTGGGAACATAAAGATGAAATTAAAGAGTCCCTGCCCTCAAGTTGCTGATCATCTAGTTGAAGACATAGGGGATGTAAACAAGTTACTATCATATGAACTATATAAGGTACAGAGGAAAGATCACTTCAGGCTTCATCAGCCACTTTTGTTTTTCTTTGCAAGAAATTCTAGTGCTGTTATGAATTCATCAATCATTTGTCAAACCTCTTAGAGTTGAGGAAATCCCCAAGTTATTTTTGCCAAGAACTTTAAAATTATATTCTAAGTTCATGTTTTTAAAAAAAATAAAGATGGAACCTATGGATTAAAATTCAAGCTTTGGAATTCAGTGATATTTCTTAAAAATTTTATCCATTTGTTTATTACATTAAAATACCCAGTTAACTCCTTCTCTCCCTTCCCTCCCCCTATTAGAGAAGGTGCCATTTGAGAAAAAGATGTATGTTTATATAAAACTATGTCTTACTTATTTCTATTTATTAGTTTTTTCTATGGGAGTAGACATGTACCACAATAGTTCTGTAGCTGTATATAATGCTCTCTTGGTTCTTCTCATTTTACTCTTCATAATTTCATTTAGGTCTTTCTATGTTTTTCCAAAACTAACCTGTTTGTCATTTCTTACAGCACAGTAGTATTCCATTACAATTATATGCCACGACTTGTTTAGCCGTTCTCCATTTGATGGGCGTCCCCTCAATTTCCCATTCTTTCCCATCATGAAGAAGATCTGCTATAAATATTTTAGAACATTTAGGTTATTTTCTTTCCCCCTGATCACCTTAGGAAATAAACTGAATAGTGTTATTGCTGGATAGAAATAATTAGGTATACATTTAAAAAAAACTAGAAAAAAGAACAAAGTTAAAATCCTTAAATACTAAATTTGAAATCCTAAAAATTAAAGGCAAGATTAACAAAGTCAACGTAAGAAAACCATTGAATTATTATGTAAAACTAAGATATGGCTTTTTGAAAAAAAACTAACAAAATAGATGAACCATTGATTAATTAGTATGATTTTTTTAAAAGGTAGAAGAAAACCAAATCACTAGCATCAAAAATAAAAAGGGTGTGGGGGCAGCTGGGTGGCTCAGTGGATTGAGAGCCAGGCCTAGAGACGGGAGGTCCTAGGTTCAAGTCCGGCCTCAGACACTTCCCAACTGTGTGACCCTGGGCAGATCACTTGACCCCCATTGCCTACCCTTACCAATCTTCCACCTATAAGTCAATACACAGAAGTAAAGGGTTTAAAATTTAAAAAAATAAATAAAAAAAAATAAAAAGGGTGAATTTTCCACTAATGAAGATGAAATCAAAGCAATTATTAGGAGTTATTTTACCCAATTATATGCCAACAAATTTAACAACTTAAGAGAAATAGAAGAATACTTCCAAAATATAAATTGCCCAGATTAACAGAAGAGGAAATAGAATATCTAAACAAACTTATTTTAGAAAAAGAAATTGAACAAACCATAAATGAACTCCCTAAGAAAAAGCATTAGAACCAGATGGATTTACAAGTGAATTTTACCAAACATGTAAAGATCGTCTAATAATACTTCTAAAGATGCTAATATGTTCAAGGCCTTTGACAATGGACCACATTCTCTTTTCATGAGTCTGTTTTCCTAAGCTGTTTACTTGGATCCTAAAAGCAACTCAACATTTCTATTCATTCTTCCATCATCCACATTCAAGAAGGCAAACTTTCACTAGGTCACCTTGCAAGTAAAAAAAAAAAAAAAGATTTACCCTGACATTTTGTGACATTAAGTAAATCTTTCCATTGCTATGGATTTTATGGCCAAGTTCCACAAAGAAGGTAATTTCAAGAATTACAGGGCAAATATCATTTACTACTATGGAAAACATTCTCAATTACTGGAACTGTCCTTTATAGTTAAATTCCTAATTAAATAAACTGAATCTGGCTCAAAATCCCATAACCATGAGACCAGAGGCCTAACTAGGAATAGTTTTACCTGCTATGAGAAGACAGGATCAGACCTGTTCAGTCTCGAGAGCAAAAGTAGGAACCTGAGGTGAAAGCAGCAGGGAGGAAGATTTAGATTTGGTATAAGAAAAAACTTCCTCACAAGCAAAATTGTCCAAAAATGAAATTAAGATGCCTTATGAGATAATGAGATAATGAGGTATTCAAGGAAAGGCTGGATGACTATAGGACTTGTAGAAGGGATTCTTGCACATGTTTGAAGCAGAAGAAATGTTCTCTAAGGCTCCTTAAAACCTGTGGTAATCTCCACATCATGATGAAGCATCTTATTGGCAAAACAGAAAAGAGATATTTAAAAGGGGATAAGAGAAATAAACCTAGCAACAATACACCCAGACTGAGAGGCTAATGTGAAGGTGAATGGTAAGGACAGTCAGAGAGGAGATGTACTTATTCTGGGAGAAAGGATGGTCTAATCTTTGTTTCTGAGAAGCTTGAGGTAGAAGAGCGGTTCTTAACATAGGGCTCATGAATTTGTTTTTAAAATATCATTTGATATCTGTATTTCAACATAATTGATTCCTTTGTATTCTTATGCATTTTATTTTATGCATTTTAAAATATCATTCAAAGAAAGGTTCCACAGATTTCACTAGACTGCCAAAGGTTAAGAAGTCCCCAAGAGAGGTTTATCAACAGCACAGGAATCTGGGATACAGATGGTCCAGGGGTGCTGTTTCTTCTCTAGGGGGGTGCAGACCTTCAGAGGATGCTAGGCTATGCTTCCAGAATGAAGAAATATGCCACTCACCTTCTGGCAAAGAACCAAGATGTAGAATGATCATGTGGGATTTGTTATGCTGATTTGTGACAAGGGTTTGGGGTTTGCTTTTTTTGTTGGAGGAGGGCAGGGGAGGGAAAGGAAATAAATGCTGAAATAAAATAAAAATTACATTTTTTTTAAAAGATGGGCAGTTAGGAAGTGGATGGAGTCAGGAAGAGCTGTGGTCAAAAGTGGTCTCAGATACTAACAAGCTGTGTGACTCTGGGTCACACCCTTTGTTTGCCTCAGTTTTTCTCAACTGCAAAAAGGGGAATAATCACACAACACCCACCTCCTAAGGTTGTTGTGAGAATCAAATGAGATAATTATAAAATGCTTAGCATAGTACTCAGCACTATATATATGTGAGCTATGCTTGTTACTAAGATGCTAGGCAAGGCACAAAGATTGAAAAAGCTATCAAAGGTCTCAGAAGACATCCAGTTTAATTTATACATGCACAATAATCCCCTTTGCAACTTCTCTGAATAGTGAATAGCCAGTCATCCCCTGATTGCCTCAAGTGAGGAGAAACCCACTCTCTCCTGAGGTGGTCCACTCCATTTTGGGGTACTCTAATTAGGAGGCAGTTTTTCCTGGCATCAAGCCTAAATCTGCCTTTCCTATCCCAAACAGAACAAGTCTAACTCAACTTTCCTGAGAACCCTTCTTCAGCGATGCCCCACTAGCCTTCTGTTAGTTAGGGCTTTCAGTGAGGCTCTTAAGATGACAACAGCATCACCTCCCCATTGCATTTCTCCTCAGGTACCCACCAGAATGTATTGTCCTCCAGCCGTGGCATCTTGGAGAATCCCACAGGAAGACATTGGGGGGGGGGCAGGTAGAAGACCTAGGAGGACCATTTCAAGAGGTTATACTCCTGGAAACTTCCCTGGAATAGATGTGTGGAGCAAAGGACCTTTTTCATGTATCTGTGTGGGAAGGAAAATCTAATAAGCACTAAAGTTATCCAGTAATGATATTAGTGTGTAGAAGGAAGCCCGTCTCTAAAGGAACAGCCATTCCTGCTCAATTTCCCAGAAAGCAAAGCCAGTTCCCAAAGACTCTGTGTTCTGGAAGAGCTAGAAAGTCATGGCAAGGTTAGAAAAAGGAAGGAAAACAAGAACCCAACCCTGAAACATCCCTGTATCAGCTAGTGCCAAAAGCAGATGCTTTTTGCTCATAATTATTATTATGATAATTCATTTAACTAGGAATAAAATAGGGCATGATTGTTTACCACAGCCTGTTTCCCTAGACAGGCAGAAAGATGAGAAGAAAAATCTCAGAGGTTTTGCTCTTGGTTAAATGAATAATTTTCTCCATTTAACCAGGAAAAAAAAACACATAACAACAAAAATTATTCATCTCCACATGAGGCAACGATTGTAAATAAACATCTTACACCTTCTTGCATAGAAGGCAGGGCAAGAACAAGCTGCCAAGGAATTAAATCCATCTTGAGTTTGATGTCCGTCAGAGAAAAAAAATCATGGTCTTTCAGAAGCCTGCTCATTCAGCAGCTGTTTGACTTCACTATGGTCAGGAGGGACCAGTTTCCAAAGCCAAGTAGAATGGTTGTGAAGTGAAAGCAGCATCCAAAAGCTTTAGGTGGAAACGGCAACATGGTGCGATGCAATGAGCGTTAGCTTTAGAGTTGGTGCAAATCTGTTGGTCTCTGCTACTTAACATCTACAAGTCTTTGGCCAAGTCATTATATATCACTAGACCTCAATTTCCTTATCCACAGAATAAGGAATTAGGGGCTAGACTGTCTATCTCTGACAACCTACAAAGGAAACAACATTTTTAAATACCAATGTGCCAACCACCATATTAGGTGCTTTACAAAGATCATCTCACTTTACTGTCACTCTGGGAGGTAGGTGCTATTATTATCCCCATTTTAGAGGTGGGGAACTCATGGCAGACAGAGGTTAAGTGACTTGCCCAAGGTCACATAGCTAGTAATCATCCCAGTCTGGATTTGAGCTCAGCTTGCTGCTCCACTGCAGCTACCCAGTTGCCTCTACAATATTATAGCAGTAGGGAAAGACAATACAAATTTGAATCAAGAACAACATTTATAGATAGTCAAGGCACCTAAGCTGTGCTTTCATCTCCCAGGGCATCACTAAAACAATCAACAGAATGTCAGTCGTGACAGGATAAAGGTGGGGGTGGCACAGGGGCAGAGGAGGTTGGAGAGGGAGATCATGACTCATCCTGGAGAGGAAATAGGAAGAGTAAGGTTGACTGGAAGAAATCAAAGAAAAGTTGAATCACCATAGAGGGAAGACAGTGTTGGCCCTTCTGCTAAGAATGCTGTTTTAGGACCTAAGTTTCCTGTGTGGGCTGGTCTGCCTCTCCCTAGGGAGCCTGGTGACACCCTCTTCTAGGGGTTCACCATATTGATGTCACCATATTGATGCCAGGTTTAATGCAGGTTAAGCCACTGAAGCTCAGAACTCTGTAGTTGAAGAGCTTCACCAGCCTGCCCAGTAATAGGTAAGGATTACAAATGTGCACCACCACACTGGGAAAAACTCACTTTCAAAGATGGAGCCTGTAGAAGAAGCTCAGGGTTTAGAGGAAAAGAATATGGGTTCAAATTTCATGTTTGCACTTACCAACTGCTTGGCCTCAGGCAAGTAACTTAATCTCCCTGGCCCACAGTTTCCTCATCCAAAAAATGGGGATAATAATCCCCTGTACTTGGAGTCTCGTGGAGGATCTGGGAGGAAAAAGCTTTAGAACCTTAAAGCAATATAGAAATGCTTCTGTTTGCACCTTCTGGAGTGAGGTCAGAGCACATGCATTCTCTTGGAATAATGTGCCTTTGCAAAATGGAACAGAAGGTATCCAGGATATAAATATCCTTCTACTCTGTTAAATACCTTTATTTATAGAAATGAAAGTTAGGAACTAGGATTAATTGCTGCAATATGAAGAAAACGGAAACTAATTAAAAACGAAATCTTCGCAAGCTACTGAAGGGCTGAGGCTCCCTAGGAAGGTGCCCTTCACTGGTAGGAAGATGCTGTGTAACATGGGAAGATCACCCTTTGTCTTCTTGAGTCATCTCACACATACACACACACACACACACACACACACACACAAACACACACATACACACACACACATACACAAACACACACACACACACACACACACACACACACACACACACACACACACACAAACACCACACACACAAACCCAGCTCTCTGCACACATTGCTAAATCAAATCTCCTCATTCTAGATGGTCAAACTTCCAAAGCCTGTTGAGGGGAAGAGGCTTGCCCAAGGTCACATATCATGTCCTTCTGGGGGGTCAAAGTTAAAGCCAACAAAGGAATCCAGGTCTCAGTGGCTGTCCTCTGACCTCCAACTGGGATCAAGTTACCCCAAAGGGCAACAACTATTTTTACACTAGTTTGTGGGGGCATCTTGTATAGCGAGCATTTTTAGAATAGTGATGGAAGTGATGTTCTAGTCTGAGATTTTAAACCAAGTAACTGGGCATCTTTGCAAGTGGCCTAGACTGCTTTTTTGAGGTAACCCAAATCTCCTTCTGAAATTGCTTTTCCCAAGGTTAGCAATGAGCTCTTAATTGCTAAATTCAATGGCCTTTTCCAGTTCTCATCTTTCTTGACCTCTCTGCAGCTTTTGGCACTGTCAACCAGTGTAGCAGGGCCAACAAAACTTTAAGTGCGACAATACTTCCCATAATTCCCATAATAGTTCTATACCCTTTCCTTATTAAATGTAGGAGGATATGGCTTTGCTTTTAAAAATTCTGTAACATCAATAACTATCCTTTTGCACTCTAAGGAAGGTAAATGAATCAATAGTGCTTACTAGAGAAGACATATGCATATTCACTTATATTTGGCTATTTTAAAAAATGAGAGAGAGCCTGGCATAGCCCCTTGGAAGAGGGCTGGTTTGGGAGATAGGAAGATCTGGGTTCAAGTCCCACAGATATAGATATAGATATAGATATAGATATAGATATAGATATAGATATAGATATAGATATAGATGATATAGATATAGAGAGAGGCTATGTGATGCTAGATAAGTCATTTATCCCCTCAGTGCTCTGGGTGACTCTCAAAGACTCTTAAGTTGCAGAGAAAATGTCAGTTGGCATCAGTGGAGGAAGTTTCTCATCTGGGAGTTCTCTATAGTATACTAAGAAAATCATAGGTCAATCTCAATCACTGAACCTATCCCTCACTTATATTAATATATTAGGGTATGTTAGATCTTCGTATATTCCCCATGGAATTTGCATTAATATTTCCCAAGGGAGGAAAATACCTCTGGAAGGTCTTTGGTTCCTCACATGAGAAAACAAGTCAAGGCCATCATCCTCACACTTAGCAGGAAATCTGCAGGTACCTTGTAAGAGCTGACTATCCATGGGGGCAGCTGGGTGGCTCATTAGTTTAAGAGCCAAACCTAGAGACAGGAGGTCCTGGGTATAAATTTGACCTCAGACACTTCCTAGATGTGTGATCCTGGGCAAGTCACTTAACCCCTATTGCCTAGTCCTTCCTGCTCTTTTGCCTTAGAACCAGTACACAGTTTTGATTCCAAGATGGGAGATTTTTCTTTAAAAGTTTTCTTAAAAAGAATTAATTCTCGGGGGCAGCTGGGTAACTCAGTGGATTGAGAGTCAGGCCTAGAGATGGGAGGTCCTAGGTTCAAATCTGGCCTTAGACACTTCCCAGGTGTGTGACCTTGGGCAAGTCACTTGACCCCCATTGCCTACCCTTACCACTCTTCTGTCTTGCAGCCAATGCACAGTATTGACTCCAAGACAGAAGGTAAGGGTTTTAAAAAAAAAGAATTAATTCTCTCTTGCTTATTGATTTCACCCCTAAACTTAGATTTTCCCCTTTTATCAATAACTATAAAGGTAAGTGTCCCTCTGTCCTCAGGCAGCCACAATACCAGGCATCATAGGAAAAAATCCTCTATGTACTAACCTCTAGAAAATCAGAGAATATCTCAGTGTTCCTATCCCCTTCCATGTTTAATGTACATCAATTTTCCAAAACACAAATCCTAAAGTAGAGAGAGCAGATAACACCTCAGTCCCCAACAGTCACCATCCCAGCACCTCTGAAAGGAATGGAGTATCTCTAACTCAAATCAGAGATGAGACTTTTCTGATACAAAAAGTTAAAATGTGAATTTTCCCCCCTCCAAAGTACAATCACAAGGTCACCACATAATTGCTCATTTGGAGAGACATTAGCTGCCAAATGAAGGAAAAAATGAAAAAGTTTCCTCCTCATTTTTAAACTCCTTGACCTCAAAGAAATTCCACTCCAGTTGCTGCAGTGACTGGCTCTAATGTCACTCTGCCCCCTCTCCTAGCTACTCCTACAAACTTGCCTATTTCTGTCAAGGACATCACCATCCTTCCAGTCACCCATGATCATAACTTCAGAGTCAACCTTGATACTTCCCTCTCCCTCAACTCCTCCCCAAATCCAATCAGGCACCAAGTTTTGGCTTTTCTACCTCCACATTTCCTTTCTTCTATTCTCATAACTCACTCTCCCATTTTGATCTCCATCCCTTCTCCTCTAATCTATTGTAGTAATCCAAGAAATCCACCTGATGGGACCATCTGCTTCCTGCTTCTTCCCTCTTCAAGTCTTCCTCTACATAGCTATTATCAAACCATCTTCCTAAAACACAGGCCTGAGGAGGTCCTTCCCCTGTTCATGACTATTGGGTGATTCCTTATTGTCTCTGGGATAAATTCCCACTTCCTCCACTTGGCAGTTAAAGCTCCTCACAGTCTGGGTCCAGTCCATCTTTCTAGCTTTATTTCAGATGCCTCACCATAATGAACTCTTCACTCCAACTAAACTATCACTTGCTGCACCCCATCTCCCACGTATGCATCTTTCCATAAGTCATCCCCAAGCTGGCAGCATAGAGGTCATCCAGCACATTCTCCTAAATGGCACAGCCTGCTATTGAGAGGTGCTGGGAACAGAACAGGAAACAAATGTTTCTTTAGAACACTTCATTTCTTTTAAAACGGCACGATTCTTCAGAATTCCTCAGTATTTGTAAGATCAACTAATCAGTCATTTTTAAAGGCCTCTGGCCAAGGGACTATACTCTCTATAAATATTAAGAACTGAGGTTTTAATCCAGTAGTGCTATTCACAAACCAAGATTTTCAAATTACCTTAGTCTGTTTAAAAAAAAGGGGCACACCTAACAACTGAGGAACAAAAGGAAGCCACTTGGGGCAAATAGTCACGGCCACCTATGGAAGCGATTATACATTTTTTTAAAACTTTTCTCTGTATAAGAATTTATTATTTCTTCTTCCCATCACTCCTCCAAATGGACAACAACAGAAAATAAAATAAGATCCTCATAATAAATATCTATAATCAAGCAAAACAAATTCCCACATTAGCCCAGGCTAAGAATGTATGTATTCTTCTAGATTTTATATCCATTACCTCCCTGGCAGGACATGGGTGGGATGCTTCATCTTCAGTCCTCTGGATTTGTGGTTTATGTAATATTGATTTTTTAAAAAATCTTTGTCAATTGCACTTGCCAGAGATAAAGTCTATTCTCTCAGCTTACAATAGATTGGTCTCTTGAGCTGGGAGGGTCTCTTTACATGTCCATCAAAATTCCAAATGAGATCTCATTTCTCTTCTCTCCCCCAAATCCAGCACCTCCCAGAGCCCACTTCCTCTTGCCTGGAAGTTTTACCCTCCAGCTAATCAGTCTTTTAGAGCAGCCTCTGGGAAAGTCAGCATCTTGCTATTTCCGGGACTTATTAATTTGGGCAGCTGCTTACAGGATGTTCAGAAGAGGGAGTTTGATAATAATGTGCTCTGGGCTAGCAGGGGGCTCGGATGGGTATCTTTGTTGTTCACCTTTAAACCCTTGCTATTTCCAGCTTCTCAGAGGAAATGCCAAATTCATCTTTATAAACACTGTCCAATTGACACACTTTCTGAAAGCTTCTATTAGTGTCTATGGCATCTTTCTGCATGATAAGCAATCTTTCTATTGATCCCCCCAGGCAGGCAGGGCTTTATGTTCATAGGATTTCAATATTGCCAGGAAAATGTGGTCTGATGGAAACGCTTATGTAGCTACACCCCACTGGAGGTTGGTTACCCACCTAGAAGAGTGGTTTGTTCACCAAGGACTTGCTCTCAGTCATTCCTTTCAAGCCCTTTCCTTAGGAGCTAGTCTCCTAGGAATGGATTGAATCAAAGCCCAGTCATACTCTGAACATGCAAAAGCAAGCTTGCCCAGTACATCCTCTAAGGCACTGCCTGCCTCCTAGAGTGGAGTCCCAGCTTCAAATGGCTGGTCTCTTTCTTCCCGAGACATAAAGCGGATCTCAGCCACTGGCGAGGTGGTAAAAATAAAATCATTCCAGAAGGGGGGACCTGTCACTTCACAGCAGAGCCCAACGATACTGGGCTTGAACATGCAGCACTTGGTAAGTCCTTTTCTAACCTAGACAGCCACCACTTACAAGATGCTACCTGGCCCTTTAGCATAGCAATTTTACCCCTGGGCATATATTCCAGGGAGGAAAAAGGAAAGGAGAGGAGAAAAGGAAGGAGAGGAGAGGAAAAAAGGAAGGAGAGGAGAGGAAAAAGGAAAGGAAAGGAAAGGAAAGGAAAGGAAAGGAAAGGAAAGGAAAGGAAAGGAAAGGAAAGGAAAGGAAAGGAAAG
>NC_058135.1:119879639-119945717 GCF_016433145.1 Gracilinanus agilis | reverse complement strand
ATATATATATATATATATATATATATATATATACCATCGTATCATCTGCAAAGAGTGATAGCTTAGTCTCCTCATTGCCTACTTTAATCCCTTGGATTTCTTTTTCTTCTCTAATTGCTATCGCTAGTATTTCTAGAACAATATTAAACAGTAGTGGTGATAATGGGCATCCCTGCTTCCTGATCTTATTGGGAAGGCTCCTAACTTATCCCCATTGCAGATGATATTTGCTGATGGTTTCAAATAAATACTGCTTATTATTTTAAGTAAAGGCCCTTTTGTTCCTATGCATTCTAGTGTTTTCCATAGGAATGGGTGTTGTATTTTTGTGTGATTTCTATTAGTTTGGTTGTTGATATGGTCATTTATATGGATGGTTTTCCTAACATTGAATCTGCCTTGCATTATTGGTATAAATCCCACCTGTTCATAGTGGATGATCCTTGTGATAACTTGTAGTCTTTTGGCTAGTGTTTTATTTAAGATTTTTTTGCATCTATGTTCATTCAGGAGATTGGTCTATAGTTTTCCTTCTCTGTTTTTTATCTTCCTGGCTTGGGAATCCATACCATATTTGTATCATAAAAAGCATTTTATAAAATTCCTTCTTTCCCTATTTTGTCAAATAGTTGAAGTCATGCATCTGAGAAGAAAAAAAATTAACTTATTTTCCCCAAGAGGAAAGTAAATTTGTTGATTATTTTCTTTGTATCTTTGTACCCCCAATACCTAGTACAATGTCTACCAGCTACAAAAGTAGGAGTTGAGCCAATATTTGTAAAATTTAATTAAAATGAATGGTAGGAAAAACACCCTACATGTCAAAGAGCTGGATTGTGAGAGTCAAATAAGATCATGGTTGAGGACTAGCAGCTAAGTAGTACACAGGTCTGCAATCTGGAAGTTCAAATCTGACCTCAAATAATTCCTAATGTCTGTGTGACAGAGGGCAAGTCTAATGATTTAAGTCAATCCTAGATCAGGAAGGCTAACTTGAAAGAACGAATAACATCAGTTTTGTCAGCATGGCTCTCCTTTTGGCAAGTCATACTTAGGCAATCCCAATTGTCTAGATCTTGCTGTTCAGTCTTAGAATTAATACTAAGACAGAAAAAAGGTTAAAAAAAAAAGATCACGAGTGGAGGAGAAGAAATGCAAATATCCTTTGCAAAATATAAAATACTATGCCAACTTCAGCTATTATATTCTCCACTCAAGACCTCCTGTCATAGAGATAACCTTGAGTTCTCGGGATATATCAGACAACACACACTCTGGAAGGATTTGCCAAGTTAAAAAGATTTTGGGCATTGTAATAGACCATTTGTCTGTAGTATGGGCTAGACTAGACCACCGGGAAGCTTACCACAAGGTGTAAACTGCCAAATAAAGATTTTATTTTATTTTTTGTCCACAGCAAATCCCAAAGATGATTTTACTAAAGCATTCAGGAAATATGAGATGTATCTATAATATATCAATGAAAAGGGTAGCTACACTGTTCAAATCATGGATTTTTTAATGTTCTGCATTTATATTAATATATCATCAGTGCAGAAAGATTTTTAAAAGGAGAAAGGAGAAGGGAAGAGAATGAGATTATAGTTATGATAATGAGAAAGTAATAAACAAGTAAGAGAGGATACAATCCATGGTAAAGTGGAAGGAGCCATGAATTAGGAATCAGAGGACCCTAGTGTTCACACAGAAGTTCTGTTATTTCAAACAAGTTGTTCCATTTCTCTGGAACTCAGTTTCCTCATCTAAAAATAGGGAGGCTAGACTAGATGACCTCTCATGTACCTTCAAGTTTTAAAACTTATGATCCTACATCTTTTCTACAATCTATTGCCATTTTAATTATTGATAACTTGTTTAAATAGGTCAAAATTGAATTGTTTCAGTTGAATGCCATGTCATTTTCTCACCACTGGTCTTCTGATTTAATTTTTTGTAAAAGATTGATTNGCCATGTCATTTTCTCACCACTGGTCTTCTGATTTAATTTTTTGTAAAAGATTGATTTTCACCATCTTGCCCAGATTGAAAATTCAGGATTACTTAATCCCAGTCCCAGAGTTTAGACTTGCTCAGGTTCTGCTCTTGGTTGGTTTACCTCTTCTTTGGAAACATGGTGGCCTCCCCTACAATTAGAGACTCATTATATTACTGAAAAACATGGAGAAACTAATTTAAGACAGTCTACTATAACTATGAACTTCTAAACTCAAAAGATATCCTAGCCTCAGCTTCTCTAATACCTGGGGATGCAGATGTATGCTACTATGCCTGGTCTTCTTTTCTTCAAAAATCTTTGATTTGGCAAGTTGATGGTCTGGCTGGATATGTTTGTGTGTGTGACTATACTGATACTGTGTGAGTGCACAATTTGTTCTTACTAGGTAAAGCTGAAATATTCCATCCTTGAAATATCATGTATGCTTCAGTAATATTCTTACTTAATTTAAAATAGTTTTCAGGACTCATGTTAAACTCAATAAATATAATTAAGGTTCTGCTATTAATTTTTCACATTAAAATCATTTTGAATAAAATAGTTTATTCACAGAGTGTTTCATTTATACTGGGTGGGAAGAAGAGAAACTTTTTTTGGTGTAAAAGGGCTACTGTCTATTAACTAATTTATTGCAATTTTCTGTATAGATTTTAATCTGATCACCTTATTAGATAATTGGGATAGGACAAATGTATAAATAATTAATAAAATAGCCATTAACATTATATATATGTACATAAATTATTCAGGAATGACTCCTTTATCAGTAATAAGTTGTTCATCCTATTTTTAAAAATATAATCAATTTCATTTTTGTGGCATTATTTAGTATTCACCATTGCTTATAGGCCTACTTATTATTTTCTCCATGAATGACACTGCATTCTCCATGAACAGCCTTCAAGAACCCAGGGTCATCTCAACATCATGATGAAATATTTGCCTAAGACTTTGGAATTTGTAGGCATGTAATTCCACTTTGTGTACATAATAGGTTGTTGTTTTTTTATTAGTTGTTAGTTCTTTTTTGATGATGATTATTCTTCTTGTGGTCTCTATTTCCACCTTGATTATGTTCTCTTCAATATGCCCTTCTCTCTAGTAATATGTATAACACAGTATATTGGTGTGTGTCTTGGGTAGTGTCTATAAGTCCTTGGCCTCTCTTATTCCATATTCCTGCTCCCAATCTATTTCTCACCATCTTTACCTAACCCCATTGTTGAATTAAAACCATTAAGTATCAAGATATGTGTTGACAAAACTTAGGAGTCTTATTTTTCTTTCAAGAATTTCTTTACCTCTTCATCCTCTATCAGATATTAACACAAAAGCTGCAATCATGTTCCTTGTGTTGTTTTATTTTTTCCCAAATCCTTATCATCCTCTAGATATTGAGCTCAAGTCTCAAATGGTGACCATATGTCCAATAGAATGGTGTTTATATGTTGTATTTGGACATGTAATAATATCAATGCTTCCAATTTCTTTGTCTCTGCAAAGGGAACCTGTGAGCTATCCTTTCATTTACTGTAGCTCCAGTTTTTTTCTGGTTTAATTCATGGTGAAAAAGTCAAGATGGATATTATTCAGTTATTTCAATAGTATATCATTGACCAAGGAACTCACAGTTCAAATGCTAAATTTGTCAATATTCTAAAAAAGTGTGATTCTTAGCATTCCCTGCCTTTTCTATTTTTGTCCACCAATATTATAGAAATAGGGGAACCACACAAGACTGAGTTTCATTTTGCATTCTTGTTTCATAGGTTCTCATGGCCAAAGAATTCATCACTAAATGGCCTGCCTATTGGTGATGAGCTCTTCCACATTTGGTTACATTGATCTTTAGAAAGCAAACTCATTCTGTAGTATGGAAACATCTTCAGTCCTTTCTGGTTTAAGGGTTAAATTAAGTAGTTCAACAAAATGAAGAAAGCAGTTTAATGGAAATTTGTTTAATTTAAGAAAGAAGTACAGATAGAAAGAAAAGAAGAAAGAGATTATTAAACTTATATCCTATAAGTATACCTAAAATTCCTAATAACTACCTAAAATTTCCTAAAACTATCTCTAACTGCCTTCTGAGGACAGTTTCTTCTGCCTGGCACACCAGGCCTACTCTACTCTACTCTATCTATAAATTATTCACTAACTCCCTAAAATAATGAACAGCCACCACTCACTCACTCCTTCAATCAGTTTTCTATAGCAACCCAACTGTCAGTAGCCAACTGCCAGCAGATCCTTGCCTCAGAGAAAAACCTCCTGCTCTCTAGAGATCCCAGAGGCAAAAGACCCTCAACTGTCAGGGGCTGCTTCCTTCATCTCCTCACTCACCAACTGTCCCCCCTCACTTCCTGTCCAAGGGCAGGCTACTTCCTCTCCTCAGTCCTGGTCTCCCTGGTAGCAGAATCTTCAGCTCTGGCTCACGGACTCCTGTCAGTTCTGATCTACTTAGAAACTCTGCTTTCTAGCCTCTTAAGGAGACAGAGTGAGAGACTAAGAAAATCCCTTTAACACTGGTAAGACAGAACCAATAAGACACTGGATTCTCCTTGAACAACCTTCAAGAACCCAGGGTCAACTCCACATCATGATGAAGCATTTGCCTAAGATTGTAGTCACAGGAAGGAATTTAAGACCAAGCGAGAGATAGAGAACATTACAAAATGTAAAATGAATCATTTTGATTACATAATTAAAACCAAATTAAATACAAACTAAACCAATGTAACCAAAATTAGAAAGAAAGCAACAAACTGGGAAAAAATCTTTAAAACAAAACTCCGAATTTTTAATTCAATGTTTTTTTTCTAATTACCCAAATATATAAGGACCTAAGTCAAATCTACAAAAAAAAAAAAAAAAAAAATCAAGTCATTCCCCAATCCACAAATGGTCAAGGAATATGAATAGGCAGTTTTCAGATAAAGAAATCAAAACTATCAATAATCACATGAAAAGGTTTTCTAAATCCCTCCTGATTAGAGAAATGCAAATTAAAACAACTCTGAGGTACCACCTCATACTTAGCAGACTGGTCAATATGGGAGAAAGGGAAGTGATAAATGTTGGAGGGGATGTGGCAAAATTGGGACAATAATGCATTGCTGGTGGAGTTGTGAATCAATTCAACCATTCTGGAGGGTATTTTGGAACTCTGCCCAAAGGGCTTTAAAAGAATGCCTACCCTTTGACCCAGCCATACCACTGCTGGGTTTGTATCCCAAAGAGATAATAAGGAAGAATACTTTACAAAAACATTTATAGCCACACTCTTTGTGGTGGCAAAAAATTGGAAAATAAGGGAGTGTCCATCAATTGGGAAATGGCTGAACAAATTATGGTATCTGATGGCGATGGAATTCTATAGTGCTGAAAGGAATAATGAACTGGAGGAATTCCATGTGAACTGGAAAGACCTCCAGGAATTGATGCAGAGTGAAAGGAGCAGAGCCAGAAGAACATTGTACACAGAGACCGATACACTGTGGCACGATCAGATGTAATGGACTTCTCTACTAGCAACAATGCAATGACCCAGGACAACCCAGAGGGACTTATGAGAAAGAATGCTGTCCACATTCAGAGAAAGAACTGTGGGAGTAGAAATGCAGGAAAATAAACATATGATTGATCACAAGGTTTGATGGTGATATGATTAGGGTTTTGATATTAAATGATCACTCTACTGCAAATGTGAATAACATATAAATAGGTTTTGAACAATGATACATGTATAACCCAGTGGAAATGCTTGTCAGCTCCAGGAGGGGGGAGGGAAGGATGGAATCATGAATCATGTTACCATGGAAAAATATTCTAGATAAATATTTTTAAAAAAGATTGTAGTCACATAATTCCACTTCGTTTACATAACAGGTTGTTTATTAGTTACTAGCTCTTTTTTTTATCATGATTGATCTTGTCATAGTCTGTATTTCTACTTTGACTGTGTTTTCTTCAACATGCTTTTCTCTCTGGTAGTATGTTTCCTCTTTTATAAAGGGATGGGGACATAATAATCCCTAAGGTCCCTTTCAAATAGAAAAGTTTAATATTCTAAGGCTATTTAGTTCTGCACTCCTTTAATATGTACTCCACATAGTCCCTCTCACATACCACTATCATTCACCCCTTTGTACCATCATTTGCGCCATACTTCTTCCCAAGAAAGCCCTGTATTTCTTTGTATAAACCAAATCCTACACTTATTTTAAGGTTTTACCCAAAACAATCTTCCTTCATAAAGCCTTTCCTAATTCCTCACTTCACAGTGGAGACTGGGATTTGAATTCTAGGTCTAATATTTAGTACATTTTATCCCTGAACAAGTCATTTATACTATCAGCATCTTCTTGTTCCTATCGGTAAAACAAAAGAATTTAATTAAAGACCTACAAGTTCCATTTCAGCTTTCAATCTGTGATGATCCTCTCATCTGAATCTCTTCAGTATGTATATGTCACATTCTTGAACTCATTCTAATAAGGCTATTTTAGGAAGGTGACTGACAAACTAAAAGACATCCAAAAGAAGATGGCCAGGATTTATAAAAAGCTAGAAATGACACCAGATGAAAACAAATAAAAAGAACCAGGAATGTTTAGACAGAAGAAGAAAAGATTTGACACAGGGGGAGGGTGGAGAAGGATGGAACAGAATTCTTATTCTTTTCAATATTTCTTCATGTATTGAAGGCCTGACACATAGAAAGAGGACTACATTTATTTTTCTTTCCTGGACCCTTCACTTCTCTCTCTACACATACTCCCTTTTTTAGTGATATCATCAATAATCACTGGTTTAACTAACATCTCTAGGCAGAGGATTTCCAGATCCATCTATTCAGCTATGAGTTTCTCCTAAACTCCAGGCTCCCACATCACCAACTACTTAATGGACATTTCAAACGGAATATCCTTTAAGTATCACAAAATTTCTGACTAAAATAGAATTTGCTATTCCCCACCCCCCGAACCAGCCTCTTTCCCAAACTTCCAGATTCCTACTATGGTCACTTCCAGGTACCTCAATATCATCCTCAACTCCTTAATCTGTTACCCCACAGATACAAAGACTTGTAGAGTCTTATTGATTCCACTTTCACAATGCCTCTTGTATCTCTCTACTCTTCTCCCTTTTGGACACCACTTTTTTGTGCAAGGGGATAGTACAAAAGGAGCCAGAGAAGGCAGTTGCCAACAGTTGCTGACAGTTGAGACCAGAGAAAATTCTGGGAATTCTCCAGAGGAAGGAGGAAGAGGAGAGGTCTTCGGGCGGAAGACTGAGAAGAGAGAGGAGGAGGACATCCCAGCCCAGAACCAGTCCTGAGGACTTCCTGAGGATCTTTCTTGGGAAACTGAAACCCTGATTCCCTGCATAAATATGCAAACCCTGATCCACACCTTAGGCTATTCCATCAGCCCTTAGGCTATTAGACCATTCCTTCAGCCTATCCTCACCTTAAACCTCTTCTTTCAATTTATTGAAATACCAATTTTCATACTTCTGGACAGAATGGAGTTTTGAGCCTCCAATTCTTTGGGCAAGATCTTGCTATAAACTTTGGTGTGTTTTCCCACAACACCTTCCTGGTATTTCAGTTGAAAAGGAATTTGTCTCCATAAATTACACCATATTCACTCTACATATATTTTGTGTAAGTATGTACATTTGTGTGTGTATGTATGTAAACATGTTTCCCCAGAGAGCATGTAAGTTCTTTGAAGGCAAGGACCTTTTGATTTCTGTCTTTGTAAGCCCAGAAGCTAGCTAACTTCATAGGTTCATAATAAATCCTACATCCATCTATCTATCTATCTATCTATCTATCTATCTATCTATCTATCTATCTACTTAGTGAATGTTGATTGATTGATTGATTGATTCTTGCCACCAGAGGGCAAATCCAGAACAATTAGGAGGAAGCTATCAAGATGCAAATTGACAATTGTTGTCAGGAAATATCTTGCAATGATTAGAGTTATGGTAACATGGAATGAATTGCTTTGGGAGGTACTAAGTTTCCCTTAACAGGGGTCTACCAATAAAGGCTGGATAAACACTTGTTCAGTATTCCTAGATGGGCTTATTGCTCAGAATTTTACTAGTCGGTTTCTGAGGATTCTTTCAGTCCTGAGATTCTAGTGTTTCTGAATGGAAATCATGTTTTCTATTTGTTTTTGAATGTAAGTTGGGTCTCCCTAACTAGACTGTAAACTCCTCAAGGGTAGGACACATGTCTTTTATTCATGCTAAAGGCAGAGTGCTGCCCACAGTCACCAGTCAGAATATATCCTACTCACAGTAAAAGAGTTTATCCTCCTACTGCACCAGAATCAAAATCTCTTGGGCTCTCACTTGATCCCATTTCTGTAGGTTTTCCCTTTGTGTTTCTCTGGAATTGCTTTATGCCAGTCAAGTATCCAATGGGATTAAGTAGCTGATAAGAACAACCTCACTCTAGATAAATAAGTGAGAAACAGATGCCATGTGTGTCTGTATGTATGCACATTGCTATGCCCATGCATGGATACATACTCAACATGGCATCATACACAAGCATATGTTCACCTTGTCTGTGTTTTTACCCATGCTGAGATTTGCTCAGAAAAATCCACTTTTCCTTTCTTTAAGGCCTTCCAATGGATTCACGTACCAAATAACTAAATTATGTCTCAGTAGCTAAACAAATTATGCAAAATTATACACCATGAATATTTTATATTTTCAAACCCTGAAGCCAGACTTGAGACAGTTTTATGTCTGCAGCAACCCAGATCATACCCAGATGAATTCCACAATAGACAAATGGCTTCTCTTTCTGAAATGGCCTTTCCCCTTCCTTTTTTTTTTTTTTTTTTTTTTTTTTTTTTTTTTTTTTTTTGCTTTTGTCATGATTGGATTAATAAAGGGGGCTCACTGGTTTTATTGTACAGAGGTAATGCAAGTAATTGCAATGGGCTTTTTTTCTTCATCTGCAGAAAAGGGAAATCGTTCCCAGGAACTCTAAACCATATTAAACGTGCACTTCATTGCACAAAGGTAAATAGGGTGTTAGGCCTCCATTAAAAAAAAAAAAAAGCACAATTTACATTGTAAGAGAGTGAATCAGGGTGCTGCTAGATTTGACTTTTTTCTCTGTCTTAAATCTCATCTTAGACATCAAAATTACCTTAAAAATACATTTTCTCCCTAAATAACAGGAGTTTAGTCAGCCAGCTTTAAAAATCAAAAGAGAGAAATGGAGCTAAGTATGATCTGTCTTAAAGAAACTCCAAATTGCTTTAGAGTTCCAGGCTGGTTTTCCCCTTTTACCTGTATTAGATTTCTTGGAAACTTCTGGCTTTAAGGAAGAGGTGCCTGTGAAGGTTGGTGTCTGCTCTCCCGAAGAGGCCAGCAGAAGAAAATGATGAAATTGTCAGTTAATAAGATTTCTTTGGCACCATTCCTTGGATCCGGGGATTCAGAGTCACCCAGGTTAATTCTTTAAATTGAGAAACTTTGAAATGGCCTAGAATCAGAGGCAGGTAGACAGAGATTTGTGTCTATTCCCATTTACTTCTGGTACTTGCTAGCATTTGAAAGTACAGCACAGAAAATTCAGCTGAGTCACAGCAGAGCAGAAAAGACAATGCAGAGAGGCCAGTCCCCAGGCTGTCAAGCCACCAGGCAAATCCATAGCTCTCCCTTTGCCTTCGCTGAAAAAAAAGTACAAAAGATTTAGCCTTACCCACAAATCACTGGGAATATGGCCAATTGCCCTTCACCTAAAGAAGGGGTTCTTAACATCTTATGTGTGTGTATGTGTCAATGTGTGTGTGTGTGATGCGTCCCTTTGGCAGCCTGATGAAACCTAATATTATTGTGCTTTGTTGATTATATTGATGAATGAAGAAAATGCTAGATTCCAGTTAGTAGTGAAAATAAAGAGGAAAATTTTCCCATCCAAATATATAGACCCCAAGAACCGCACATCTACTCATATTCCACATAACATGTTCAAAGCAAGCCACAGCCACATTGGTAGTCAAAAAAATTCCATCAGACTGGGGGAAGGGGGTGGGGAGTTAATTTAATGACATGCATTGTTATATAATACAATGTTAAATTATTCTTAAATTTTTTTAACTNTCCATAGCTCTCCCTTTGCCTTCGCTGAAAAAAAAGTACAAAAGATTTAGCCTTACCCACAAATCACTGGGAATATGGCCAATTGCCCTTCACCTAAAGAAGGGGTTCTTAACATCTTATGTGTGTGTATGTGTCAATGTGTGTGTGTGTGATGCGTCCCTTTGGCAGCCTGATGAAACCTAATATTATTGTGCTTTGTTGATTATATTAATGAATGAAGAAAATGCTAGATTCCAGTTAGTAGTGAAAATAAAGAGGAAAATTTTCCCATCCAAATATATAGACCCCAAGAACCGCACATCTACTCATATTCCACAAAATGTGTTCAAAGCAAGCCACAGCCACATTGGTAGTCAAAAAAATCCCATCAGACTGGGGGAAGGGGGTGGGGAGTTAATTTAATGACATGCATTGTTATATAATACAATGTTAAATTATTCTTAAATTTTTTTAACTTTAAACAAAATTTTAATTTAATTTATTTTATTAACTATTTTAATTTGTTTAATAATTAATTAATTTTTAATAATTTTTAAATTTAATTTTAAATAAAATTATTTATTAATTATGTATTTATTAATAACATATGAGGTGTTGAGAATAATAAAGACAAAAATGAAAACCAGTTTCTAACCTCAAGGAACTTACAGCCTTGGGCTCAGGGAGGGAGGCACATATAGCACATACACATATATTTGGGATCATTTCAAAACTCTCGCTTCTCCTTCCCAACCCCACTTGTGGTGTGGTAGAGCATATGCCAGGCAGTGTGTGTGGAGCTGAGCTGAGCTGCCTTATAAACATTTCTGGTGGGCCACCTGGGCTCTGGTTCAGCACTAAAGGACTGGACAATTCGAGATGAGACAGCAATCCCCTCATCAGCCACTGAACCAGAAAGAGCCACACTCTCAGCAGAATGAGAAGCAACTTCTGCTCTCCCAGTCTTCTTTGTCCCCTTTTCAGAGTATGCAGCGTGGAACTCTCTCTCTGGGACTTCTTGAGAGGTGCTTTTCTTCCCCCCTTCCAACTCCCAATCCCCCAGCCTGGAGTCCATCAATGGCAGCTGATGATGGATGCACATGACAACTGAGAGTATATATTGCGGCCAAAGCCTGAGGCTGCAACAGGGACTCCCTAGCACCCTTTCCTACTTTAGGTTTCTTTCCTTGAGTATAGGTGACTCAGGCAAGATAGACTTTAACCACTTCGGGAACTTGAGAGCTCCTGAGTTCTTCAATTAGTGCTCATCATACTACAGGAAGATCCCCCCTAGAGCCATTATGATGCTTTCTAGAGAAAAAAAAAATGACCACAGAGAGAGGATGAGTCTTAGCATTGCCTGACAGAAGACATGAAACTTGAAGTTGGTTAGACAGTGCAGAATTGAGGTGAAAAATGAAAAACCTATTTTTCAGGCACATTAAATATCCCAGATTCTAATATTGTAAGTACCAATCCATCATCCCCCATCCCCACATGACCTGAGATGTTTTTGTCAGTGGATGCTTGTCAATCTATTAGGGTTCAAGCATTTCTTTTATGTGGAAGAAAGTAATGGTTTTCTTCTACTTGACCTACATTGAACACTGAGTACCATCTTGCTCTCTTCTGGGGGACATCCTAAAGATGAATTAGTCACATCTGAATTTTAGGTGATTTTCTTCTTGAAACTTTAAGGATAAAGATGAAGTATAAATAACCTGCAATAATGAGAAAGGTTATGACTACTCTTCTTAGAGGTCAGACTCTCTTGGGACTAAATTTGGCATCCAACTGAATCCAGAATTGAGGAATATCTTTCTGGAAGATAGGATAGCTAAGTGGCACAGTGAATAGAGTGCTGGGTCTGGAGTAAGAAAGATTTATCTGTTGGAGTCCAAAGTAAGTCTCAGATACTAGCTGTGTGGCCCTGAGGAAGTCACTTAACCCTGTTTGCCTCAGTTCCTTCATGTGTAAAATGAGCTGGAGAAGGAAATGGTAAACCACTCCAGTATCTTTGCCAGAAAAACCCAGATGGGGTCATGAAGAGCAAGACATGACTGAAAAATAATTAAACATATTTTTCTTGAGGATGATATAATAAGAAAGGGTCTTTCAACTCTTAGATTCTGATATTGTCTTTCTCATCAGGCAGGCAGTTCCACAAGCCAACAATCTGATCTAAATCAACAGCAAGCATTTATTAAACACTTTTTATACAGAAGGCACTTTAGTAGGTGCTAGGAATACTAAGGGAAAGAAAAAGCAACCCTTGACAGTTCAAAGAACTTATATTTTACTGGAAGATTACAATTGCTAACCAATAATTATATACATTATTATTTGAGAACGGAAAGTAGGTCAGATATAACAACTTAGATTCCTTATTCCAGAACAATATACTCAGTAGATTTACATTATTGTCATATCATTAGCACACAAGATTCTTTAAAGAGATAAGAGAAGAGAGAAGTTCACCCAATGACCCTCTAATCATAAATATCAACAAGGAATATGAAATTCATATTCAAGTATTATCTATATAGCTGTGTAACCCTGGCAATGTGATCTTTCTGGCTTCAGACACTTACTAGTTGGGTGACTGTGGGCAAGTAACTAAACCCTGTTTGCCTCAGTTTCCTCATCTGTAAAATGAGCTAGAGAAGGAAATGGGAAACCACTCCAGTGTCTTAGCCAAGAAAACTCCAAATGGGATCACAAAAACTTGGGCAAGCATGACTGAAATGACTGAACAACAATATCAGCATCAAGGCTTTGGATCTATGCTTTTATGGAACTTTGCAACCAGTAGGTGTTTAATAAATGCTTGTTGACTTTATGATACTCTGAACTCTTACTACTCCACTTCTCCCTGTTCTCCCCACTCTATAACTCCTGTTTCCTCCCAAAAGGGCTTCCAATTTATGCCATTCCTTCTTTCAGTTTAAATTTCATTTTATGGAGACAGTATATATTTTCTGTTTCTCTTTGGGCAAATTATTTCAATGAAGTGAGACTCAGTTTCCACCTTTACAAAATAATGCTTAGACCCAGGGGAGTACTGATAAATATTAATTATTGGCTCTGCAAGAATGTCCAGGTCATTCTTTTAATGTTTCATTTATATTTTAACATGCTAATTGATGTTTGTGAAAAGCTTTAAAATGCTAACATTTTAACATGTTAAATATTTCATTTAATGTATTATTAACATTTTCTCCATCATTTTCAATCTAGACAATCAACAAAATAAATCAAGTGCTAAGTCTTTGCCAATTTCTGAGGTGTAAATAAATGCTCACACTGAAAATTTAACAATCAGCTCAAGCCAGTAGGAGCTAAATCCAGCACATCCCTATTTTTACTCCCTACCTTAGAGAAAGGAAAACATTTTAAGAATTTTTGTTTTAGGGGCAGCTAGGTGGCACAATGGATAAAGTACCAAATCTGGAGTCAAGAGGACCTGGGTTCAAATTAACCTCAGAAATTTCCTAGGTATATGATCCTTGGCAAGTCAATTAACCCTAATTGCACAGCCCTTGCCACTCTTCTGTTTTAGAATTCATACTAAGACAGAAGGTAAGGGTTTAAAAAGAAGATTTTTTTTTGTTTTGACCAGATGGGTTTTCAAAAACTTTAATTAATATAGAAAACTCCCTTAACTAATTCAGATGAACAACTTCTCTGTGATTGATCTTAACAGAGTTTCCTAAGCACTGAGAGGTTAAATTCAATAAACAGAAGTTAAGTGGCTTGCCCAGGGTCACCCAGCCAGCATTTGTCACAGTACAGATGAACCCAGGTCTTGACTCCAGGAAGGTTAGCTGCCTATCTGCTCTATTACTCTATTTCTCAAGCTTCACAGAGCACTTAATAAATTTGAGCTGCCATTTTGGTTTTCCATCTCCAGTGCTGTCAAGCTTGGGATAATACCATTTTGGGCATCCCTTCCTTTTGTTGTCTCCACTGGCCAGGGTCCCTTGAGCAATGATATGGTGACTTTAGACAGCGAGAATAAACAATCTGGGTATATCAGCCCTTCATAAACACCCTCCAATTAACTGAATTGCAAGGTTTGGACAAGGTGGCGCAATTATGTGCATAATCACCTCCAATCTCCACTTATTCACCCTTATCCTCTGCAGGCTTAGCTACTTTCTCTTCTAGAAATGCTGGCAGGACCTAGGTGGGTATAAACAGAGGGGCAGTTAAATATAGACATCGAGTGCTAGAATGAAAGGACTAATTAAGAACCAGGAAGTTGCTCTCGGGAAATTAAAATTGTTTGCCAAGGCATTCTTGGCTCTGCCAAAGTTGGTTTTGGCATGGAATGTTGATGTGAGAACTAAGCTTAGTGTAATAATACATCAAAAGAAAAAGAAAGACCCTTCCCCTCCACTTTGCTTTGGTTTGTTGACATACATCTTCCCCAAAAGTCATACTTTCTTCGAGAGAAATAAAATTGCTCTGAGACTGATCTGAACCAGATTCTTTCCCATGCCAGTCACTTATTCCCAAGGAGCTAATGAGCCTTCCTGAGTTCCTAGTTTACCATGATGATACGACTAGAGCCCTGGAGTAAATGCAGGAAAGCCTCATTAATTCAAACTCCACTATTGGACAGAGCCTCTGCCAGAGCTCCACAGAGCAGACCATGGAAAAAGCCATGAGTTTATAGTTTGGTATCCTTTCTAATGTTCCTTCCATGCTGTGGGACCCTGGATAAGTCCCTCCTCACTCTGCACCTAGATTCCTTCCTTTGTAACAGAAATGAGTTGGGACTAGGTGATCTTCAAGATCCATTGCATGATCCAGGACAACTCTGAGGGACTTATGAGAAAGAATGCTATCCACATTCAGAGGAAGAACTGTGGGAGTGCAGAAGAACACAGAAGAAAAGCAACAGCTTGATCACGTGGGTTGATGGGGATATGATTGGGGATGTAGTCTCTAAATGATCACTCTAGTGCAATTATCAATAATATGGAAATAGGTCTTGATCAATGACACATGTAAAACCTAGTAGAATTGTGCATCGGCCATGGGAGGGAGTTGGGGGGGAGGGGGAGGGAAAGAACATGAATCTTGTAACCATGTAAAAATAATCTTAATTAATTAATTAATTAAAATTTTCCAAATTAAAAAAAATCCATTGGAGCTCTAAGGGTTGTAATTTCTTCATCAGCCCAGGAAACTGAACTACCTTGTTTATTCAGATCCATTGGGACCCTCCTTCTACTCTCCTCAATTTCAGAGCTTGGATATGAGTAAACTAAGTTCCATTAAAAAAAGAAAATCTTCACCTTCCCTCCTTGCACAATGTTGAGCAAGTCATTTCCTCTTGTTGGGCCTCTGTTTCTTATCCAGAGACTAACTAGGCTGGACTAAACTACTTCTATGGTCCCTTATAGCCTTAAAGCCCAAGAATTTAATCTGAAATTTGTGGTAACTGAAATAAAGAGAGCATATTTATGGTATTGATGTTGGCTTTGGTAGAATCTATTACAGCAGAGTTTCCTACACAAAATGTAAGACAGACCAGGAGTCCTTTTTCCAATCATTAAGTACATAAAGAAGGAACTGATGATGAAAGATGAAGCTGAATGGTGATGACCCATCAGGGATTTTATTTTTGTTCTTGTTTTGTCTCACCTCCCACCCCACCTCCTGGCCCCTATATTTATATACATTTCATTTCTTTGAGACAGAGTCAAAGGCTCTTGAGGGATAAAGAGAGAGATGAAAAAAGTTATAAAGGGCATTGGATCCAAACATTCTTTTAAGATTTGTCAGTTGGGAGAAGCTAGTTGACTCAATGGATTGGGAGCCAGGACTAGAAACAGGAGGTCCTGGGTTCAAATTTAACCCCAAACACTTTCTGGCTGTGTGATTCTGAGGAAGTCACTGAATCCCCAATAAACCTTTAACTGGTCTTCTGCCTTGGAACCAATACATGGTGTTGATTCCAAGATGGAAGGTAAGGATTTATAAAATTAAAAATGTAGAAATAAAAATAAAAAATTTGTCACTAGAATGTTCCTAAAATGATTTGAGGAAAATGTGAGTTATCAATTGTGAATAAAATAGGAATTATGAGGACTTTCTAACTTTAAATTAGGTATAGTTTGGGGGCAGAGAAGATGATTCTAATGGGCAAGAATTAAATTAAAAAATAGACTAAATACTGCATAGTCCTTGAAAAAATCTTTGGTAGCTGGAGATCAAAACTCCAACTATAGAGAAAAGTTATACAGGACCAAAATTCTGGGTCTAAACATATTTCATTATGAGGACATGAAGATATGAAGACAAAGTAGCTATAGATTTCTTCCTTGTCCACTGACTAGACTCATAAGAGGCTTGCCTCTATCATGGAAAGAATTGAAGTTTAACCCTCCAACACCTATGCAAAAAGACAGGCAGGAAATCCCACTCTTCTTTAAAAAAAAAACCCTTAACTTCTGTGTATTGGCTCCTAGGTGGAAGAGTGGTAAGGGTGGGCAATGGGGGTCAAGTGACTTGCCCAGGGTCACACAGTGGGGAAGTGTCAGGCCAGATTTGCACCTAGGACCTCCCGTCTCTAGGCCTAACTCTCAATCCACTGAGCTACCCAGCTGCCCCCCCTCTTCTTAATGAAGGGAACAGTTAGCACTTGAACTGAAGAATCCTGCTAATACCAGAAATGAATAGCAGAGGAAACTTTGGAATTATATACACAGCAGTAATCCCCAGGAATGGCCATGGGGCCGATAGAGATGCTCCAAGCACCAATAGCAAGATCAATAGGAAACAACAGTGGGAATAGCATGATAGCACCAGAAAGCAACAGCAATCCTAGAGCATCAGAGGGCCAAGTTGCTTTTGCATACAATATATCTACTCTAGGCCCATATATTCTCCATGTGTATGTTCCTCTTTGCATGTTTCTTGCATGTATCAACTGTATTTGCAGAGAGTGGGTGCCACCTTTCAGGTACTACCTCTGAAAATAGCAGGTGGTATGACTCTAAACAAGTTGCTTAACCCCTCAGTGTTCTGGGTAACCCTCTGCGACTTACAGAAAATTAGGTACCTTTTATTGGCAGAGGGATTTCCTTGCCAAGGAGTTCTCTACCAGTAATATTGCAGTTCTTCTCCTTTAATGGAGAAAAGAGAAAGGAAATATACTGTTGTTATTTTTTCTTACTATGCTATTTCACTGAATATTTTTGCCTTGAACTAAATGTACCCTCTTACTGGGAAATGTAAATACATGAAAGGAATTTCACGAGCTTGGGTTTTGAGTTGACATATACACCTGTAGAGTGCTTTGAACCTAGGAGAGCTTTTCAAAGGAAGTGGATGCCTTCAGATGCTACAATAATCCAGTGAAGCCCCTTTCCTTTCTAATCCTCATTCCACAGAACAGACCGAAGCTAATATTTCCTGAGCTGTATCAGGTTTTATATTCATCATCTTCATCATAGCTAGCTTTTATAGAGTTTTCTGTAAGGTTTTCAAAGCATTGGTCATATATGTAAATATAGATATATAGTCTCGTTTGGCCCCCTACAACATTTTAAGGTAGATGCTAACTTACAAATAAAGAAACTGAGGCTGAGAAGGGTTAAGTGATTTTGTCAGATCACATAGCTAGTAAGCATCTGAGTTGAGATTTGAACTGGATCTTCCTGACTACAAGTCCAGTGCCCTCACCCACTATGCCACCTAATTTTAGTATTTATGTTTTATAGAATAAGATCTGATTTACTAGAATAACCTGATCTCTATAATGATATATTATCAAAATACCCAAATTCCAATGGATCTTGTATCTCTTCAGCGTGAATATTCCCTTCAATAGTTCCAATCATGACTCAATATGCCTACTCACCCCTACTGTTCTTGCTCATGACTCTTGTAAATCCCACCACTGGGCATCCACCCAATATAACATGAAAGTTCTCTTTCTTGGAAATGTTTCCTATTCTGATGTGGGTTAGATCAGACAATGTCTAAAGTACCTGACAATTCTAAGATTCAAAGATTACTTTGAAAAATTCATTTAGAATGATCAGTTTTGTCATTTATATGTAAAAATGAATTGCCAAAATAGCTTGGCACCCACGTGGATACCAACAGCTCACATGAGCTGTCCATCAGTTTTACTTGCAACTGACAACAGACTGGCCATATTTTTTCTCTTCTTTATGATGTGATTTCTTGCTCAGGGCAATGAAATTCCTTCCCATTGCCTTTTGGGAAATCCTTGACATCAGCCCTTCAAAGGCTGTGGTGTTCAATTACTTTTACATAGACAACATCACTTGAAGCATATTGGTGTTAAAATATGGGCCTTTGTTGCAAGGCACAAAAAAAGTATTATAGCCACTAGCATGTTTTTTAAAGCTTATGCATGGAATATTTCTCTTTCTTAAGAATTCATGGTTGTTGGGTTTTTTCAGAGATCTTCAGAAACACATGGACAGCTGGATTTTGCATGAAAATGACAAAATTCCTCATTCCAAGTGATTTCAATTACAGACTCCCCAATCTCAGAAGGTATAAGGACTTCAGAAGTTATTCTAATTCATCTCACTAACTTCAAGTCACCTCCACTCCATGAAGCCTCTACTTGAAGATGTCTAGACATAGGGAAATCATTGTGCATGTCAAGAAAGTCCATTCCATTTCTGAATAACTCTTGTGCTTAAGAAGTTTTTGCCTACACTCTGACACTTTAATAGTTCTGTCTTCTCTAATAGACTATCAGCCCCATGAGGGTTAGGACTTCCCCTACTTTTGTTTTTGTATATCCTAACCCTAGCACAGCATTGGTAAAACAGTTGGTGTTTAATAAGTATATTTTGTTTGAATGATTTCTCTTATTAACATAGATAATCCCTGCACTAAAACAAATTATATCTTTTCTCACATTTCTCATCCTATGCATGTGTTATCATGTCTTTCAGAATATCCTGCTTGGATAACCCACCCAATGCACTGGAGGACTTAAAAGATATCAGAAAAAAAAGACTTGTGCTATCCATCTGGCATCCCCTTACTTTCTCTATGTAACCTTCCCACTTCCTTTCCTATCAAACATGTCTCTTAAGTCTTTTATATTACTTCTCATGAAAAACGAGGGTTGGTAGTTTCCTACAGTCTACTTATATTCATTTTGCATCTCTCCATCACCCTTTGGGTCTCTGCAATTCTGATTCTTCTGAAATAGAGATGGTCCATGATTCATTGCCACAAGGATATATGAGGAGAATACTCAGTGGTATTAAGATAATGTGGGCTTTTATATAAGGGAACAGCTTGAGATCATTGAAATTAGCCCATAATTTTCCAGATGCAATACAGTCCAATTTCTTCCTCCTATTCAATTTTGGGTTCATCTCATTACTCAGCTATATTATTTGTCCAGAATCAACACACTTATGGACTAACTCAATGGGCTGCCCATCCAACTGCATGATATAATCTGGGAAATATGTATTTTTCATCCATTTGGATTTTGCAATGTACATTTTTATACTAATCATTGAAAAATGATTATAGTCTTCTCTGAAGGGGCTCTGTTCTGTTCTGGGGACTCGGTGCAATGAGTACAATGTATAAATGGTAATAGCAGAAATACCTACAATCAATAGAAAATCTCTCTTGTATTTGGACTTTGTATAAGACAACCTCCATGATACTGATGTGTACTTTAGGAGAGAATCCATCTCCCTGTTTTATTCTTTGCTTGATAATATTCAGTGGATCATGGAGAAAGTTTTCTCTCTGGTTACAGTTGTCATAATTTTTATATATGATTTTAATATAAAAGTTGGAGAAAGTTGATTTGAGGAGAACCTCTAAAATTCATTTTTTTCTACTGAGCTAAGCACATTTTTTTAAAAAAATCAATTATATGATATGAATTATAGGGACAATAGATTTTATGTTCTCTACACATTACTTATGTGACTGAAAATATATTCCACTATGAGGAATCATCTGTGAAAGGCTCTCTTCTTTTCTCAAATTTCCATCAAGGATACCTTATATGGGCACATAGACCAATATCATAAAGATTTTTATAAAGGTAAGAAATTACATATATGGATTGGTAACTAATGGTCTCTCCTCAGCCACTTTTTAAAAAAGTACTGGTTTGGGTCTTTTTCCTTCTTATAGTACCAGAAGTTCCAGCCAAGATGTATGTCTGAATGGGAGCCAGTGGCAGATTGCCCAGTTCACACACATACCTATCCTAATAAAACTTTGAAGTTCACACTAGAATGAATAATGATTAACAAATCCAAAAAGAAACCATAGTAAATATCTTCTTCCACTCTAAAACTCTTTAAGAGGTCAGTGAGAAGTCCAAGGGCAATAGGAAAAGAGGTTGTCAGCAAAGAGAGTAACATTGTAAGGGCAGCCTCCCAACATGAGCAGAGATGGGTCAGATATATTGCAAAAGTGCTCTGCGTCCAGAGGCAGGAAGAGCAGAGGGATGCCTCAAGAAAGCCTCAGGGTAACTGGAAAATCTTGGAAGGCTGAGGAATGGGCATTGAGTGGAAATCTATGTGATAACACAGCTCTCCAACAAGAACAATGAGATCTAGAATCTCTGAAATCCTTAGCACTCTTTCCTTAGATTCCAGAGAGAGTTTATTTTTCTCTTCCCAAAATGACTCTGGTTTTTCAATAGTCAGCTAAAAACAAAATTTGGTTTGGTTTCATACCATCCCTCAAGGGTAAAAACAATGTTATCATTAACAAAATGTTCAGAAACTAATCAATCTGTAAGTTTTATAAAATCACTTCTAGGTATATATGGTGTGAATATTTTCAAAGAACTTTTCTCCAAAATATAAAATAAGATAAAAAAAAACCTGTGAAGTAGGTAACACTCATCTTATTGGCCAAATTTTACAAATGAAGAAATTCAGGCTGAGAGGCAAGTTGGCTTGCCCATGGTCCTACACTTATTAAGTATCAGAGCCAACGGTGGAACCAAGGTATCCTAAGTCCTGAAGATCCAGTGTTCTAAAACTCAGGGCTTAATCCTGGGAGGTGGAGATCAGCACAGGAACTCAGGGTATCCAGAGCAAGAACAAGAAGAATTGACCAGCCTACCTAAAAGTGCAGCAAGGAGTTGAGCCTAGTCCTTGAACAAGACTTCAATTTAGGAAGTAAAGTTGGAGATGAACCTAAAAAAAAATAACACTGATCAGTATTGAAAAATATTAGAGATCTAGATATCCCCCAAAAGAAATACTAAATGACCTTATAACAACTATAAGCAGAGACTCAAGGTGGGAAATGGATTTTCTGTGAGAACTTAATGAGTAACTAGAAGATAAATGAAAATGAAAGAAAATGAAAAATTCTTTCCTCTGGAGGAAAGAATTAAAAGGAGAATAAATAGCTTTGAGGAGAAAGAGTTAAAGATTATACCAGAAATGGACTCCTTGAAAATTAGAAATAAATTACTCTATGAGACAGCAGGAAATATTAGAACAAAATCAAAAGTTTGAAAAATAGAAGTATAAATATCTACATCAAAAACAGCTGACCTAGAAAATAAGTAAAGGAGAGATAATTTAAGAATCATTGGACTTTCTGACAAACTGAGTTTTTTTTTAAAAAGAACCTAGACACAATATTTCAAGAAATCATAATTGAAAACTCTTCAGATCTACCACAACCAGAGGGCGAAGTAAAAGATAGAAAGGTTACACTGATTATGCCCTGAAAGGGACCCCCATTCTCATGGCATCTTATTTTGAGATATTTTGAAAGTGAATCCATTGCCTTTTCTACTACTGAACAATGTTATAACTATCATATATACAGATTTTATCAAAGCTTTTGACAAAATTTCCCATGACACCTTAAATGGGCAAGTGGATAACAGTAGGGTTAACTGAATTTGGCACTGATCAAAATGACCAGACCCAAAGAGTCTTGCTTAATGGATCCGTGTCAACTTAGGTTGTGGCCTCTAATTCAGTACTATTATGATCTCTCCTCAGCCCCCTTCTTTTTAACATTTTTGTCAGATATTTGTATGAACATATGGATGGCATATTTACAAAATTTTCAAGTGGCATAAAACTAGAAGGAATGGCTTGTGATCCAAAAGGCTAGAACTGAGAGTTGTGTCTAACAGAATGAAATGCAAGGACAAATGTGATATTCTATACTTGGGGTCCAAAAATGAAATACACAATTACAGAATGAAGAAGACCTGTCTTAAGAGCAGTAATTTTGAGAAAAATCACAAGATTTTAGTTGACTTCAAACTTAATATGTCACCAGTATCATATTAAATCTATTAAAAATGTTCATGTATCTATTAAAAATATTCATGAGGGAGCATCCAGGTGGTTCAGTGTACTGAGAGCCAGGACTAGAGATGGGAAGTCCTGAGTTCAAATCTGATCTCAGATATTTACTTTGCCTAGCCCTTACTATTCTTCTGTCTTGGAACCAATGCACAGTATGTTTCTAAGTTGGAAGGTAAGGGTTTTTTTTAAGATATATACAAAACGATTAAACCTTATTGGGGAGAAGAATAATTAGTAAAACCTCCTTGAAGAAGGTGGTACTTGAGCTGAACCTTGAAAAAAGCTAGCAGTTCCAAGAGGTAGAAGTGAGGAGATAGAGAATTCCAGGCAGAGAAGACAGCTGGAGCAAAAGTTTTTAAAAAAGGTGGGAGATGGAATATATTGAATGGAGAACAGCAAGGTCCATTTGACCATAGCAAAGAATATGGGAGGAGGGGGATGGTAAAGTAAAATCAGTCTGGCAACATCAGCTGCAGTCAGATTGTGAATGCCAGAAAGTCCGCATTTTATGCCAGAGGTCTTAAGAAGCCACTGAAGCTGCTTGAGCATAGGAGTAACATGGTGATACACTGCCTTAGCAATATCATCTTGACAGTTATGTAGAGGTTGGATTGAAGAGGGAAGAGACATCAAGAAGGAAGTTCAGTTGGAAATTTATTGAGCTCATTGCAATAGCCCAGGCAAAAGGTGATATGAGCCTGAACTAGGGTGGTTGTGGTGTGAATAAAGAAAAGATGATAGATATGAGAGGAGTCAAGATGATAGAATAGGCAAGACATGGTGATTATTTTGGATATGGGAAAATAAGAGAGGATGAAGAGTCGAGGATGGCTCCTAGATTGTGAAGCTGTGTCAGAGAATATGACAGATTCTTAATAGAAATAAGGAACTTAGGAGGCAGCTGGGTGGCTCAGTGGATTGAGAGCCAGGCCTAGAGATGAGAGGTCCTGGTTCAAATCTGACCTCAGACACTTCCCAGTTGTGTGACCCTGGGCAAGTCACTTAATCCTCATTTCTTAGCCCTTATCACTCTTCTGCCTTAGAACCAAAACATAAGTATTGAATCTGAAATGGAATGTAAGGGTTAAAAAAAAGAAAGAAAGAAGGAATTTAGGAGAAACTTAGGTTTTAGAGAAAAAGATGATGATATCTGTTTTGGACATATTGATTTTGAGATGCATTTGGGATGAACAGATGGACATTTCCAGTAAACAACTGGAGATGTGGCCCCAAGGTAGAAGAGAAGTGAGAACTGGACATGAAGATTCTGGAGGCATGTTTACATGAGATGGTACAACTGACAAATCCATGGATGCCAATGTTTTTCATGTTAACTAAAAATAAGTCTGGAGTAGCAACTTCTCCCATTGCTTCTTCTAAATTTTGAGAAAAACTTTCATCCAGCAAGTCAAAGATAAACCAAACGCCCTACCTAGATGGGAAATGAGATTTCCAGCAGATGGATAGATACTGCTAGGTCTTGATTAGGGAAAATAAGGAATCTCCAAAAGTTGCCACAGATATTTGAATTCACACTATTCAAAGTCTTCTGTCCTAGCCTTGTGGAAATATGCAGTGCAGATTGTAGGTAATATGTGAATAAAACTCCTTTCGCTACTGTATCTTGACCTGGTTTTGTAATATTAGCAAAATATTATCCATACTTTCCGTGTGGTTGGGAATTGTTCTGCAACAGTCTCACTGCTAATGTTGCACTTAAATGTCCCTCCACGTGTCAGGAAGCATACACTCCCCAGAACCGGAGAACTCTACCACAGGACAGCAGAGGAGAAATCCTCCACGGTCACTGTTTGCCATGTCAGACTGGCCGTGCCTCCTTTGCTGTCTGTTTTCTAGAGCCGGGTAGGTCGGGCTGACCTTCATAGAGGGCTGCTTTGGCATCTGCAGATGGGGAGAGACTGATAACTTCTCTACGATGCCTACACAAAGTCCAAGTTGTGTAGTGCTAAGAAATGACATTGTAAATGGTCAACTGTGAAAGCCTTAGCCACTCTGATCAAGACAACCATGCAAGAGAATTCCCAAGGACCCACGATGAAAAATGCCGACCACCTCCGGAAAGAGAACTGATGAACACGGTGGAGAGACTGGAGCAACTTTTCTAGTTTGGGGAATATTTTTGTGTGTTTTCTTTTGCAACATGGCTAATATGGAAATATTTTTGGCATGGCTTCACATGTATAATTAATATTTTGCTTGCCTTCTCAACGGTTTGGGGGAAGGGCAAAAAGAGGGAAAGATTTTGGAACTCAAAATCTTAAAAAATAAATGTGAAAAAAATTTTAAATTATTCAGAAATATTTAATTAAATGAGTAGAAATCTATTTTTCAAGAAAGAAATGACATCATACTCTACCTGCAAGGACATGCCTAGGAGCAATCGAGAGTGTTTGCTTTTGGATTATGATTGCAAAAATACTCTGAAGATACACCTTCCCCTCCCCAAATATCCTGATGTTTGAAATGTCACCATTGAATTTTTATTTTACTAAAGACTGTCTGCGGATAAGATACAAATATAACTAGATGAGTTAGCAGTTTCAGAAAAGAATACAGTGAAAGTGGCCCTGGACTTGGAATGAAAAGATCTGCCTTCAAATCCTGGCCCAACACTTACCCGCTAAGAGACCTAGGGCAAGTCAATTGATCTGTTTAAGACTCAGTTTCCTCCTCTATTAAATCGACATATTTATATTACTTCACAAAGGTATTATTAGAATCAAATGACATTGGAGATATTGGGCTTATATCCCAGTGGGACCTCCAAGGTGGCCTAGTAGATACAGTGCCAAGCCTAGAGTTAGGGAAGACTCCTCCTCTTCCTGAGTTCAAATCTGACCAAAATGACATCACTATTGATTATCTTTTTGACTTAAGCACAAGTTGGATTTAAGTGAAGCCATGTTGGGCAAAGTCAGTCTCGTTCTCTCTTTTAGAATCATTGAAGTCCAGTGGCAAGACAAAAGTCAGTCTAGCTGGGTGACCCTGGGAAAGAAAAAAAAGAAAAAAAAACTGTTTACCTCAGTTTCCTTATCTGTAAAATGAGCTGCAAAAGGAAAAGATACTTCAGTATCTTTCCCAAGGAAACCCTAAATGGCTTCATGAAAAGTCGGGCACAACTGAAAATGAGGGCATGGCAACATTAAATATGAAAGCTTTGTAAATGGTAAAAATTCTACAAATATAATCAGCTAGTCAGTCTTTAGCAGTTATTCATATTTGAATATAAATGGATTTATAAGATCTTCTGAATAAAATTTTTACTAATGAGAAGTAATATAGAAGATCGTAGGTACCTGGGGTAGGCACTGAAAGGTGCTTGAGTCCTGTCTACTGGTATTAGCAAATAAGCATTTTAGTAAACTACGGCCAGGAAATGGTTATTGCCCTTCGTACTCAAAGAGGACCAAAATGACATCACTGTTGAAATCTTTTGACTGGAGCATAAACTGGATTTAAGTGGAGGTAGCAAAAGTTGGGCAAAGTCAGCCTCACTCTCTCTTCCAGAATCATTAAGTCCAGTGGCAAGACAAAAGTCAAGGCCACTAGTTATGGCTCGGGATGCAGGAGATGCTGACTGTGGCTTCTTTGATGTCTGATCAAGCTCCCCTTCCACTGCCTACCCATGAAATAAAGGATGCAGAGCACAGTTATTTCAGGTCCCTTCTAAAACTTTCCTTCAGATTCAAAAAATGGAAGAAGAAACAGACCTATGATCCAGAAACAGTGCAGAAATCTGGCTCGCCCTGGCCTCTTCCAAATTAGAACCTTCTTCAGAGTTCTCTGCAAAACTCTGCAAAAAAAAAAAAAAATTTGTAAAGGCCCTAGGCAGGTACCTAAGGAATTAAACCCAATGGGGTCAACCTAATAAATAAATAGATGTGTGTGCAAGTGCCTGGGGAAAAAAATTGAGTAAAATTGAATTGCACTCATAAGTAAAGCACTGAGTTGGCAAAAGTGGTCCGCTGTACCCCCTAAGTCACCACTCAGAAGAGCATTTCTGTGGCTTTATCTTGGCCCTGTGCCGGATGCTCCTTTCTGAAACATATTTTTGACTTCCCAGCTCCCCACACATTTGGTGCCATTTTAGAACTAAAATGCTGTTATCTTAAGTGAGCTCTTTAGCTCTTATTTAGCCATTTAAAAAATCCATTCCATCATCCTGCTAAGGAATGGCATCTTACTTTCCTTTTTTTCTTTTTATAGCTATGGCTGTCGATGCCACGTATAGGATCTTGGACCACTAAGAGCTAACACCATACGGCAGGAAGAGTCAGAGGACCTAAATCCAAAAGTCACTGCTGCTGTTTAAAAAAAATGATCTTGGGCAAATCACTCCTTCCTTAGTTAATCAATCAACCAATTAATGCTAATATGAATCAGTTAATTCGATAAAATGGATTAAGGCACTGTAATATGTATCCAGGCACTGGTAGGTGCTGAGGATGCCTAAATAAAATGAGCCCATCCCTGCTCTCCAGGGCATATACATTCTGTAAATACAAAATAGATGAAGGGAGTTGGACAGGGACCCCAGAAATGCTTTACCAATTTAAATCCTATTCAATATAATGCAAACACTCCTAGCATTGGCAGAACTCTGTTTGGTACAGAAGGAGTTAGGATATTTCTCCATTTGCTTAAGGAGAAGACAAGACACCAATGAGGATAACTACAACTCACATTACCAAAGAGTCGGCTCCTGAGAGGGGGCTGGGAGCCAAAGATGGTATTGATCAGCAGGGTGGGAGACTGTCATTTGCCTTCCTTTGTATCCCTAGCACTTAATAAATGCTTATTGACTGACTGACAACCTTCTCCATCTTTGTTCCTATATAGGACCCCTAGGAAAGAGTTCTCCATGTGATAAAAAATGGGTACTATGTGGCACAAGTTGCCTGCTAGGACTGGGATGCTTTCCCTCTTCACCTCTGCTTTCTAAGATCCCTCCCTCACTTCTAGGCTCAGCTCAAGGGCCACCAACAGGAGGAATTTTTTCTGATCCCATTTGTCATTAGTTCTCTTCCCCTCCCACACCCCTAATGTACTTTATCTTTACTTTGTATGTCAGGAGTATTTTATTAATCTGTGTATGCAAGCTCCTTGAGGGCAGAGACTGGATTACCGATTATCTTTGTCCACTTCACACAAAGCAGACACTCAATAAGTACTTTTTAAAAAATATGATTTGATATCATATTTCTATAGTATCTAAATTTCTTCCTATATCATCCCTCTCTCCAATAGATGCTTTTTCTTTTTTTTAAACATTTATTAATATTCATTTTTAACATGGTTACATGATTCATGCTCCTACTTTCCCCTTCCCCCCCCACCCATGGCCGATGCACATTTCCACTAGTTTTGTCATGTGTCCTTGATCAAGACCAATTTCCAAATTGTTGGTAGTTGCATTGGTGTGGTAGTAATAGATGCTTTTTTAAATGAATTAAATTGTCTTGGAAAGAGCATTGGCTTTGAAAGACAGATTGCTAGGGGGCAAGTAGGTGGCTCAGTGGATAGAGAGCCAAGTTTGGGGATGGGAAGTTTTGGGGTCAAATGTGACCTCAGTTACTCCCTAGCTGTGTGATCTTGGACAAGTCACTTAACCCCTATAAACTAGCACTTACTGCTCTTCTGCCTTGGAACCAACACATAGTACTAATTCTAAGTAAGGTAAGGTTTTTTTAAAAAGGTACTAATTCTTACTAAGGTAATAGCCACACAGCTATTAAAGTGTTTGAGGTCAGACTTGAACTGACATCTTTCCTGACTTGAGGCCCAGGGTTCTAACCATTGTACTACCTAGATACCTTCACTGTGCCAAAGGATGTTTCAAGATAAATCATTCCTAGATGCTGTGAGGAGTTCCAGGGGATAGAGAGTAGGCTTCTAGGCATAAAGACTTAGGTTCAAACTCTATCTCTCTACAAAGCTTTAAAGAAAGATTTAAAAAAATATACTGTTATTGACCAGGAGAATGAAGAGAGGCTTTCAGGATGAGGTGACCCTTGTTTTCTGTGCCTCAGTTTCTTTGGTTGAAGTTGGGGGTGATGAGGAAGGGAGATAGAACATTAGCAGTGTGCTTTGCAGCTTCTTATGAGTTCATTGGGATCTTAGTTCCTTCCTCCATCACCAGGGTATTGTGAAATTAATGAGATAATGGTCTGAAAAGTGGTTGGTAGTTCCTCCAAAGAGAATCATAAAAGTCCCCAAGATGATTAATCAGATTTCCTCCCAGTACAGTCATATTGGTGATCCAAAGCACACACATCAAGCCCATGTGACTCCTAAACAATGGCACAGATTCCCCAGACACCCCCCCCATTACTCACCCATAAACACAAACATTTGCAGCCAAAAAGCCTCATCCAAATGATCAGGGGCAATGGATAGAATAAATATTGCAACCCACCAGAGCCCAGGTGGGGATTTCTATTTTAATGCCAAGTAAAAGGCAACAGGGTCCAGTAGATAAGGTGACTGGTTCTTTACCCAACTCCCCAGAACTTAAGTCCTAAAAGGACCAGTGGAATATAAAGGAATTGTTCCACTTTTTGCCAATGGATTCCCTGCACCTACCCCAGTATCAGACTCATGGTAGGCACTCAATAAATGGTTTTTGAATTATACTGAATTTCTTTGGTTAAATAATCCCAAACCAGAAGGTCCCTACTCCAAAAAATCACAAATTAATCAACAAATAGTAGTAAAGCTTGTTGTTGTTGTTGTTGTTGTTGTTGTTGTTTTTGGTTTTCTGTTTTACTTTGGAGAGCATTTTCTTTTTTTAAGTATATTTTAGTTACTATCTTATATTTTTACTTCTCCTGGATTTGAAGAAATTGTTCTAAGAAGGCCAAAAGGATGTCTTACCTATGGAAGCAACTAAAAAGAAATAGTTGTTTTAAAAAATAACTTCAATTTGGAATAAGACTCAGAACAGAGGACTAAGGAATGCCCTCCTTTTTAGAAAGGACCACAGTCTAAGGCAAGAAAGATAAGAATAAGGGGAATTAAATGGAAGTTAGGTGAAGAAAAAAAAAAAGACAGATAATCATCTACTTCAAAAAGCATCAAAATGGGGAGAAGCAAGGTGACATTGAATTGAGAGGGGAGACAGGCAGACCTAGCTGTATGATCCTGGTAAAGTCCCTTAACCCCCATTGCCTAGCTCTTCCTACTCTTCTGCCTTAGAATCAATACATAGTATTGATCCTAAGAGGGAAAGTACAGGCTAAAAAAGCATTAAAATGTGAGATTGTCCAGTTCAACCCCCTCACTTCACTGAGACCCAGAAAGAGGATTTGACCAATGTCTCATATAGCTCATGACTTCTTTGATTGTCAGTGTGAACAATTGATCTATTCTTGGCTGGAGGAATGGGATGGCACTCTTTGATGTATTATAATAAACAGATAGACACAACCAAGAAAATAGAGGACTAGACATTTTCTCTGATTTCCAGGACTTCTCCAATGTCTCCAAAACAGAATGTGTCATAGATAAAGCTACTTTAGCTATGTCCATGGTCTAGGGCACTTAGAATCTAAAAGAAAATTAAAATTGAAATGTGAATTAATATCCTCCCTGAGCTCACTCCACACCCTTTCTCCCTCTGCCACTTGATGACTGCCTCAGCTATCAAGCCTGTACAAGTAGATCCAAGGTACCAGGACATAGATTTGCAATAATACCAAACCCAATGCCCAGGTCCATTTTCCTTCCTTCCAATGCCATTGAGTTACCAGCTACAGGCTATAGAAGTCTCTTAGACCATGTCAATGCCAAGGTAGCAGTATTCTGAGCTACAAAACATCTCTGTGGGAGAATGGAGGAACAGAGCGAAAGAGGGCATTGAAATAGACCTTAACCTCACACTCTACACTCCTTTCTCTCAGAACCTTGGAGACCCAAACTATAGAAACCAGTCCTGGAATCAGTTTGGAATCTCTCAGAATTGCCTTCCCCAAGCCAGAGAACTAAGGAACAGAGAAAGAGGGACAGGATACTGGGATAGAATATCATGTGTTGGGGAGAGTGGGAGAGCTGTGCAGCACTCTACTAAGCCTAAGAGAAATCCCAGTATCCATCTAGGGCCAGTTCTATCCCCCAAATGTCACTTGAGACAGAGAAGAAACCCAAAGAAACCAATTTCAGAGGGGAGTCAGAAAGCAAGTGATAGGGGAAAATGAGGGGTGGGGCAGGAACTAAAATGACCAAATATCTGAGGAAAAAGAAAACTCAAAAACCTTAAACCTACATATAAAAATCATCAGGGAAACCATTAACAACAGAGGGAAATATGACCTCTAGATTGAATGAATAAGTCCAGGTATCTATTTAAGAAAAATACTGCAAGACAAAGGAAAATGTTCCAATATTTGATGAGCTAGAGGACCCTGTGGAATATATGAATATGAAACCACAACACCCTGCTCCTAAAGCATTCAAAAGAGAAATGAGAAATATGAAAGCAGAATTTATATCCTGTGCAGCAAAAATAGTAGGCAGACTAAAAAAATCTTAAATCTGCAATGGCAAATCTCACCAAAGAAGCAAAAGAGAAAACAGAAGATTGGAAATGCAATGCACAGAAACAAAGAACAATCTAGAAGAGGAGAAGCAAAAAATAAAAACACTAAAAGAAAATATGTTCCCTATGCAAGCAAAATATACTGCTCTCAAAGATAGGATGCATAGAAACAACCTAAGAATAAAAGGTCTCTCTAAACATGAAAAGTCAAAAAACTTTAACACCATAATTTAAGGAAAATTGTCCATAATTTCTGCACACATGAAATGAAATACCCATTGAAAGGACTCAAATACTGGCTCCAGAATTATAGTGAAGTTTCACTTCCAAAGAACTGAACTTAAAATGTAACTTCCACCTCAAAGTGGAACCATGGAGGACTAAGGCTATGGGATTCTCATGTGATTGGTCTTTATTAAATATTTTTCTTTGTAACAAAGAAGCTTTAGAAGGAGGGATATGGTAGAGAGGGCTTAAGAGTAAATGACTATAACATAAAAATAAAAAGTGATAAAACAACTTTTTAAAAAAGACAAAAAGACATTTATACTGGGATTGAATGTTGGTATCAGGAAGTTATATTCTTTTCAAGTTATACACTTTTCTCACTCTTCTTCACTAGATTAATTTTTTTAAATCTATATAAATAGAACTTTCAAAAGTTTACAAAGCACTTCACACATGATCTTACAATAAAATAAACTAGGTAGTGCCTACTATTAAGAGAGAGGAAAAAGTTGGGGAGAGAAGAGAGAGAGGGAGAGAGAGAGAGATTGCCCAGATTCATCCAGCTAGTGTCTGAGGGAGAATTAGGACCTAGGTCTTCCTAATTCTAAATCCACTGTTTCAGCCACTTTGACACTGAGCTCCCCAGTGATCCAGACTGACTCAGGCTCCAATAAGTTTCTAAAATTGAGAGAAGTTGAACTAGCTTTTTGTGCTCTGTTAAAATATTTCATATGAGAACCCTACAAAAGGATTCCAACTATTGCTCATTTGCATTAAGAAATAGAAAGCTAGCCTGGGAGCTGAGAGAAGCAAGCAGTGGGAGTTAGGGAAATAATGTTCCAGTTATTTAGATGTCAGCTTTTCATCACACAATATGAAGGAAAGTCTTTAAATATTAGATGTGGGAAGAAATAAAATATGGATAAAGAAATATCTATACCAGGTTTTTATGGGAAAAGAAGCCGAGAAGTTGCTGAGTTGTTTTGTTTTTTTAAGGTTTCCTCTCCCTCTACCCCATCCCTCCATTTACACTATGAATATTGAGTCTTATTCTCTCTCTCTCTTTTTTTAGAGTTTGTAAATTCTGCTCTATGGGATTATATTAGGCCCAGACACAGTAAAGCAGAATAATCTCCATTAGAACGTAAGTTGACATCTGCAACACATTTTACAGTTTTCAAGGTATGCTGACATTCATTATCCCAAGAGCAACATAGCAACACAGTGGGGTGGAAGATTGGTTAAACGTTTTTCTTAGTAACAAAGAAACTTTAGATGGTGGGGAGGGAGTGCTAGAGAGGTCCCTGTCTCTTAGAGGAACAGAAGTGTGGCACAGTAGATAGAAAAGGCAGTGGCAAGGTCTTAGATCAAATGCAGCCTCTGTCATTAACTGTATAATTTTGGACAAGTCCTTGAGCTTCAGGCAGCTCCCAAGGATTTGTTTGATAAGATAAGCCTACACTGTGGAACCACAAGGCTTTCCATGTAATAGGAAACACAACTTAGATGGGCTAGATAACTTGTCCAACATCTCACAGCAGTAAGTGGTAGAAATTGGTGTTAGAAGCCAAGTTTTTTGAGTCTTATTATTACTGGAAAGTACATTGCGGGGGGTGGGGGGAGAGAGGGGTCACAGATTTGAAGCTGCAGGAGATCTCAGAGAGGTCATGTTGGCCAATCCACCCATTTCACATATGAGAAGCTATAGCCCAGAAATGCTAAGCACTTGGTCCAAAGGCCTTTTAAGGACTACTAACCACTTATTGGTGCATCAACAGAATTTAGCTCCAGAGGAAAAGACTTTTTGGGTCCAAAACCCCAAACCTCTGGACTATTAAGTATGTAGTAGGGCAACTAAGAGACCCAGAGGATAGAGTGCTAGGCCTGAAGTCAGGGAGAATCATCTTCCTGAGTTTAAATCTGGCCTCAGATGCTTATTAGCCATGGGACCCTGGGCAAGTCAACTTTGTTTGCCTCAGTTTCTCATCTATAAAATGAGGTCGAGAAGGAAATGGCAAACCACTCCAGGTTTTTTCCAAGAAAAACCCTAAATGGAGTCACATGACTAAAATGATTGATCGACAACAAAAATGGGGCTTAATAAATGTTTACTGAAATTAGATAGTATACACATGATTTTCTTCCACTTACAGGAAAAGAACCAGAGGCTCAAAAAGATAAAGTGATCTGTTCCAGATCACAAAGAAAGTAATAAGTAGTATCAGGACCCAAATTTATGATATCTAACCCCAAAGCCAATGCTTCATTATGGCTCTTAGTCAACTTATTTATAAATTTATATTTATTTATTAAATACCAACCAGCTGCCAGGCTAAGAACTGAGGGTACAGGGGTACCTAGGTGGCTCTGTGGATTAGAGAAACAAGCCTAGAAAAAGGAGGTCCTGGGTTCAAATCTGGTCTAAGACATATCCTAGCTATGTGGCTCTGGAAAAGTCACTTTGCCTAGCCTTTAGCACTCTTCTGCCTTGGAATCAATATCATTCTAAGACAGTAAGGGTTTAAACAAACAAACAAAAAAGAGCTTGGGGGGGAGGGGGATTGCTGTCCCTGTCCTTAAGGAGCTTACAATCTAATGTTTAGTCAATGGGCAAACAATTATGTACAAACAAGCTCTATATGGGATAAATTGGAGCTAATCAATAGAAAGAAGACACTACAAAGAAGGGGCATTGTGTAAGGCTTCCAGTAGAAGATAGGATTTTAGCTGGGTCTTGAAGGAAGTCAAGGAAATTAGGAGATGGAGATAAAGAGAAAATGCATTCTGCACATGAGGGACAGCTAGGGAAAATGCCCTAAGTCCAGAGACAGAGTGTCTTATTTGAGGAGCAGTAAGGAGGTCAGTGTCACCAAATGGAAAAGTATGCCTGAAAAAGGGAAGGGATGTAAGGTGTAAAAAGCCTAGAAAGGCTGAGGTTTGGGGAAGTTCCAGAGGGCTTTGAATGCCAATCAAAGGATTTTCTCTCTGAATCTAGGGGTGAAAAGGAGCCTCTGGAGTTTGTTGAGTAGGGAGAGTGACACAGTCAGACCTGGGCTTTGACAGAACACATTTGTAAGCATCTTTGAACATTCAGTGTCAACTCTAAGCTGTAATGAGGCATCAGAACAGACCTTTAGCTGAACACTAAGGAAACTAAAGAAACACCTATTTTTATCCTAGATATGTTTGTGGGGATATTTAGACACTGAGAGTATAAGTAACACAGTCACACAGCTAGTCACCAGGATGACTGGATTTATTTTTTTTCTTCTTACAAAGGAAGGCTCATTGGATGGAGAGGCAGAAATATGGCTGTTTGGAAATGACTGTTATGCCCTCTCCACCCCTCCAAAAGTCATCAGTAATAAATACATGTGTTTTTTTTTATTATAACAGGACTCGGAATCCCATCTGCTGATCCCTTTTGCCCCCTTTTGGACTCCCCAGCCAGTGATCTGCTTGCATACTCTGGCTACACCTCTCTTTCTGGCTGTATGAATGGACAGGCAGTGCATGTAGCACCCTTATTTGACTGCCCTACCAACACAATTAAATGGCTATATGGTCAGGTCAATTGATTACATGGAAACCAGCTGTTGATACAGCCAAAAATATCCAATCCACAATGCCAGAGAGGGTTGGGTGGCCAAATATAGACATTCCTTACAACCCTGATAAGACAGTATAGTGTGTCATAAAAAAATGTCCTCTAGGACAGGAATTCTGCTGAGAATACCTTCATCTTCTGGACACTGGGCATTCGAAGAATTTCCAGCTGGGGCAAAGGACAGCATTCAAAGACAACACAGGAAAAAAGCCACCACTAAGAGAATGGGGTGGGAGGGAGGGGGGAAACCTAGTGAGACCAGAAAGAAACATTTAGAAAGAAATCTCTTCCCTGGCCACCCTGGGGGCTCAGTTTCAGGATCCCGTTTCTGTCTAACAGTGAATAGCAGAAATGGAATGGGAGTTACACAAGAGCATAATATCCACAAAACTCCTTTATCTGTGCCTTTGCCAGGATATTTGTTCCAGAGGCTGGCAAGGTCAGACTTTGGTGCCGGCTGTCAGAGGACTCCCCTAGTTGAGTCTGGAGAGTCTCATCACCTCTAAAAGAGGTTTTTGAAGAATCTCTCACAGAATAGCTAAAAAGTCTGAAAACAGAAGGGATCTGGGAGAGTAGAATCAAGATCCACAACAACCAAGTCAACAATCGCTGTTCCCGAAGGGGAGAAGGAGTTCCCCACGGAGTTTTTAAGACTCATCCATCCAATCAAGTGAAGAGGGTGATGGAAGCTGAGTATGATAAAATATACCCATAATATCTGCTAGTATTGAAGGTTGAGGCTGATAGAGTTCTGAGCTGTAATATTAAGTTCAGCATGAATATGGGGAGCCCCCAGGTGTAGGGGACTGTAAGAAATACAGAAATCTCTGGGCCATAATCCTGAGCTGAAAAACTGATAGAGTCAGTGGTCCATCACCATTCCCAGTCTCTGATGAAAGACATCTCGTGGATGTTCACAGTTGTTTTATAGACCGTTGAGAGTCAATACAAATCATTAACAAAACCTACGTACTCAAACTATGTTAACTATAGTTAATAAATTCTAGTACAAGGTCAAAGCATTTTATTGGTCTTGTTACTACTAACTTCAGACAATATTTTAGGAAAAGATTTATTGATATTATAACAGACAATAACTCACAAGAAACCTGAAAGATACACAAAGTTATCTCTTTGGATCATAATCCAAGGACCCTACTGTTGACATACATTTCTAAAAAGTAAATACTAGTCCTACTTTTATAACTGACCCTCTGATTGCTTCTGTTATCTTTATTCAGAATCAGGAGATAGTAAAGATGTGTGTTTAACATAAGAAACTCTTAAGCTAACTCTCTCTTCATCTATCACAGTTCATAAACAATTGGGATGAGTCTTTCTAACTTTCTAGTTACATATATTACTTAAAAGATTACATAAGATGAATTACTTTCATACTAAATGATATAAAAGGAAATCAAATAAAATAAATGCAAATTAAGCTCTTCAGAACTTGCAGTTAGTTGTCCAAGGACAGGGGAACTAATCCCTTGTCAGGAATGGAGCAGGTCAATGCTTCCATGATATTTAAAATAGAGGTTGGACTTATGTTGTTCACTGTACTTTCTAGCCTGAGCTTCAGAAGGAAACCATAACTTAAGAAAGAAAAAAAAAGAAAATGTAGGGATGTGAAAGTTTGAGAAGAAACCCAGATATCCCACATAAACCCCAAATATTATCTGAAAAGTACCCCAGAAAGGCCAACAATAAAGAAAACCAAAGAAACCCAGAAGTAAATTCCTCCAATCAATCTAGAACTGCACAAAAATACCTCACAGGGTCTGGTAGGCATGTATACTGGGGAAGCCAATTTTATCTGAAAAAAAAAAAAGTTCAGAAGTCAGGAGAAGAAAACAGAAGAGATGCATCAGTAAGGCAGGATCCCTAAAATGAATCTTTAGGGGCAGCTGGGTAGCTCAGTGGATTGAGAACCAGGTCTAGAGACGGGAGGTCCTAGGTTCAAATCCAGCCTCAGACACTTCCCAGCTGGGTGACCCTGGACAAGTCACTTGACCACCATTGCCCACCCTTACCACTCTTCCACCTAAGAGCCAGTACACAGAAGTTAAGGGTTTAAAAAATAAATTTAAAAAATACTTGAAAAAAATAAAATGAATCTTTAGACAGCTGGCATTCTCAACAGGAAGGAATATGAGCTCCAACATGAGGGGACCTGAAGACAGAAGCAGGGAATGGAGGTAGCCCCCCAAAGGTCATGGCACAGGAAGACAGGGTCTTTCCATGTACTTCTCAGAAAACTTGAAGTCATAAGAGGAAGAGGACCAGCTGAGTATGTGGACATCATCATGGTGGCCCTGTGCAGGAAACCTGAGACCAATATGATTTTTACCATTTCACCAGAGTCTGTATGGGCCACCACACCAAACCATTCAAGAAGGAGGCATTGATAGTCAAGTCTAGAACCACTGAGACAGAAATCATGGACTGAGGCAGATTGGAGTCTACCATTCATCTAGATCAGCAGCAGGAGTAATAATCTAGAATAAAAAAGAAACAGAACCAAATAAGGTATACCCATCTATCCAGAGGGCCAAGGGGATTGACTCAAGTATAACATCCAGATCAAAGAACACTGGAAATCTGCAAAAATAGAAGAAATCCCTGAATACAGTAAAGAAACACTATGGGGGTTAAGAAACCCAAGAGGTAAACCTAGAGGGTAGTACTCCACAAGTATAAGCAGAACCTCGAAGGGAAAAAAATGACTTAGCCACAAAGATTACAATAGTAACTTTTAAGAAATTAAGCAAGAAATAAATGAAATTAGAATTCAAGAGGAAGAAAGAGAAAGAAAAGTAAATGGTTTAGAAAAAAATGTAGAAAACTTTACCTAAATAATGGGCCCTTTGAAAAATGCTAATCGAACCTGAATGACTGAACTCAATGACTCCATAAGACAACATGCAATGTTAGCTTAGTTGGAGTTGGGAGCTGGGAGACTGAAATTCCAAATGAGATAATATTTGTAAAGCTCTTAGCAAGGTGCTTGACACATGGTAGGTGCCATTGTAAATGTTTATTCACTCCCCTTATCCTTCTGCCCCTAATTCACTTTGTGAGTTTGGACAAACCACTTCAAATGTCTGAGCTTCTTCTGAGAAATGAAGGTGGTTGGAATCAACCATCTTTAAAATCTCTTAAAGCTTTGGTATTGAATGGAAAATAGTTTTCCAATATTGCCAATACAGCAGGCACTGTGCTAGGAAAGCACCAAGACAGAAATAAAACAGTTCCTGCCCACAAAGAACTTGCAGTCTATCAGAAAAGCCAACATGCACACATGTGAGTATAAATGAATAAAATCAAAATGGGAGAGGAAAGGCACTAACAAATGGGGGGATTAGGAAAGGGCTCTTGTAGGAGATAACTATTCTTTGAAGCAAACTAGGAATTCCAAAATGGCCTAAGAGGTGCAGTGTGTCTGAGAAATGTCGTGGGACAAATCACGTCCAAAATCAAAAGATGGGTTTTTGTCAGAGAAACTCTGATGGCAAGAGCACCAGTCTTGGGGTCAGCAGATTTGCTTTTGTGACCCCTTTCTGATATTTATTAGCCAAGTGACCATTTCCCTGGTCTAGCCTTCAATGTCATCTGTTAAATACGGAAAATATTGATGTGGCCTCCTCTATAGGGTTCCTGTGAGGAAAGAGCTTTGTCAACCTTAAGGCCCTATGGAAACGCAAGTGATGCTCTTGAGGGGAAAAAGGAAGTAAATGGAAGTGGAGGGTCAGAATAGAACAGATTTGCAATCACCAGAATTTTTGATTCTTTCCTCCAAATCTTGGCCAAATAGAACAGGGAGATCTAATGGAAAAATGAAGAACTGTGGGAGTAGGGAGCAGAGGTCCCAAGTACCAAAATTCTTTGGATTTCTGAAAGAGATGATGTCATTTCAGGGCTGTTAATAACATTTGTGGCCCCTACCAGGCAAGTAATGGCAGTGCCAATTAGAGTTTGTTCCTTAAGACAGATGGTAATGACTTGTGGGGGCAAAAAACACCACCCCAACCCAGAGACCAGATTGTACACCTGGTTATTTGTCTGGTCAAAGGAGAAGGAGAGGGGAGGGGGAGACTCTGGACATGAAGAGGGGCATAGGATTAGGTCTGCACTGGTACAGAGATTTGTTTCCCAAGGGAAAGAGTGTGTGTGTGTGTGTGTGTGTGTGTGTGTGTGTGTGTGTGTGTGTGTTTTCAGTGGGAGAAGGGCAGAAAGCAGCTCAGTGCCTGCATCTGGACATTAATCTGGCCCAGAATTACTGTATTTCACAATAAAAATCTTTTTTATATTTCTTGTCTCTAGAGCTTAAGCTTACCAAAAAGACATTTAAGTTCAAAGCAAGCATGAAATCAATAGGTTCTATCATTAACCAGTAGTTACCCAACTCTAATTGGGCACTGGTGGTTGTGTGATCTTCCAGGGAACTGAAATGAAGAAGTGGTCATTTCAAGATACTGTTTTTTCTTCACAGAAAATAAAAGCAAGATAGGTTTCACACCACCTCGAGGCCCTGCTTCAATCTCAAAACCATTTCAGCCTCTAAAATTCTTTCATCAAATGTCACAAAAAATTACCAGTACTTTTTTATTTTTTATTTTTTTGCAAAACAAACATTTCTTTTTAGATCATCTCAGGATGGGCTAGCCTTTCTCTCATTGACCTGTTGATAGAAAAAAAAAAAACAAATAGCAAATGACATGCACTTTCCAAGTCACAAAGGAATGGCACTTAAGGGTAAAGATTTTCTTCAAAACCACATTCTCTATGCCTACCTTCATATTTTGGCCAAGTCTGTCCCTTCTCTCAGCACTAAGAGTGGTATGTGTCTCCCTTTCTCTTTGGATTTTAATGTTTTAACGTGTGTCATGTAAATAATATGGAAAATTATTGCCCATTGCTAATCTCCTATAGCACAAGTAAAAAAGAACTATGAAAGTAGTAGTCATGGCTCTCTTGCCTTCCCACTTGTACCCTACATATATACATTCTCCAAATGGCACCGCCACCAAACAATGAAACTGGATTTTCACAAGATGACTTATGGAAATCCATATCCGAGCTTTATAGTCAGATCACAGACGTTACAGATAAATGTCAAGTACATCATCTCCATTATCCATATCATTAGATGGCAGTTGAAGTATAAATGATCTAAAACAAAAAAAAAATTAGTCATGGGAGGGACCTTAAAGAATACCTTTTGTCCCTCATTTTATAGTTGGGAAAATGAAGGCTCACAGAGGCTGAGATACTTGCTTGTGGTTGCTGAGTAGGTTATAGAGAGCAGAATGAGAATTTAACCCAAGTCCTCTGGTTCTAAATCCAACAATCTATCCTCTAAGCCACACTGCTTTTCCAAAAAGCATACACATTTGGCTCAGAAATACAGTCATAAATCCGCTTTGGAGAACCATCAGGCCCATTCACAATCCGTGGGGTCTAAAATGTGACAGAGCTGCTCTGGAAATGCTGGCATCCCCACGGACATCAGTGGACCTCTTTTACAGAAAGCCTGAGATTGTACCAGCAAAGATCACAGCCAGGACCCCACTGCCTCAAGAACGGGTCCAATGTCTACTCGGGGCATTGTCATCCACATAGCCAGCTTCTCCTGCCTAATCTGCTCTCCATCAGACCCTCACTCTCTCTTCTCAGAAAGTTGAACCACCTTCAGAATCTGCAGCAGCATCACCAGCCTCTTCCTTTCAAGCCCACCCTTAGGGTTTGGGGAAGGAGCCTGAGATCAGAGCCCTGAGAAGCTAGAATCTGACAGGGGATGAGCTTAGGAGAAATATCTGAGTCTTAGCAGCAAGTCCATAGCTTTTCCTTTGTCTCTCTTCATCTCCCTCATAAGACCATCCCTCTGCCAGAGGAGGGGCATTGTTTCCCCTGGTCAGCTCCTGGCTTTCCAGGGACAGTCAGCCAGGAGGGAGGATCTGTAGGGCCGCTTTCAGTGGCTCCTATTCTACATGCTGCCAAAGTCTATTAGGATGTTAAAAACCTAATAGATAAATAAACTCCATAGATTTTTCTTTTTGGTCCAACAAACACAGGCTCTATCTCTTCGCTGTTTCTTTCTCCTTGCCTAAAGCATGCTTTCTTTTTCTCACCAAAGTTGCTTCTTTCTATAATAAAGGCACCAAATGCTTTTTCCATAAAACTTCATCAAGGAACACTTTCTATTTAAAGCATTCTCTCTCTCTCTCTCTCTCTCTCTCTCTCTCTCTCTCTCTCTCTCTCTCTCTCTCTCTCTCTTTCTCTCTCTCTGTCTGTCTGTCTCTGTCTCTCTCTCTGCTTTTCTCTCTCTGTCTCTCTGTTTCTCTCTCATTCTCTGTCTCTCTCTGTCTCTGTTTTTCTCTCACTCTCTGTTTCTCTCTGTCTCTCTGTTTCTCTGTTTCTCTCCCTCTCTCTCCTTCTCTCTCTCCCTACCTCCCTCTCTCTCTACCTCTCTCTCTGTCTCTGTGTCTCTCTGACTCTTTCTCTCTTTCTCTGTCTCTCTTCCTCTCTCTGTCTGTCTGTCTGTCTGTCTCTTTCTCTCTCTTCATCTCTCTCTCTCTGTCTCTCTCTTTCTCTCTGCCTCCCTCTTTCTCTCTCTTCTCCTATGCCTTGCCTCCATTCCCAACCCCCAATCCCCACTGCATTTGCTTGAAATGACTAATACAATCCTTACTATTTTTCCCAGACTGCTAGTGGCAACCTGACTTACAGATTCTGTTTTTCCAGCCCATTGCTCAAACTACTAACAGTATTTATTTTTATGGGTCTTTTCCAGGCAGAGCTGAGGGTAGGAAATCCCAGGTAAATTCCAAGTTTGTTGGAAAGCATCCATGTTTTTAGATTACATCTGACTTTATTAATTAAGGCTGAATAATTAAGACTAGAGAACTCCATTTTAATTGGAGCTATTTGCCACTGGCTAAGATGGGGAGAGGAAAGAACAAGTCACTCCTCTATTACCCCTGGCTAGCTCCTCTTCTTCCTTCCTTATCAGTGTCTCTCTCCTTCTCCCTCCAGACTCACCCAAGCTTGGTGTTCAGGATTATCAGCCTTTGAAGATGTACCTTTAAATCCTGGGAGATATGATGGCAGTAAATAGTAACTCTAAGCCTTTGCTTAGTCCAGAACCAAAGGCCCCTAAACCTCAAACTTGTTACCCATAAAAAAATTCTAACCAAGCACTACTCTTCGATTGCTTGCAAATTGCTTCCCTTCCATCTCTTTGTCTCTGTCCCTCAGCTACAACAGAGACTTTGATTAAAACAGTTTTTTGCTTGAAGCATCAAGTAATTGCTAAAGTAATGTTAGGAAAGCTTTATTAACTTTGCCACTGATTGCTGTGTAACTCCAAATGAGTCACTATAATATAGTAAATTGGGATGAGAATCTCAAAAATCAATAACAATTGCATTTGTCTCAGTTTGGAAGTGAGAATATTAAGGAATTGTACATTTTTTAGAAGAGAAAATGAGTTTAGTTCTTTTGACCATTTTTCCCCATTCTTTTTTTTAACATTTAATAATATTTATTTTTTAGAAAAGTTAACATGGTTACATGATTCATGCTCTTACTTTCCCCTTCACTCCCCCCCCCCCGCCCCGTTTCCCCATTCTTAATTAATGTTGTAGGCACTTCATAAATGTGTCCTGAATTGATTGGGTAGGTACTGAGGGGCAGGGTGGTTTTGTGGCTTTTGCATCCCTAACACATACTGGGTGACCCTGTATCAGGACTCCAATTTATAGGAATATAAGACAGAACAGTTGATGATCTGTGCTAGAAGATGGAATTTCCTACTCCAAAGAAATCTTGGTTCTAGACCAAATAAAAAAACGTGTCACTATTACCAGGGAGACGCTTGGAAGCAGAAGGCTTCTAGACAACTGAGATATGGCAGCACAATGAGGGATGTATGCCAATCAACCTGGATCCATTGCACAAATAGCAGGTGTATTACCCTGCGTTAGATGCTGCTGCGCTACAAAAAAGAAGCTGTCATGTCCAAACACAAAAAGTGAGAAAATAACAACAGCTAGGTAGTTCTTTAAGGTTTACAAAACACTTTGTCATAGAACTAGAAACTGAAGGGATGTCCACCAACTGGGAAATGGCCAAACAAGTTGTGGTATGTGATCGTAATGGAGTGCTGTTGCACCATAAGAAATAATGAACAAGATAATCACAAAAAAACCTGGAAACTTAAATAAACTGATGCAAAGTAAACAGAACCAGGAGAACATCGTACACAGTAACAACAGTGTTGTACAATGATCAGCTGTAAATGAATGAACTATTATCAACAATGCAAGGATCCAGGACAATTCCAAGGAATTCATGATGAAAAAAAGCTATCCACCATAGAAGCAATTGATAGGGTTTAAATACAAATTGAAGTGTATCATTCTTCACTTTATTTCCTCCGTGAATTTTTCTCTAGTGTAAGTGGTGTGTGTCTTCTTACGCAACATGATGAATGTGGAAATATGTAATGTACGATAGCACATGTATAACCTATATAATATTATTTACCATCTTGGGGAGGGGGGAAGGAGGGAAGAGAGGGAAAGAATGTGGATTGAATAATGTAAGAAAATGATTATTGGAAATTGTATTGATATGTAATTTGGGGGGCAGCTGGGTAGCTCAGTGGATTGAGAGCCAGGCCTAGAGACGGGAGGTCCTAGGTTCAAGTCCGGCCTCAGACACTTCCCAGCTGTATGACCCTGGGCAAGTCACTTGACCCCCATTGCCTAGCCCTTACCACTCTTCTGCCTTAGAGCCAATACACAGTATTGACTCTAAGATGGAAGGTAAGAATTAAAAAAAAAAATGTAATCTGGAAAAATATTTAAATTTTTTAAAAAGTAAAGAATTTTACAAAGTGCTTTATCCCATACAACCTGGTGAGGTAAATAGTATTATTTTCATTTTACTGATGAGGAAACTGAGGCTAAGAAAGGTTAACTTGCCCAAGGTTACCCTGCATATGTGTCTATGTATAAGTGTGTATAAGCATTTGAACTCAAATCTTCCTGACTCCAAGTCCAGCTTGCTATACACTATACCACCTAACTGCCTATATAAAAAATTAGAGTCCTCTTTTTAATCTACTAACAACCATTTATTAAAGCCTGTTATGTGCAAAGTTCTGTTTGAAGTCTGAAGTAGATACAGAGGCAGCTATTGACCTGGGTCCCATCTTACTCAGTGTCCTGTTCTCTATTATGTGACAGGAAATAAGAGACACAACTCCAGGCACTCCCAAAGACCATCCCTAAGGTACAGAGGGTTTACTATATGAGACATTAGAGGGAATGTGTACACTGGTCAAATCACATATTCCTGAAGTGTAGAATCTAGAGAGTAACACTTACTGGCCATGGCTTATTGTTTTCATCCTATATTTTCCAAAAGGACCAATAATATCATGGGGTGATGTCTTTATCTGTGTATGAATTGAATTTAAGTAAGGTAGAATGGTCCAAAGTCATCAGTTTTGCTTTCTTTTTTTATTAATGCAAAGATATTTTATTTTCCCAGTTACATGTAATAATAATTTTCAATGTATGTTTTCTAAGCTCCAAACCATCTCCTTCCTTCCCCTTCCCTTCCCCCAGTAGAGATGGTAAGCAATTTGATCTGGGATATACATGTATTATCATGGAAAACAACTTCCATATTGGTCATTGTTGTAAGGTCACTCATTCAAAACCAAAACCCTGAAATAAAACTGCAAATACACTGATGTGAAAGAGAGCATGCTTTGATCTGCGTCCATATGACTCAACAGTTCTTTCTCTGGAGGTGGATAGCATTCCCCATCATAAGTCTTTCAGGATTGTCCCAGATCATTTCACTGCTGACAGTAGCCAAGTTTTCAAAGATAATCATTGTCTAATATTGCTGTTACTGTTACTCCCAGTTCTGCTTATTTCATTCTGCATCAGTTTATATAGATCTTTCCAGCTTTTTTTTTAAATCATCCTGCCCATCATTTCTTAAAGCACAATAGTACTCCATCACCAGCATATACTGCAGTTTGTTCAGCCATCCCCCAATTGATGAACATCCTTTCAATTTCCAATTCTTTGCCTCCACAAAATGAGCTGTGATAAATATTTTTGGACAAGTAGATCCTTTCCTCTTTTTTATTATCTCTTTGGGATACAGACCCAGTAGTGATATTACAGGATCAAAGGGTATGCACAGTTTTATAACCCTTTTGGCATATTTCCAGATTGCCCTGCAGAATGGTTGGATCAGTTCACAACTCCACCAACAATGCATTAGTGTCCCAATTCTGCCACATTCCCTCCAATATTGATCACTTTTCTTTACTGTCAAATTGGCCAATGTGATAGATATGAAGTGGTACCTCAAACACATCTTACTTTCTCTTCCATGAGCCATGAAGGCTAGCCGTATTGTTCTAGTCAGGCATTATTCTCTATTCCTTCAGTTATTCTGTTCAGAACTTCAGATTTGGAGAACTGTCTTAGCCACCTTCACACAACTATCAAGAACAAGGAAAGAGATAAAAAAAATGAAGAGAATGACACCTGGCTTAAAAGTGGAGTTTTTACATCAGTCAATAGTGATAATTCTTCTAGTGTTTTCCCTTTGGTTGTGGGCATCTGCCCATTCCACAAAGAAAACTAATAGCAATCCAGTTATTTTCCAACAAGTACACAGAGAGAGACAGAGATTAGCATAAAAGAAGAACACAGACTCACAGAGAGAGAGAAAGACAAGAGGCTGATACAGAGAATGGCATAGACAGAGGCAAAGAGTAATGGTTGGCTAGATGGGTACCATCAGGGGAAATCAGAAAAGACTTCATTGGGAGAAGCCAGTTCAGTTCAACTTTGAATGAAGCTAGGGTCATGTTGGCAAACCTATGGCATGTGTGCCATACAGGACTGCTTCCGTCCCTTTCTCCACAGCAGCTAAGGACACTACCTCTCCCTCTGCCCCGCAGCCCAATGGAAGCACTACCTCCCTCCCATCTGGGGTAAAGGGATGGCTCACATGCGGTGAGAGGGTGTAGTCTGGGCACTTGGTCTCTACAAGGTTCACCATCACTGAGCTAGGGATTCTAAGGGCAGCTAGGTGGCACAGCAGATAGAACATTGAGAGGCAGAAAAGCAAACAGATCTTAGTTCACAAAATGTAATAGCTTCAGTTAAAGACAAATTAAGTACAGAAGTACACACAACACAACAAAACAAAACAAAACAAAAGATTTGCAACTTGGTTAGGGAAGATAGAAGCAACTCCAAATCCTAAACCCTCTATCCTACCCAGGCTGATACCTTCAGCATGTTTTACTTCAAAGCCTTCTTCTCCTCACTCTTTTCCCCTTCTTTAAAATACCTTCCTCTTCCTTTCTGCCCTTCCAAATTCCCGCCATCTTTCAAGGTCCAGCTCATATCCTACTCCCTCATGGATCTGATCCTTCTCTGCACTGCAGATTTTTCCCATGCTGTCACTGCAATCCTATGGAGCACACACTCTGCATCCATGGAGTGGACATGCCCACTGGACTCTTGATAATGCAACAACTCCTGATTGGTCCTCATTCTTCCTTATGATTCAGGGTTGTGTCAAAGACAATAGACCACAGAATGCCGTGAAGGATATACCTTCAATAGGCTAGAAGAGCTATAGGAAGAACTCTCTGTTATGTAGATTGTTCTTGTCCAGAGGGGCCAAAGCCAGTTCTCCCTTAGACTTCTTGGAGAGGGCAAGTGTAAAGGGGAGAGAAATCCCATATTCCCATTCCTATCCAGAGCAACAACATCAGCTATAGCTTACAAATAGGTGTTTACCTAGATAATCTGAAACTGAGCCTCCTGTCTCTTGCTACCTCTTCCATTTTGTGTTTCTTTCTTTTAGTCAAGTACTAAATTGTGATCCTAAGAAAAAGTCACTTTCAGACTTGTCTGCTACTTCCTGAATTGGAGAGTTAGTTCATTGGTTGTCATCTCCACATCTTCTTGCCTGGACACAACTTCCTCCACATTTCTACTTCTTAGAATTCCTTTTGTTATTCAGATATGCCCCACTCTTTGTGATCCCATTCTTAAGGGATTTTTTGGCAAAGATACTGGAGTGGTTTACCATTTCCTTCTCCAGATCATTTTATAGATGAGGAACCAAGGTAAAAAGGAGTTAAGTGAATTTTCCAGAGTCACATAGGTAGTAAGTGTCAAAAGCCAGATTTGAACTCATAGAGATGCTTTCCTGATTCCAAGCTCAGTGTTCTATATACCACACCATCTAGCTGCCCTTAGAATCCCTAGCTTCATTCAAAGTAGAACTGAACTGCTGCCTTCAAACGAGATCTTTTCTGATTGCTCGTGCTAGTCCCCATCCACCTACCTACTGATTACAATGTGTGTATATATGTAGGTTTGTGCCTGTAACAGAGGAGATCTGTGTAGAGAGGCCCTCCTGTGGTCAGGGCAAAAGGAGACAGAATAGACACCTCTAGGCTTCTTTTCCCTCCAATCTTCTCCAAGGAAAATTTTCATTCTTGCCAGAGGAAGCAGAAAAGGGAGGAAAAATTGCCTATCAGGGTTAGGTTATTGCTCCTACACTACGCCCTGGTGTTAAAAGTCTTTAGGGTCTTCCAGAAGGCCTTGTATCATGAAAAATGCCTGTAAGACTGTTACTGTTCAACCGGGACCTCCTGTATAAAAGAATCCTGATAAAGACAACATTAAAGAAAGAAAAGAGGAGAGAGGAGGCAAAAACAAAACAAAGAGTTCCCTGAAGGGGTGCTGAATATGAAAGGGTCCAGGAAGAACAGAGACCTGGATTCAGGTGAGATTCACGTGGTGGGTGATGACAAATCTTTTCAGCTTATGCATTTCATGTAGTAAAAGGGTCACTATAAGTAGGGGAAATGCCAGAAACATCAGAGCTACTGTGAAAATGATGACACTTGCTGCATTGTAAATGACTTTCATCATAGTTAGAGGCAATCCCCTCACTCATCTAGCATTTCCTAAACCACCAGAGCTATTATGTGTTAATGACCAAAGGTGAAAAACCAAAAAATGACGTTGAGTCTATATCTATCTGGTTCACGTCCCATCAATTAGAAAAGGTTTCTCTCCTTGTTTGAGGAGTCCATAATGAAATTTCTCTTTAAGGAATTCCCTCCTAGATTTGCATAAAGATTTCATTAAAGGTGAAGACAGCAAAAAAAAAGCTTATCTTCCCCTGACATTTCCCATAATCCTCTTGACACTGATCATTTCTAAAATGCTATCTTACTGTGGTTGCTTCTGAACTGAATTTGCTTGACTTTTTAAAAACTTGTGATGGGGCCAGGCGGAGGGAGACAACAGAGATTCCTTTCAGTGCTCTCAGCATCTGTGTTTGAAAGAAAACCCTCCGTCTGTGGGGTAGTGTTATTGCTTACCCAGATGGGTGCTTATTTTGGGAAAGAATCCTTACTCCCTGGTACCTTTTTTTAAGTGGAAAGCTAAGGAGCTACTTTTAATTTTCTCCTTCCACACTCAAGGCCGCTTTACAAAGTCAGGAGTATTCTACATTCTTTTCCATTAAGAAGGAGATTTACTTTACTATGTATTAATTTTCTGAAAAAAACATTTGGGATTTGCTGCCACTATGATGTGCTTTTTCATTCCTTAATTTTCTTCCTGAGCATGAATCTGTTTTGATCTCTGATTTCCTTTAACTTCCAGTGAAGCAAATGTATTCTCTAACCACCCCCTTTGATGCATCCCAAATTATACCCCTTGGAATTGTTTCCATGTTAGTCATTTCAAAATGGGCTCCCGGTCTTTCTTGAGTTTCATTTAGACAGGTAAAGTCTTCAAGCAGAAGGTTATTTTGGGGCCAGTTCTTACAAACTGCCGAGTACATGCAGCCACCCGCACAGATGTCCTTTGGAGCCTAGCCAGACTGAGGGCTCAGAACAGTACTGTGGAGGCAAAATGGACAGAGAATAACATGGCTGTTTAGAGCCGTTTGCACAAGACAAAAGCTGGAGTGGTTTTCTTCAAAAGTCTCTGAGGTTAAAGAGATTTGCATAGTCTGTACAATTGTGAATTGCATATCCAAATAAAGTAGTTTTCTAAAATAATGCCTTCTTCAAAGAAGAATGAACAGACTATGAACAGAAATGTGATCAGAATTTGGGGCCTCGATGAGAGTTCCAGGTCCTTCCCTAAGCTTGGTTAAGGAAAAGACTGTCATTCGCCAAATGAATGGCTGAGAAAATGGTAGGAGCCACCTTGGTGTGATGGTAAGAATATTCGATTTGGAGTTAGAAAACTTGGGTTCAGATTCCACCCTACCATCTTGCTTGAGTTGGGAAAGTGATTTAATCAGTTTCCTCCTCTATATAATGAGCTAGTTGGACTCTGTGGTCTCTGAGGCCCCTTTCAGGAGTGATGCTCTATAGCAGTTTGGTCAGGAGCAGGAAGAAAGTGCCAGGTTTTGAGTTAAAGGATCTCAGGTCATTCTCAGCTCTGACACTTCTTTGCCATGAGATGTTGGGCATCCGTTTCCCCTTCCAGAAAATGAGAAGTTTGGCCTCTTGAACCCGGTCCAGCTACAATACTCCATGATTCTTCAGAGTGGAACAGTGAAAAAAGAAAGGCAAGATTTGGAGTCAGAGGGTCTGGGTTCCAACTCCATCCCCATCACTTGGGTGTCCTTGGGCAAGTTCCTAGACCTCTCTTCGTTCTTCTGTAAAATGAAATGAACCTCACAAACCTCCCATCTTATCAAAGGTCTGGTTGGTGGCTGCTGCAGCTGCTGCTACAGTATGGATTACACTTGCATAGGTGAAAACAAAGACTCCAAGGGGAGGAAATAAGCCAAAGGCTTTGAGGGGGTTTGGAAACTTCACAGAAAAAAAGAAAATAGCAAGGCTTCAGTGGTTTCTTTCTTTGAAACAGCTCCTTGTCACTTCCAAAGAGTGCCGGTGTGAGTGGCAGGCAGCTGGAAACCAATCCTCGGCAGATTTAAACCCAACAGAAGACGGCTATGGTTCCCACAGCCACCATCACAATAGGTGATGTGAGAGAGGACTGTGGAGGCACTGATGCCTGTGTGCCAAGCTAGCTGCCAGGGCTCCGAGAAATCTAGGAACCTTCATCAAATGTTTTCAGAGGGAAAGAAGGTTTGGACATTTTTCTTCTTGACGGCAGTAAGCAGTCCTGAGACTTACTGACAGCCCAGTTGGTCCAGGAGCTGGACATCTATCCTATACAGTGCTTTGAGAGCTAATCTCATGCCCCCAAATAGAGACTCACTGAACATTAGCACCCAAAGAGATCCAAGAGATCAACTAGTCTAATCTCTCCCTCCCCCCATTTTGCAGTTGAGGAAATTGAGTGTTGTGTGTAGTTTAATGGAAGGAGTGAAAGGTCTGGAGTCAGAGACCTGGGATCACATCCTGACTGTCACTCTTTTGACCAGAATCAGACAAGTCACTTAACCTTCCCTGGGACTTTGTTTCTCCATTTGTCAGATGAAGGGTTTGAACTGAATATTACCTATGTGACTTTGGAAAAGTTATTTTCTCTCTATGGATAAAAATAAGGGAATTAGACTAGATTACTAAGATCTTTTTTCTACATCTAAACCTATGAATCCATGCCACACATTCCAAGATTAGGAACAGAGTCTTCTAACTCCAATAATCAAAATAACCCCAATAGAAGCAATTAAGTCGAGTAGTAGATAGAGAACTAGACCTTAAGTCAGGTAGACCTGAGTTCAAATTTAGTGCTAGGAAGTTTATAGCTGTGTGACCCTGGAGAAATCACTTACCCTCTGTCTACCTCACTTTCTCCAACTGTAAAATGTGGATAAATTGGCAAACTAACTTCCAGGGTTTTTGTAAGGACCAAAAGAGATAATATTTGTAAAACTCTTAGCACAGTGTCTGCCACTAAGTAAATACTTATCTCCTTCCTTCTTTCCAATATCCACGTGTCTGTTCTAGTACATCACATTGCCTCTCTACCTTCCCTATCCTTTTCTTCCCACCCTCCCCCTTTGTCATAGAGAGCTTGAAACTCTCACTTCTAAAGTTAGGACTGTGATATTATCTTCAGCACTCTCCTTAAAATCAAGGGTGTTATCTGGAAGGGGAGGAAGGGCCCATTTACACTAGTGCAGAATTTAGCTGATCAGATTAACTGATGCGCAGCTTAGAAAATTGCTGTAGGATGGATCCTGACAAGGGACAGGTCTTAGTCTAATGCACTTACTTTGTTTTACTTTATTATTATATTTGTTATTTATTAATTTAATTTTTAACATTTTTTTAAACCCTTACCTTCCATCTTGGAATTAATATTGTATATTAGTTTCAAGGCAGAAGAACAGTAACCACTCGCCTAGGGTCACATAACTAGGAAGTGTCTGAGAACAGATTTGAACCCAGGATCTCCCATCTTTAGGCCTGGCTCTAAATCCAATGAAACCTCTGGCTGCCTCCCTTTTTAACATTAAAAAAAAAATGAGTTCCAAATTTTCTCCCTTCCTCTATCTCCTTCCCTACCTACTGAGAAGGCAAGCAACAAGATCATTATCTATGTGATATCATGCAAAACATATTTCCATATTAACCATGTCATAAAAAAGCAAGAAAAATTAAGTAGAAAATGATATTTTAATTTGCACTCAGAGTTCATTAGCTCTCTCTTTCTCTTTGGAAGTAGATAGCAATTTTCATCATGAGTCCTTCCCCATCATCTTGGATCACTGCTCTGATAGGTGTCTTTTTCTTTCAATCATCATTACAATATTGCTGTTACTATGTGCAATGTCCTCCTGGTTCTGCTCATTTCACTTTGCTTCAGTTCATAAAAGTTTTCCCAGGTTATTCTGAAACCATCCCCCTTGTAACTTCTTACAACACAATAGAATTCCATCACAGTCATAAACAATGACTTGTTCAACCATTTCCCAACTGATGAATATCCTTTCCATTTCCAATTCTTTGCCACCACAAAAAAGATGCTATAAATATTTTTGTACCTAGTAGTCCTTTCCCCTCTTTGATCTTTTTGGGATACAGAGCTGCTAGTGGCATTTACTGGGTCAAAGGGGATACATAGCTCTATGGCCTTTTGGGCATAGTTCCAAATTGTCCTCCAGATTGTTTAGAGCAGTTCACAACTCCACCAATAGCTCATGGTAACCCTATTTTCTCCTCCTTTTTCCTAGCATTTGTCATTTCTAAAATAATATTTTTGACATGTGATATATGTGGATTGGGGACTGGGGAGGAAGGGAGAAAGGGGATTTGCTAGAGAAAGTCCTGTTGAATTTCTCCAGTGAATCTACTCTGGAGGATAAGTCAAGGTGAAGATTCCATAGTGGGAAGCCCTGAGCCCATGAAAAGAAAATGCATTAATTAAAAAGAAAGGTCTTTTTTTTTTTTTTAAAGATGAAGGCAACAAAACATGGGCAACAAGCAACTAAAGGAATGTTGAGGTATGGAAGGAAACTTCACCTTCTTCCACAATTTTGCTTCGGGCAAGTATCACTAGAATACTTCCTCCTCCAACCCAAGAGCTACTTTAAAAAAGTCAAGAAGTTAAAAAAAAATTTAGAAATGGCAAAATTGTTAGAGCTGGAAGGAATCTTCTGCCCAGAGTTATTAACCAGGGTGAGGACACTTTGAGTTGCTTCAGGGTATCACATTTAAAAAGTGAGAAATTTTGAGGGCATCCTTTTCATTGATTAAACTAGGAGACTACCAGATGAGTAGCTCTGGTGAGTTTCCTTTCTGCTATTCTTTAGTTCACACTCCTCAGGAGTGGCATCAAGACAATCTCCCCTAGAGTCACCAACTCCTCTCTGTGGTATCATGTCCCCTCCACCTCTTGCTCAATGGCCATTGGCTACCGGAGGCATTTTGCGGTTCTGCAGATAATAGCACCTACTCTCAAAGTTATTTTGAACCTTGAATGAGGTAATATATGTCAAGCACTTTGAAAACCTTGAAGCTCTATATAAATGTTCGCTTTTATCATCATCATTATTATTTGCTCCAGGTGCAACAATTCTTAGTTGCAACTCTGCTTCAATCCCACAGAGAAGGAAGCCTGTTTGACAGAAGAGGAAGCAGGTATAGAGAAACCAAGTTAGGGAGAGAGTGGTGAAACAGGAACTTGAACCCAGAGCTTGACTGATTTTTTTTCTTTACTTTTCTAAGGATAGATTATAGTATAAATATGTCATGCTGCTTTAAGAGAAAACTCAAATATTGATGGTAAAGACTGTCCAGATTAATCTTTCTACTTATTTTATCTTGGGCAAGTCACTCTTCAATCTCCTCATCTGTAAAATAAAATAAGGAGGATGGGCTAGAGAATTTTGCAAGTTCTTTCAAATGACAACCATAGCAAGAAGACTTCTTTGAGCACACAGTACTTTGGGCAAGGCACTGTGCTAGGCACTGGAGATATGAAGACAAAAAAAGGAAATGGTACCTATCCTCTTGAAACTCACATTCTTGGGGTAGGGGGATGGGCATATACTATCTATCTATCTATCTATCTATCTATCTCTTTTTCCATTTATCTCTATTTCCTTTCATTCATCCATCCATTCATCCACCCATCTACCTATCTTTCTGTCTGTCTGTCTTTCTATATATATATATATTATTATTATTATTATTATTATTATTATTATTATTATTATTATTATTATTTGCTCCAGGTGCAACAATTTGTAGTTACAACTCTGCTTCAACCACAGAGAGAAGGAAACTTTATATATTATATATATATATATGTATGTATGTATACTCTATTACTATATACTATATATAGAGTACATGTCCTGCCCTATCCCAAAATATGCATAAGTAAATATGAGATAATTTGAGGAAGAAAGGAGCACTTTGGGGATCAGGAAAGGCTTCCAGTAGAAATTGCCTTTGATGGGAGGTAAGAATTCAAAGAAATGGGGAGGGTGTATGTTTTAAAGATGGGGGAAACTTGTACGAAGCTGCAAGGAAAAGATGAAATTCTGAATTCAGGAAACAGCAAATAGACCAGTTCATCTGGAATGTGGAGTACATGATGGGGAGTAATATGAAGTCAGTCTAGAAACATAGACAACAGCTTGTATACAGCAGGAGGCTTTAACTGCCAAACTGAGGGGTCTGAAATCCTATTATATCCTGAAATCCCAGGCAACCCGTTCTGGGACCAAGGCTGGGGAGCTTACCTTAACCCTCTAGTAGGCTCCTTTCAGCTCCAGACCCCCTTGTACATGACTCAGCTTAGGTGCTTCCTTAGAATAATAATAACCCACATTCATATGGTATTTGAAGACTTACAAAGTACTTTCCTCATTAGAATCCTATGAGATAGGTAGAATAAATATTATTATCCATATTTTATTGATGAAGAAACCTAAGGAAGGCTGAATAGCTTATCTAAAGTCATGAAGCTAATGACAACAATAATGATGATGATGATGATGATGATGATGATGATGATGATAACAATAATAATGCATCAAGCATGCACTACCTTTCATAAATCTCCTGATGCCAAATCCTCATACTACAAATACAGAAGGCAAAATATCTTGGGAAATTCTACACCTAAATTGTACTAGAACAAGAGCTTTGTCATCAATGAACCTGCCTCCCTCAATTGCATCAGCCTAACACTGATCCATAAAGATTGAAGAGCTCCATTTTAATACATCACCATAAAAAACACGCATATAATATTAAGCTAGAGACTCTCACAAAAATCAGGCCTAAAGTGAATATGGCACCTCTGGTCACATCAACCTGTCTGCCATTGGACAGTCTTGAAGATACTTTTACAGATTTAGAGCTAGGAAGAACCTTAAAGGTCTACAAATTCAACTCCTTCAGTTTAAAAAAAAAAACAGAGGCACAGAGAAGTTACATAACTTGCCCAATCACACAGCTTGGTAATATTTGATGCAGGATTTTAACTCAGATCTTTGTGTTTCCAAGTTCAGCAGTCTATCTACCAGACCATCTTTGGGTAATTCCTTAGAAGATGAGTATACAGACATTCCACTACTTTTATTTGATTTTAAGAGGTAGTTCCTTTATCTACCTGTGCAGTAGTCTACAGAGCATTAAATAGAGAAGAATACTAGTAAGAAAACAACTTTTCTAGAACCGTTGAAAAGAGGATGATAAGTGACATTTATACCATGTTTTAAGTTTGCAAAGTGTTTTATCTCCATTATCAGATTTGATCCTTAAAACAACAATAAGCAGGGGAGTAAAGGAGGGAAGGAACAGGCATTTATTCTTCTATTATGTACCAGGCATTGTGCTAAGTATTTTATAAATATTATCTTGTTTCATCCTCACCACAACCCTTCAAGTTAGGTGTTGTATGACCCCATGTTACAGTTGAAGAAGCCATTGGCTGAGTGACTTCCCCAGGGTCACACATCTAGGAAGCAAATAAAGCCAGATTTTTAATTCCTGTCTTCTTAATTCCAAACCCAGGGCTCTATGCACTCTCCCATCTACTTCCCTAAAGAAAAAGCCAATCCAGGGGGCAGCTAGGTGGCTAAGGGAATTGAGAGCCAGGCCCAGAGATCAGGGTCCTGGGTTCAAATCTGGTTCCAGACACTTCCTATCTGTGTGACCCTGGGCAAGTCACTCAAATCTAACTTCCTAGTCCTTACCACTCTTCTACCTTGGAACCAATTTAGAGTATTGATTCTAAGATGGAAAGTAAGGGTACAAAAAAAAAAGAAGAAGAAGCCAATCCAAAAATGTCAGAGCCAAGATATGATCTTGGACCTTCTGAATCCAAGTCTATGGCTCTCCTAATCAGATTATACTCTTCTCCTAGGGCCTAGGCAGTAAGAAACTAAGGGTACCCTCAAATAAACTTTTTAAAGGCAAATTCAATTGAAGAAGAGACTTTAGATGGGGGAGGGCACCACAAACTCCATGGTGGGGAAGATTGGCCCAAAAAGAGAGTTGGAGACCTTGGGATACCACTGGGCTTACACTGGGGAGACCATTGACAATGGAAGGCAGCATGATGCTAACACACCAGAAGGGAACTTCCCTACTGCCAGTAGATTCCATATTTCGGCAAGTCCCATTGGCTCCAACTCAGCCAAAGTTTTACCAGTAGGTAAATAGCTGTGGAGTAACCATGTACCCTCCTCCCTTAGCAGGGAGTCAAAGGACCCTGCCTGCCTTCTTTCACCAACCACTAGTGACCACTGGCCAATGTCACTCGATTTCATTAGTCTTCGTCATTTTCTAAAGGAAGTACAACTGATTTTACTCCTTGTACCATTCTGTCTAATGTGCACATAGCACAGGCTTGGACACTGTTCATTAGGGATGCTATGGTTCTCACGAGAGAGACCTGGCTCGCTGGATGTCCAAATGTCCCTGAACTGGCAAACGCCCTCCTTGTACACAACGTTTTTCAGACAAGAAGGTCCTTGGCCTCTCCAAGTGCAAATGCCTTTCAAAATGAACTCATTCATGAGAGCATTAAGGAAAAAAACTCCAACATAATGAGTTTTCATGGCCCTATTTATGAAAAGGGAACTTTTATACTCTGCAATCATCCAAAGCAGAAAAGCAAGAGTGAAAGCTAGCCTGTTAAATAATAATTGCAAATGTTCTATGAATGAGAGTAGCTGATTGAATTTATTAGATATGTGTTGCTGGCATTTTAAGATATAAAGCATTTATCACAAAACCATGATTTCTTCACTTAAGCTCATTAGGAAATCACACATCAATTCATGCATAATTACAGGGGAATTTCGGCTGTTCACTACAAATCATTACTGCATTAGCTGAAGTTTAGTTAATTTCTCTACAATTCGGAAAGGTGGGTTTAAAGGGGACAAGTAATGGCCAAGGAGGTACAGGGGACTCCTGTCATCACCTGGGCTTCCCCCTCTTCTAATTGCTACGCTGAATTAGCACCTGAGGGCTGGGCAGGCCCAGAACATCCCATCAGCCAGCATAGTGGCTGGCTTTCTTTCTTTCCACGTCACAATCTTACAATGTGGTAGTCTGTGCCAAATACTTAATGAAGAGTTAAGAGTCTGGGCACGTTTACTTGCACCAGACATACTCACTGTTTTTTAATCATTGTTACTATTTGAAATGGAATTGAAAAAGCTAAAGAAAAAGAAGGAAAAATAAGAGTAAAGTGGAAAGATTTAGAGTGAGAGAGCCTGAGTCCTATTCCCAGGTCTGCTACTGAATTCTATCATATGTCACCTTGGGCAAGTCACTTTCCCTACACAGGTCCATTTCCACATCTGTAAAAGGACTAGAGGATCTCTAGTCAGTCCCAGATTCCATGAAATGAGAAGGAAACAGATACAAGTCTAAAGGGTAGAGAGATAAACCCTAATTTAAATCCTTCTGACAAGAAAACCAACTATCAGCTTTGTGAAAGAAAACTTTTTAGGTTTTGCTGCTATGGAAGGTGGAAGAGCATTTCTCTATGCCCTTGTCATTTCGTTCACATTTTTGTGCCAGCTAGAAGTCGACAATAGTTACTTTAGATCTTGGTTAGTCAGTAAACATAGGTGCCAGGCAGAGTGCTAAGAGCTGGGAATACAGAAAGAAAGGCAAGACAGTCCTTACCCTGAAGGAGAGTTCATAGTCTAAGGAGGGAGACAGCATGCAAATAATTATATACCAACAAGCAATCTACAGGATAAATAGGAAATAATCAACAGGAAGAAGGCACTAGAATTAAGAAAGATTGGGAAAAGCTTCCTTTAGAAGGTGGGATTGTGTCTGGGACTTAAAGGAAACCAGGGAAACCATGAGGTAAAGATGAGGAAAGAAAGTCTTCTATGAATGAAGTGAATATGCCCAGAGTTAGGATGTGGAATGTCTTGTTCAAGACCCTATAAGATCAGTGCCTTTCCTCCCTTCCTTCCTCCTTTCCTTCTTTCCTCCCTCTCTTCTCTCTTTCCTCTCTCCTTCATTTTTCCTCTCTCCCTTTCTTCTTTCCTTCTTCCCTTCCTTCCTCCTTTCCTTATTTCCTCCCTGCCTTTATCTCTCCTTTTTTCCTCTCTCCCTTCCTTCTTTCCTTCTTCCTTTCTTCTTCTTCCCTCCTTCTCCCCTCCCTCTCCTCTTTGGATCCTTCTCTCCTCACCATCAATCCAAGAATAGCATGGAAGTTGTGGAGGAAGAGTTACCAGAGGCAACAGTTGGGACAGGAAAAAAATGAAAGGTTGGAAAGAAGAATATAGTTTATAGAGAAGAGAACTGAAGGAAAGGAAAAAGAATGGGGCCTTGAGGAGGCTGTGGAAATTAAATTTAAAAAAAAACTACTGAACATGGGAAGGATCATGCCAAAGACAAAAATGGAAATGGGTTTGTGATATTTTTTCAGATTCCAAAATTACTTAAGCTCAGTCCAAGGCACTAAAAGGGTCCACTCCAAGAAAGAAGCCTTGGAAACACCAGTCAAGTAGAAAAAGTAAATGAAGGGAAGATAATACATCTAGATCCCATTTTTAATAGCCTTTGTGATTTAGGGCAAATGGCTTAACCTCACAGCTTCCCATCTGTAGAAAGAGGGTGTCAGACATGATTAGGGGTTCTTAACCCATCAAGAACTCCTTTGGTGGTCTTGGCTTATGGCCCTTTTTCAGAATAATGTTTTTAAATGTATATAACAAAATACATGGGATTACCAAGGAAACCAATTATATTGAAATACAGTTATAAACATTAAAAAAACAGTGCATGGACCTCAGGTTAAAAACTTTTGGACTCAATGATCTCTAATGTGCCTCTTAGGTTTAAAATACTAAGATTGGAATCAAGTGGGAGAAGGAAGAAGGGAGAAAAAAACTATAATAACATCTGGCTTATTCCTCCTTTCCCAGACTGCCTACCTAACCCTCGGGGGTGTTTGAAGGACTGATGAGCTATTATAGGGTATGCTTTGATCCCCTCAGATAGACCAGATTTCTTGGAAATCTCTTTAGCAAGCCACCTACACTTTAGAGGATAACCGCTGTGAAAAGTGGATGATCTCTTCCAGGGAAGGAAGGATAAATTAGTTCCTAAAGACAGTTAAGTCAAACTTCTAGATTTTCCCTAAAGGACACATTGAAATTTCTTTGTATCATCTTTCTCTACCTCCTGTGGGATCTGACATTCCCTGTCTGAATATTTGGTGAGAAAAACACCAGAAATGGTTTTAAAATATCATTTCCATAACTTGACCAACCAGTTGGCTCAGGTTGTCTTGGTAGTTACTAGAACAAGTAGATTTTGGTTCTATTTCCTACCTCCATCCTGAATTCCTCTCTATCCTTCTCCTCACTAATTAATGATCTTGGACAAATCATTTCTTTCTGCCTGGGCCTCAATTTTTTTTTAAATCTGTAAATGGAAAGAGACTTTACTTAATCTCTAAAGTCTTTTCTAACAGTAATTCTCTAATTCTACAGGGCAGTGTAGGGGAAGGAGTACTAGATTTGGAAGCATTCATATCCCAGATCTGACATTTTCTATGTGTATCACCTTGGACAAGTCCTTTTAACTTCCTGGGTCTCAGATTCCTTATCTATAAAATGAAGAGATTGGACTAGCAAACTTCTAAAGCCTCTTCTAGCTCTAACTCCTATGATTTAAACAAAAAAATAAAGGTATGGTCCTAAATTGGAATCCTCTTTCTGCTATGTTTACTTGTGTGATCCTGAGCCTTTGGATCACGGTTTTGTCATCTGTATGCAACAAAGGTGACAGGACTGTGTATGCAGTCCTGCCTTTTTAAGTAGGTCACTTATTAAAGCACAGGTATGTCCCGATGAGTCAAGACAGTGCCAAAGATGACTGACCACCGACTCAGGCAGAATCGTTCGCTCTGTGGGCTATGAGGAGCACAGAAAGATGTCTTTGGGCCTCTTTTGAAGTTAGAGTAAAACCTCATTTTACATGAATTCACTATACATGAATTCAGGCATGTGCTATTGGCAATAAAAAAAATTACTTAGATGCTAAATCTGCGCCATTTTCCAATGCAGTGTAAAGTCTCTCAGTGCTTCACCCAATTCCACTCATTCTCACTCAGAAAAATGTTAATATGAGTCACTACATTGTTTGGTGCCAAACACTAGCTCCACATCTGTCTTTGTCCAGCGTTCTTCTTTGTAACAAGCCTTGTCTCGGTCAGAGTAGTGCATCTCTTTGTTTCATTAGTTCTATTTAATTATTAATAATGGCCCCAAAGTACAAGAGAAGTGATGTTGGTGGCTCTGATATGCCAGCCAAAGGAAAGTCATTAAGTGCCTTGGTGTGTTCGTATAGGAAATATTTCTTAAATGGGGTCCACCACTATACACAATTTTCCTTCGACACAAAGGGACTTGGAACTCATTGGTCATGTAAAACGAGATCCTACTGTGCTTCTTTGTTGAGACACAGTCAACTCCAGCACTCCCTTGGACGTCCAATGATCCTTCCCCCCAGCCACCTCTCCCAAAACATGGTGACTACATACACATGGCCACAAGAACATGGAGGCTGAGGCTGAGCCTTGAACCCCTGTTTTGCTTGTCATCTCCTTCCCTAAACCCTGGTGACCAAACAGTTATCCTGAGAAATAGCCACTTCCAGCCCTGTTTGGGAAGTTTGAGAGTTTGGGAGTGAGAAGCAATTTCTATGACTTCTTGGAAGAGAAAATTGCTCTCTTCCCTCTCCCCCAAAGAGGGTTTTTCAACTAAACTAAAAAGATTTTTCACAGATTCACAAATGTTCCTCCTTGGCCTTGACCTTGGTTTGTTCACTCTTCTTCTAAGCCTCTGTGAAATGGATCATAGAATTCTGGAGCTGCTCAACCTGCCTCTCCCCTACTGCAATCTAGGGAGTTCTTAGAGTCAAAGAAAACTCCAAAGACCACCAAACTGAGCCACCTGCTGAGGGTTAGCTGGAGAATCTCCTCACTGATTTTAAAACACCAGAGCAGACCAAAGCAAATGAAAGCAGTATAGATATGCTCTTATTAAGAATGAGAAAAAAAAAGTGGGTAGCTAGGTAGCACAGTGGATAGAACACCAAGTCTGGAGTTGGGAGGACCGAGGTTCCAATATGGTCTCAGACACTTCTTAGCCGTGTGAGCCTGGGCAAGTCACTTAACCCTGACTGCCTAGTTCTCGTTTTTCTTCTGTCTTAGAATGAATACTAAGACAGAACAGAAGGGTTTCAAAAAAAAAAAAAAGAAAAGAAAAGAAAAGGATGGGAAAAAAAAGAAAAAAAATTACCTCTCTATTCATGTGTGTTTGAAGGAGAAATGAGATGAATAGAAAAGTAAAATCATCTTCTCCTTTTGGGGGAAGAATAGTTTTAACCTTCAGGTGACTCCAGAGGTTGTTGGAGCCTATACAAGGAAACTCTTCAGAAAGGCAGGCACATGAATCATAAGCTGTTTTTATCTCCACTTGAAAGCACTGTACATTCAAATTCCCCAAAGGAAAGAGAGCCACAGAGAGCGGGCACGATCCAATCGAATCTGATTGATGAATATGCCCACGACCAGCTCTGGAGTTTCCTCAAGTCTTGTTGGTGAAATCATCAGTGTGGGTCATTTCCCATCTCCCCCCCCACCCCCTAGATTGAGTCATGGCTTTCCCAGGTGGGGATTGAGGTCACCAGCAGCGGGGAAGCATGAGCCATTTCATGGGGTCTTTCCATTTGTAATGCACTCATGAGTCGCTGGCAGGAATTAGTTACAAGAAGTCACAAGACATGACAGACTCAGGCTGCCCATTACTCTGAATTTGCCTAGTATCTAGGAAATTTATTGTTTACCACCAGCAGGTAGAAGAAGTAATTCCACTAAGTATGTTTCAAATGAAGGCCAAAGCAAATTCTTGTTTCTGGATGCTGTCATTTCCCTTTTCTGTAATAATAATAAGAGCAATTACTCATTCCTGATGCAATCTTTAAGCTTGCAAAGTGTTTTCTTCTCAACAGCCCTGGAGAGGGGGTAAAATAAGCATTACTGAATCCATTTTACAGATACAGAAACTGAGGTACAGCATGGTGAGGTGCTCTGCTAGTAAGTATTAGAGTTGGTATGTGAATCGAGGTCTCTCCCAAGACTCTTTCCATTACAAATTGCAAAATCACCTTGCTAGAGGGTAGGGAGTTCTTAACTTTTTTGTGTAGTGACCTCCTTGGGAAGTCTGCTGAAGCTTATGGATCTCTTTTCAGAATGATGTTTTTAAATGAATTAAATATTTTTAAAAAAGGAATACAAAGGAAACCAATTATATTGAAATAGTAATCTGTTTTTTAAAAATCAGTTCATGGACCCCATGAACTTCACAGATTGGCACCTAAAATTACCAGCCCACAAAACCAACTCCTTTTCTTTGAAGGGATGGGTTCTTCATCGGAGGTCTTAGAACTTTTTTTAAAGAAAAATTTTGACAACTGTATTTCAATAAAATTATATTTCTTTATATTTATGCATTTAAAAACATCCTTCTGAGAAGGGGTCCATAGGTTTCAGAACATAGCAAAAGGGATCTAGGACATGAAAAATTAACACCCCCCCCCCCATTTAGGGGTTACCTAGTTTGTAGGAGTCAGAAGACAGAAGCCAATCAACACTCTTTGCTACTTTTCTATCATAAGATGACACTGGCTCCAGGCATGTGGCTTATCTGCAAGGCTGCTACAGGGTTTCTCTCAACGCCAATCCTAAAGGAGAGGACAAAATGTAAGGTCACTAGTAAGATTGTCACACAGCGTTTCCTAACATACTCTTCAGAAGATACTGTAATTTTCCCTAAATAAAGCTTTATTTCTCCAGTCATTTTCGGGTTGCTGAAAAGGAAAAATTCATCAATCTTTCCCTAGAGAAAATAGTCTCCTGTATCCTAACTGGCTCATCGTAGGTCCCTGGAAAGGAGAAATCACTTATTTTATCTCTCCAGTGATTTCAGAGTGGACGATAGGATACTGAGCAATTAGTGCAATGCCCTATCAGCCAGCAAGTGGCCTGTAAATGTGGTTGGCCAGTTTAGGCTGAAGAAACCAAGAACCTTGTGATGGTGGAGGTGGTGAGGAAGGTTTGGGAGGAGAAGGTAGGACTGGGATGAATCACATTGATCCTCCATGTGCACCCCAACCCTTATTGCTCCTTTCTCATCCACGCTCCCCCACTCAACTCCTACCAATTTATTTGGCACCTATTGAGTCAAGCAAAGAACTGGAGCTCTCTCTTCTGCTTAAGCCCATCAAGATGACTGCAACGTTCTCTGCCTTCCCCTAACTTTGTAGGAAATAGAAGGGGCTGGTGTGGAGTGGTCCAGGAGGTTAGGAAGAGTCCCTTCCCTCCCTACCCCACCCCAAGTAGATTGTTTGATCCATTTTCCATTTCCTATCCCACAGCTGTGACTCTGGCCCCAGATTCAACCCTGGCCATGCGCCAGGCTGGTAGCCCACCTCTGAGCCTGGCCTGCAAGATCCCCAGCTGATACCTGACCTGCCTCCTCTGACTCCCCCACAACCAGGAAACTCGCCAGCTGCCTGCCTCCATGTGCTAAGAGCAATTGGCAAGGGAAGAGTGGGAGGGAGGAAAGGGAAGAGAGGAAGAACTAGAGAGGAAGGAATAAGTTTAAAGCCACCCACAGAGGAACCAAGCAAGCCACCTCCTTGCTCTGTGTAAGCCCCGATATAGGACCCCCCAAGCAATTGGCTCAAAAATGAGAAATTCATTCCATCCAGTGATTATTTTTCTACACCATGTCAAGTGACCAGATTGAACTGTTGCCTTCACAGAATCATTCCAGTATTTAGACTTTATGTTATCTCCCCACCCATCCATCTATCCCTGGGCACAGAGGATATTTTCAACTGACCTCTAATGAACTTGTTTTAAATAAGGATTTTTTTTTCTTCCTCTTTTGTTCCCCTGCCTTTAGAGTTCTTCTCAGTTCCTAGAGGGCTGAGGAAAAGGATAGGGATTCAGGGCATCTTGGCCTCGGGGCACAGGTTCTAGAACTATAAGTCCAAGATATCACTTTGCTCTGGGACTCATTATACTCTCATTTAAAATTAAGGCAGTAGAACTAGTTGATCTCTAAGGTCCCTTTGAGCTCTAAAACCAATGAAATCCTACAGACCAGAGTTCACAAATTTGTAATCCTGTTATCTGGACTAACTGCTCTCATTGTCTCTGGTCTCTTCCTCTCCACCTCACACACACACACACACACACACACACACACACACACACACAGAGGCACGCACGCGCACACGCACACACACACAAGTACAAAGGCATGCACATGTACACACATACACTATAATCCTTTCTGAAAAAAGCAAGTTTCCTAAAACAGCACTTTAATCATGCTGCCCTCTTGCTCAAAAAACAAACAAAAAAACTTCATTGGCTCCCCACTACCAAGAAAACAAAAGCCAAACTCTTTAGGCTCCCATACAAGGCCCTTCCCAAGCTGACTACCCTAAAGCTGAGCTCAAAGCCTACATTTTCCAAGACCAGCACAGCTAAAAGTGAGCTTTTTCTCCACTGAAATTTCAGAACTCAAGTATTTTCTGTATCATTCACAAGGCACTTGTGTTTATGTGGGAGGAAAGGAAGGAAGGAAGGAGGGAGGGAGGGAAGGAGGGAAGGAAGGAAAGAAGAAAAAAAGGAAGGAGGGAAGGAGGGAAGGAAGAAAGGGAAGGAGGGAAGGAAGAAAGGGAAGGAGGGAAGGAAGGAGAGGAAGGAGAGGAAGGAAGGAGAGGAAGGAAGGAAAGAAAGGGGAAGGAAGGGAGGGAGGGAGGAAGGGAGGGAATATTTGGGTTTTTCTTTGAGCTTGTTTTGATCAAAGGCAAGTTCCCAGAGGAAATCCTTTGTGTGTCCTCCAACAAGGTCAGCATGGCATCTCACATCACAGCTACCTCCCAGTCCTCTGGAGAAATTAGGAAAGGTGAACTCCAACTTTCTCCAAATGCAGGTGACCTTTTCTAGAAGATACAGGCCACCGGTTGTAAAACAGAAAGCATTCCCAAAAAACATCGATAAAGCAAACGGAGCTTAAATGCTTTTCGTCTGGTAAAACTTTCCCAGGCCTTGTTTATGTGTCGGAAACAGAAATGTGGGAAAGGTAGAGATAATTACTTTCTGAAGCAGATGTCTGAGGTAATAATGTTGGATCAGCTCAGTGCTCACACTCGGGACTCCCAGCCCTCTCACCCTTACTCCTGCCTAACTCCCAGCCATCAGTGAGCAGTCTTGCAAACAAATATACTGAAACCAGGCCCCTGTGGTGGGAGGATGAGGAGGGGGGAATTGGGGAGAGTCACTTCCCCTCCATTTCCTCCTCTGTAAAAAGAAGGGGTTGGACTAGATGACCTTTCCGCTCCAACCCAATGATCTTATTATCTATTATAACCCAAGGTGTGAGGTGCCACCTACATTTTCTTAATGAGTATCAAAGGTACTGATGGCATTCTAATATGCTCACCTCTGCTGGAGTCCTGAAGCACCCCAAAGACAGTGTTAGAACTTCCATGGATCACCATGGGAGCCAGAGAAAGGAATCAAATCCACAGCCTTTGCCATTGTGGGAGTTAGTACAAAAACTCTCTCAGCCAATGGATTTTGGCTTTTTGCTCATTTTAAGTTTTCTAGCCTTCCCAAGCCCCAGAAATCACAAAAATGGAGATTACTAGAAAAGACATTTTACTGGAGGCAGAACTCCATTACAGGTGAGCAGGTAGTGAAAAGAACAGCTGGATCTGGAGTCTCTAAATCTCATAGCTGGAATGGACCTCAGAAGACCCTGCTTCTTTCTTATTGGATGTGCCAAATCAGGTCCACAAGCCTTTCTTAAGCACAAACTAGGATGCTAACTCTGGGATTCCAAATAGAAGCAAAAAGAAAGCCAGTCCCTGCCCTCAAGGTACCTACATTCTAATGGGTAAAGGGGACAAATAAAAGGGAGTTAAAAAGGTTGGGGTGGACTAAGACAGGGAAGACAAAGTTAGGGAAGAAGGTGTCCCTGAGGCAATGATAGAGAAAGAAGCTGAGAGAATCTGGGTTGGAGCCCAGAGCAGGAATCAACTAGACTGACTGGTTTGGGATGACAAAATTCTTTCCATTTGAGATTAGATCTATGTTCTCTCTCTCTCTCTCTCTCTCTCTCTCTCTCTCTCTCTCTCTCTCTCTCT
>NC_058135.1:119831865-119879243 GCF_016433145.1 Gracilinanus agilis | reverse complement strand
CACTAAGCTCCGAATCTTCAATACCAATGTAAAGGCCGTCCTCCTATATGGATCAGAAAGCTGGAGAGTGACGAGCGCTAACACCAACAAACTCCATCACATCTTGAACATCAGATGGCCTAAAAAGATCTCCAATGCTAGGCTCTGGGAAAGAACAATCCAGTATCCCATCAGTCAGGACATAAAGAAACGTAAGTGGAGATGGATAGGACATACGCTACGAAAACCGGAAGACAACGTAGCCAGACAAGCATTGAGCTGGAACCCTTCAGGGAGGAGGAAAGTTGGAAGACCAAAACAGACCTGGCGAAGATCTGCTGAAAATGAAACAAAAATGGTCGGAATGACATGGGCCCAGCTGGGGGAAGTTGCCCAGAGCAGAGTCCGCTGGCGTGAGATGGTTGCGGCCCTATGCTCCTAAGGAGTCTACAGGAATAATAATAATAATAAATAATAATGATCCTTTTCCATCCAAGCCCAATGACTATACAAAGGAACTCAGCAGTGGTCACTACTTGTGACTGCCATCCTCACCCCCACAGCAGGTTATTGCCAAGGTTGATTGACCTCATTAGAGCCCTGTCTACTGAAGTTGAAAGTGACCAGTATAGCCACTTCCCCTGGATCAGGACAGACCCCGGAAAAATAAAAACCCAAACCACACAAAAGTGCTGCTGCAACAGGGCTCTAGCTCCTTTCTGCTGGCACTTCCCAAAGGCTGGAGAAGAGGCAGCTAGCTGCTGTCCTGTGAACATTGGTGCCCTGAGGCAAAGAAGGACCAGCTCCCAGGTTGGTATTTTCCATTTTAAACTAAAGTCAGAAAATTTCCCCCTCAGGCTTTGAGCCCGGTGGGCAAAAATGATTTACTTCACTAGTCTGCAGTCTTCTCTTCTCATGCAGATTGGAGGAGGAGGGATTTGGAGGAAAGAATAGGGATTAAAGGGAGAAGAATTAGCTGCCCTTTTCCCACAGGAACTAAGGAATTTTTTTTTTTTTTTTGGCATGCAAAGCAATTTGCCCCTTTAGAGCACCATACAACTGTGACCTATTAATATTGTGATTTTTTTCCCAGGGTGGCACTAAGAGAAGCTTCTAAGCTTCTTACTCTCACTCTCTGCCCTTGAGATTGGAGCCCGTAACCTGAGAATGGTTGACTTGTCTCCAGTCAAGCCCAAGATGATGTTGAGAAAGCATTGTTTTAAACAAGTAGAACCTTAAGACTGACAGAGATATCCAGAAGCCAATAAATACACTCTTCCAAGTCCTGATGCTACAGTGATCTCAGAAACTTTCTCAGAAAAACAATCCTGATCATGATAATTTTTTAAACCCTTACTTTTCATCTTAGAATCAATACTGTGTATTGGTTCTGAGGCAGAAGAGTCATAAGAGCTAGGCAATGGGGAAGAGTGAAGTGTCTTGCCTAGGGTTATACAGCGAAGAAGTATCTGAGGCCAGATTTGATCTCAGAAAGATGAGTTTTCTTGATTCCAGAGGTGGCACTCTATCCATTGAGCCACCAGGCTGCCCAGCATCTTCAATAAGCATTAATTAAATATCTATTATGAATTGTTAATGTACTATGACCCAACAATGAGGAAGTCCCTCCTGAAAAGATTCATCTGCCCACCTTTGTTGTACACCAATGGATTCAAGCTCATCTATGACAGGAGCAACCAGCCTTGGTTCTTCTGGTTTATGAGCTAAGAAAAGTGACCTGAAAGTTCATCCTGTTGGGTCAGGGCAACCATGTTTGGTTCTTCGGATTTTGTGGGGAAAGACTGCGATCACAACAAGCAGGGAGTATTACTTCAATCACATTTTGATGTGTTTGGGGATAGGGGATAATGTGGAGGGAGGGGAGGCATGGCAAAGAGAAGAGAATGGGGAGGAGAAGGGGGTCTAGAGAGTCCCTTACATAACCAGCAATGAATGTTGGCAGCATTTGGGCAATGTGGACCATTAGCAGGCGGAGGAAGGAGTACTCCATGGGTAGGAATATGGCCCCATTTGTACACGGTTTTGGTGGTAGGGGATAGACCAACTCTTCTCCACAACCCCTTTGGCTTAGTTCACCACCACATGGACATCATCTCAGAGTTATCAACACCTTAGGGTTACTTCATTTCCATAACGTATTTCTGGTCTTACTACTCAGTCTGGAGCTGATCTGCAGTTTACAGATAGGACAATTTGCTGACCAAGGAGCCATTACATTAGGACCTAGATGGCTTCCCCTCATTTAGCACATAGTTTCAGGTTGTGGCCTTAGTTAATTCATGAGGTAGATGCCAATGATTCCAAAGATTTCCTAAATAAGGTAGTTTGCAAGTAACTGACATATTCTCTTAATTTATGTGACAATTTGTGACTTCTAGGTTCCCCTTTTACAATCTTACTTGCTATTATTGTTTTCTTACTGTAGCCTTAGTTACTCTACTAAGGAGGTGTGGGGGCTAGGAAAGATGATTGGGGAACCAAAACAAGATGATTTCAACACATATTAGATGCCAGGTGCATGTCAAGTCAACAAGAATTTATTAAGCACTTACTATGTGCCAGGCACAAGGGATCCTAAAATAGAATCACACTGAAGCAGTTTCTGCTCTCCAGGGCCATGACACACACTTAGCTGGTGAGGCATACATTAAGCACTTACTGTTTGCACAATGTTTTCTTTGGTTATATGTTAGAGTATTTAAAAAACACTAGTAGAACAGAAGTTCTTTGGTAGTAGAGACTTATCTTTCCCCCATTGTATCTCTAGCAACTAGCACAGTGCATACTCATAGTAGGTGCTTGACAAATAAATGCAGGTTGAATAAATAAATTATTAAAGACAGGGAATTCCTTCAAATTTCTAAACTGAATTTCTCACTGCATGTATTTTAGGAGAGGGGAGAGGCATCGCAGTAGACCTGTGACTTTGTCCACAATGGGAATTCTCTTTTGGAAATGTCCTCTACCAAAGATAATCAAAAAATGTTCTGTAATTTGTAGTCTTAGATAACCATTTATGATAATCTTGGAAATATGTAATCCCTGAATCTTTTCCAGTAGAACACAGGAGATTCCTGGGATCTGTTCAATCAGCATAATATCCTCCATGAACAGGAATACCGGCTAGCCCTACCATGTGGGGAATATATCTTCCATTTGGAATTTGTACAAGGAGCTCTTCGTGACAGTGATAAAAGACTTTGAACATCTCTTGTTTTCTATTATGCTCTTCTTGATATAACTACTCAAAGAATAATTGAACAACATTATTTCTGTAGCTAGGTTTTTTCAAAGAATCTATTATAGCACCCGAGGACAACCTAAAAAAAAAAACAAAAAAAAACTACCTTAAATTCAAGGTCTTCTATGGGTCTATATTCCCCAAGATGATAGCTCACAAGCCCCCATAGATGAGTTTACCTTGAATTGTCAGCCAGAATAAAATGAATTCAAAGCAAAGGCATTTAATGGAATAGGATGGAAAGAAAGATAGCAGTGGAACCTGGGGCAAACTCTCCCACAAATACATACACCACTACTGGCAAGAATGAAAACACGTGGGAAACAAACAGAGAAGTACAAACAGTGAAGGAACTTCTACAGCTAGATCAGGTATATTGAGGCACACATAAAGGGAACATCCGTGGCCAGAGTACAAGAATAGAAAAACAACTTCTGCCTCTAAGACCGTAAGACCACTGGTACCTCTCAATAACATCATCACTCTGCTCTCACCAGCCTAGCTCCCTATTGATCTGATAGGCTCTATCGAATGCTGCTCTGCTGGACTTCGTCCATGCAGTCATGCTAGAGGCTATTCCGCAGCATGCTAGATGCATCGAGTCTCCACCAAATCCTGTTCAGCTGGATAATGGTTGTCTGAAAGTCTTAACCCTGTGGAATTCTGCTCTGCTGCTTCCGGATTCTGGCCCAGCTGAAATCTTTTGCTATCTCCACCTCAAAGGAAAAAAAAGTACTGTACTGTCACTCTTTTAGTTTAAAGTCCAGAGTCTTCTGTGGGCTACAATTCTTTTCGAAAAGGCAGGGATTCTCTCTTCTAATAAGGATGAAATTCTTAAGAGAAATGTATTTGATGTGGCTTGTCACACCCTATGACCAAGTGTGGGGCAATTAGATTCCATCTAATTGGTAGTACAGCCCTGCCCAAATGGCTTTAGCTATGGTTCTCCCAGGCCACACAACTACTTAGATAAGGACTGATTGACATGTATAATTTGAACAGAAAACTGAGACAATGGTGGTCTGGAAAAATACTGCTGTTCATGTGGAGAAGTGCTCTGAAAATGCAGAGAACAGGCTCAGGTCCTGCTGTCCTCTCTTGGAGGTGGAGTCCCTAAAAACACCTTAAAACAACCCTTAAAATTTTTAAGGAATCAAGTGGTGACCAGCCTATGGAGTGCTAGGAAAACTGCCATGAAATCCAGTACCAGGGCAATACAGACTGCCCCTAACGTCTCTCCCCTATTTGATTCATATCCAAGGGTGATATATGTAGTATAGAGAAGGGGTCATATAGTTTATTATCCCCATTACATATAACTCTTGGGAAAATCATGGAGGGAAGTGGTACTATTTGCTACAGGTTCTTTCAGCAACTGCTATGCAAGTTGAGTAAGACAAATGGGAAACTCATCAAATGATCAGAGCCATACTAAGCAGTTATCACCAAACAACACCAGATCCCCAAAAAGGAAGCATAATTGCTTCATTATACCAGGTTCCCTTGCACTAATCCTTTGGTTTATGCAGAAGGCAGTTGGCACTCAGTTGGTGGATTATAGGGAACTGAGCAAAGTCATCATGTCCATCCTTGCAGCCATTCCTGATCTCATTCAAGCGTTAGGCAAGAGTAAGCAGTAAGGTTATTATTATTATTATTATTATTGACTTCACTATTTTTTTCCTGTAACCGGTGCTAAGACCAGCCAGGAGTAATTTCCTTTCACCTGAGGACACTAGTTGGAATTGTGCTGGAGCCAGCTCTAACCAGCTCTTGAGTCTTAAATTTTCAGAGTGAGCATTTACAGTTCAGAAATCAAGAATCACTACAAATCATGGCTGGATTATTGTTTTTTTTTTAATTTCTAGTCTTAAGAAAGCATTAATAATGCAGATTAAACCTTAAAGTGCATACATGGGTGGAGCTAGATAACTCAGTGGATTGAGAGCCAGGCTTAGAGACAAGAGGTCTTGGGTTCAAATTTGACCTCACATACTTCCTAGCTGTGTGACCTTGGGCAACTCATTTAACCCATACTGCTTAGCCTTTACTGCTCTTCTGCCTTGGAACCAATGCACAATATTGATTCTAAAATGGAAGGCAAGGGGTTTGTTGTTTTTGTGTTGTTTTTTGTTTTTTTTAACACATACACATAACTTTTTTTGTCCCAGGAGATCCTGGTTGTTAAACATATTGCTCTATAAACACTGCTAGAGCTCAGCGGGAGTGTAACAGAAGGCTTAGGGGAATTAGATCATCACCATATTGGAGACCTGGTGATTATAGACTAATAACAACAACAACAGTAACAATAATACCAATAACCAACATTTCTATAACTCTGTAAGCTTTGCAGTGTACTGTGTACATTCATTATCTCATTTGAGTCTCACAACTCCCCTGAGTTTAATCCACCTTCATTGTCCTTCCCCAAGGCTACCAATACTCTCACTCATACTGCCATATTATGGTGGGCAGAAACCAGAAAGAGGCTCTCTTCTCTTAAAGACATTAAAGTGTACCCCACCACTGATGGCACAATATTGGCAGGGCTGCCTGAGGCTACAATGGCAGAAGGGTTGTGGAGGTCACAGCAGGGACAGCAGAATGAAAATCAACCCTAAGAAAATTCTGAATCCCATTGTTTCAAGTTTAAAGGAATATAGTCAATGAGGAAAAGCCAGGAGATCCCTAGCAGAGTCCAGAATAAGCTAATGGCATTTGTTTCTCCACAATCAAGAAGGAAATTTGGAAGTTGATTGCACTCTTCAGGTCTTCAAGAACTACATACCCCTGAGAATCCTGATGGTCCCCATTTACCAAGAGGGCTCTTGGTTTGCTTCTTTGAAGTAGATCCTGGAATAAGTTATAGTCAAGAAAATGCTAAAGCAGACAATCCAGCAATCTTTCCCATTGGGCCCTTTGGATCTTGTGGGGCCCAGGTTTTTGGAGATTTCTGTACATAAAGGCCAGGCTAAATGAAGCTTTATGTAGGCACCCAGGGGGTGACCAAAATAAGTGACAGTTATCCTAAAAGAGCCTATTCACTATATATCACTTTTGGAAAGTGGTTGCACAGTCATTCGTGGGTCCCAATCACTGAGTAATCCAATGAGAATTGGACATAATGAGAATACAGGACTCACTGGAAAAGACTCTGCTCTTGGGAAAGACTGAAGGCAAAAGGAGAAGGGGCCAGCAGAGGATGAGATATATACAAAATGTCACGAAAGCAACAAACATGAGTTTGGACAGACTTTGAGAGAGAGTGGAGATGGAAGAACCTAGTATGCTATTGTAAGAGTTAAATTAAGAGTTTTCACAAAATAAGGAATAAAGAATTCCTTTTTACCCACTATGGTCCAGGGGGTTCCAAAGAATTAGACACAAACAACAGAAAAAAATGAGTCCCCAATAATTAGGGTAATGACTGAACAAATTCTGACATGTGAATATAATGGAATTTATTGCACCATAAGAAACAGCCTCTATGAAAAAAATTAGAGAAGTTTAGGAAGATTTGTATGAAGTGATACAGAGCAGAATAAGCTGATAGTTACTTACTATGTAAAATCATTTTACCTTTCTATGTGTCCATTTCCTCATTTGTAAAATTGGGGTAATGATAGTACCAAGAGTTGTAACTACAAAATATTGAGCCCTGATTCAAAAATCAGTTGAGCAGGATGGGAGGGTTGAGCACAGGGGCAGGAGAGGATGCAGCTCGAAGGACAGTCCAACCATAGATCCAATCATACAAGGAGAAGATGCAATCCAGCCCTCTTACCAACTATTGGTGGGGAGAAGTTCACCTGGATTAGTGGTCAGCTACATGGCAGCCCATAGGCCTTCCATATACCGTATAAGAATAATGCCAATGAGGGAAGAAAGTAGCCCTCTCTCTATGTTGGTAGCTTGAGGCAAAGCCCCATTTGCCCAGTGCTAATTATGGTTTGGATTGTACCTTTTTCATAGGGTTGTTACAAGGGTCCAATGAGATCATGCATGTCCAGTGCTTTCCCAACCTTCCACTACTATAGAAGTGTCAGCTTCTCTTCCTACCTATCTAATCACTCCTTCTGCTCCTCATCTAGATAATGGCCTCCAAACCATCTGAGTGTCCCCCAAGGGTTCTGTTGTGGGCCCTCTTCTTCTTCCCTTATACCACTCACTTAGTGATCTCAATAGCTCCCATGAATCTTATTACTTTCTCTACGCTGAATCCTAAACCCTAATTCTGCCCTAATCTCTCCACAGACCTACAGTTTCACCTCTATACCTACCTTTTGGACCTCTCATACTGGATGTCCAGTTGACATCTTAACCTAAACATGTCCAGAACAGAAGAGTGGTAAGGGTTAGGCAACTGGGGTTAAGTGACTTGCCCAGGGTCACATAGCTAGAATTATCTGAGGCTAGATTTGAACCCAGGACCTCTAGGTTTGACTTTCAATCCACTGAACCTCATAGCAGTGCCTCCAACAGCTTTCTTTTCTCTCAGCGTGGGGAATTTTCTCTGACTGTCCCTCATGCATAAAGATGCTCTCCTCTCTCAGAGTACACCTACTCACTTCCTTAAGTCCCAACTAGAATCTCATCTTTTATTGGAAGTCTTCCCAACTCTTCTTAATTCCAATGTCTTCCCTTTGTTAATTATTTGTATGTTGTCTTCTCCATTAGGTTGTAAGCTCCTGGTGGGTAGGGACTGTCTTTTGCTTCTTTCTGTATCCCTAGCACTTAGCACAGTGCCTGGGATATAGTATGCACTTAATAAATATTATTATTTTACTGGCTGAATTACAATTATGAAAAGACTAAGCCTCAATGAGTGGATGGTGGGCTGTTATTAGATATGTCTAAAATACAGTCACAATACATTTTTTCTTCCCTTTTACCTCCTCTAGTTTGTTGGGCCCAAATGATTCATGGTAAACTTTTCAAGACAAGAAAATCCCCATCTTAAAAAAAAAAAGAAAAAAATATTCTCTAAAAGAGGTACCTGTTTCCTGGCTAAGGGCAAATGTTCACCAGCCCAGGATCCTTGGTCAGTGCTTACATTCTTAGTCAAGTATCATTTTCTTCCAATGCCACTAAGTTTTGTCCTGAACAGGGAGAAGAAAACTTTACATTCTGCCATTCCAAGAGCCCCTAAGGGAGAAGGCTCCCTAGGCAGGCTAGGTGTCCTGCCTCATCTTACCTTCCCAACCAGTCAACAAAGGCATGTTCTCTCCTGCTCAGTACATACAGCCTCCATGAGCCACCCTATCCTGAGAATCAGTAGGCAGAGATGGCAGAAAAAAATGACTCCTTAAGGCAACTTCTCTTCCTTCCACTAATACACCCTGAGCCTGATCTCTTCCACAAAGAAATATGTATTTTTCTCTCTCTCTCCTAATGACCCAGGATCTGCAACTAAGTCTCCCTTTGTAGGAGGAATGAGTATCAGTTATCTAAAATTGGTATCCTTTGGTCTAAAAAGCTTCTCTGCACTTTCTTTCTAACTATAGAGGATTTAGGAGGCATTTTAGGACAGTATGAAAAAAGAATACCAACTGGAGTCTGAATGGGTTCAAGTCCTACTTCTACTGCTTATTACTGATGTTGCTTTGGACAAGTCACCTGACCTCCGATGTCCTCATTTTCTTCTTCTGTAAAGAGAGGGGATTATCAGGAGTTCTTAACCTAAATTTGATAAGCTTGGGTTTTTTTTAAATTATAGCTATGTTTTACATAATTAATTTCCTTTGTCATTCTATGTATTTTATTTTATTCATTTTCAAACATTCTGAAAAGGCCTTTACCAGATGCCAGAGAAGTCCAAGCCACCCATAAATATGGCCAAGAACTTCTGGACTAGATGGTATATTAGGTCTCTTCCAGATATAGATGAGTATGAATGCCTCTGAATCCTCCAGCATTAGGAGGAGTCTGCAGAATTCTGGAATCATTAAGATGATGATGGTTCATATTTATAGAGTGTTTGCAAAGCATTTCTCCATAACCACCTTGTGAGGAAGGTCACAGGATTCTACAGTTTGAAGGGATATTAGAAATCATCTAGTACCTTCCCCTTCATGTCACTGATGAGGAAACTGAAGCTCAGAGGAGAAGTGACTCCATAGGGGAGGCCGGGCATGGATTGTAGGTCTGTGGACACACAAGATGATTGTCTAAACTGAAGGGCCTCAGTATGTGTAGAGCCATTGAGATTAAGTGTTTTCAGAGACTGGGAAACTGCCTTCTAACCAGGGAGATAAGAGAAAGTGAACAAAAGGAGAGAAAACCATGTAGATCCATGCACAGGCATTAATTTATTTAAATATATATTCAATTCCATATGCATATTGCAAGGATAGCAGTAATAACTCACATTTATCTCTCACCTTGCAGGTTCCAAGTGTTTTCTTCTGTATCCCTGTGTGAGCTAAGTCACAAAAGGGAAGAAAACTCAGGATGCTCAGGGAGAGTTCTCTTGGGGTATGTTGGGACTTTTTGGTGGCTGTTTTTTTCCTTAAGTCCTTACTTTCTATCTTAGTAGCAACTCTAAGACAGAAGGGCAAGGGCTAGGCAAATATACATTAAGTGACTTACCCAAGGTCACATAGTTAGGGAGTGTCTGAGACTAGATTTGAACCCAGGTCCTCCTAATTCCAAAATAAGTGCTCTGTCTACTGAGCCACCTAGCTGCCCCTGTTTATTTTATTTTTTTGAGGGAGAGGAATGGCTTTCCATATCTCATTCAGGCTAGACAGTTTTATAACTGTAAAATAGGAGTAAAAACAGCACCTACTTCCCAGGGTGGTTGTGAGGATCACATGAGATCTTTATACACACTTAGCACAGAACCTTACACATAGTAAGCATTATGGAAATGGTTACTTTTATTATTATTTTTGTGATTTTTAAGTTGATCTTAGTGTAGACATGAGATCAGTGTGAGCCCTTCTGCAGATCAAGAAATCTGCCAACCTCATCAGAGATTGCAGACATGTGCCACCATGCCTGGCATCAGAAAGGGGAAGTGACTTTTCCATGGCCCCACAGCTTGTGTCACAACCTAGATTCTAAGTAAAGAACATTTTGCACTCTTATTCTCGGGAGGGGATCAGCATTCAGATATGTCCAGTAAAGATAAGTGGGCAGCACTATTGGATGAAAATGTTACCACTTTCCCTCTGTGCCAGGCATGAAGATTCAGGGACCAGAAGCCAGAATTACATAAAACTGTGCCATACTAGGATTGATGACCAGCTAACATTTACCCACCATGCCCTACACATTAACGCAAAACCTAGTTGTTAGGTTTGGTCAGTTCCGTTGTCTCCAGTTTGTTCTACAGACAGCAGAATATTCTTTCCACAGAAAGAGAATAAGCTAGAGCCATCCATCAGTATGTGCACCATTGCTCAAGAGAAGGAGGCAAAGACAGAGATATGCTCTGAGTTTGTTTTACTGGGATCCTTGCACACACTGAGCCTTCCCAGGAAGAGCCAGTATGGAAGTCTTCCTAAGAACCAACTTCTCTCTCCACATACCTGGCACAAAGTTGGCCACTCTACTATCCTGCAAGTCTGAACCCATTCCAGCATTGATCAACAAGACTATGCTCAGTTGTGACTGATGTGCTAAACTAGCAGAGTTATCTTCAGACCAGTCCTTCTTAGTCTTTCTGCAGTATCATTATTTATGCCCAGATAACTACATAAAAATGTACCCTACAGCTCTGTCCTCAGAGATCCCCTCTTCTTTCCCTATGGATTCGGTTATTATCTGCATGTAGATATCTACTGTATCTATCTCCCTAATTTCTCCTCTTTCCTGGCGTGAATTATCAACTGCCTGCTAGACATCTCCATCTGGTTGTTCGATCATTTTTTTAAGTCATATCCAACTCTTCCTGACCCCATTTGGGGTCTTCTTGGCAAAGATACCGGAGTGGATGGCTATTTCCTTCTCCGGCTCATTTTACAGATGAGGAAACTGAGGCAAAACAGGATAATGCAATTTGACCAGGAGTACACAGCTAGCGAGTGTCTGAGGCCAGATTTGAACTAGTCCAGGCCCACACTTTATCCACTGTACCACCCAGCTGCTCAAGGATTTCTCTTAGGCATCTCAAACTCAAACAGAATTTGTTATTCTCTCTAAATGAAGCTTTCCTCTTAACTTCCCTGCTCCTCACAAGGGTACCACCAGCCTTCCACTTATTCAGGTTCATAAACTTAGCATCATTTTTCACTTTGTATCCTCGTCATTTTACTGTGCCTGGCACAAAGGAGATTTATAACAAATGTCTGAGGAATTGAATTGAATTTATACCTCTCCCCATCTTCACAATCACCAAGAAGGTCAAGTCAAGTCAGAGAGCATTTATTAAATATTTTCTTGTTCCAGGCACTGGGCTAAGTGCTGAGAATCCAAATCAAAGCAGGCGGGAAAGGCAGTTCCTGCCCTTAAAGGGCTGATATCCAAACAGAGACAGATAGCACATAGAAGAAAGCCAGCACAAAGGGAGAGGCAAAGTTGGGACATGCCTATCCAGGACTTGGTAGAGAAAGGCTAACTGGAACCTGGAAAAGGATGAAGATGTGACTGGCCTGGGCATTTTCTTTAAAATGGAGGTCCAAGCAGTCAGAGGAAGCAGCCTCAGGGGCAGAGTCAACTTTGAGGATGAGGACACCACCACAGAGGAAGAATGAGTTTCCAGGATGAGAAGGCTTTTGTGGAGGCAAGGAAGAGAAAATCTGGAGAAGTAGGAATAGAGCCAAGAGAGCAATGAAGGTGGCTTAATTCTGCAAGGAGCCAGTTCCAACTGCTATCCTAGAGATAAGACAGGAGAATCTCTTACCTACTCTTTGCCTCTTTCATGGACTCCTCCCCAGGTACATGGTTAATACAAAAGTCCTACTCTCAGATGCAGGTCAGAAAATAAAATAAAATTCTTAGAACTGCTCAGTGAAAGGGGGCAGTGAGGTGGTACAGTGAATGGAGCACCAAGCCTAGAGTCAGGAGGAGCTGAGTTCAAACCTAGCCTCAGACACTTTTTTCCTGTATGACCTTGGGCAAGTCACTTAGCCCGATATGCCTAGCCCTTGCCCTTCTGTCTTAGAGTTGTTCCTAAGACAGAAAGTAAGTTTAAAAAAATTTCCAATGAGTTTTAATTAAAATAAGTCAATAATACTAATAAAATAATTTGTTGGTTATATAAGTATTAAGTATAATAAGCTATGACAAACGTAAGTAATCTCTAATCTAGGGTACCAAACAAAAATATGTGAAGTTCCCTTACTTTTTCAAAATTTCCAAAGAAATAGGTCTTTAGTTCAATATAGACTCTTCCCCCTTCTCCACTCCTCCCAACTCCAACCCTCAGTTTCTAGAACCTCCTGGACTAGGACTAGCCAGGATTGCTTGAGTGGGATTTGTACCTATAAGTATATCCATCAGCATTTAGATTTTCTCATGTTCTCTACAAATTTTACCCAACTGTCAACAGTGATCACAGAGTCCATGTAACAGTGTATCTGCTGGGGTCTTCGAAGTGTCTTAAGTGTATGCCACAGCAAAGTACAACAAACAGATTGCAAGCTATTTATATTGATATGAAATGTAGCATGAGGCAGAGAGCAGAAACCTGTTCTTATAGTCAGGAGAATCTAGGTTCAAGTCCTACCTCTCACATACTAGCCAAATGACTCTGAACAAGTCCCTTAACCTAAGACCCTGGGCAATTCTCTAAGATTCTCTAAGTTGTGGAGAAGATAGTTGCTTGGGCAGCTAGGTGCCCAGTCTAGAGTGAGGAAGATTCATCTTCTTGAGTTCAAATCTGGTCTCAGATACTTTCTAGCTGTGTGACCTTTGACAAGTCACTTAACCTTGTTTGCCTTAGTTCCTCATCAATAAAATGAGCCAGAAAAGGAAATGGCAAACCTCATGTCTTTGCCAAGAAAAATCCCAATAGTTTTGGTTTTATATAAGTAATATATAAGTATTTTCTTACAGCAATGACCAATATGGAAGTATGTTTTCCATGATAATACACGTATAACCCAGATCAAATTGCTTGCCCTCTCTGAGAGGGGGAGAGAGAGGAGGGAAGACTATAATTTGGATGCTATCATTTCAGAAAAATGTATGTGGAAAATTATTATTACATGTAATTGGGAAAATAAATATCTTTGACTAAAAAAATGAAAGAAAAAAGAAAACCCCAAATAGAGTCACAAAGAGTTAGATTCAACTCAAGACAACAACCACAGCAGTTAATTGTCTATCTACACTGGTCAAGGGCATTTCCTCACTGTGTGCTTCCTTAAAGTGAAATCACAGGTCTAGTCCCTCAAAGAATTAGCTCTCTGTACTTTGAAGTAAATCTATTAATAAATTGCACATTTCAGCCCTTTCGAAACAGTCCCTTATAAATAGATGTCATTTTAAGTATTCAACCTTGACAGCGTTTGACAGCTTTTTCCTTTTAAGTCCAGTGCACAGATCTTCCCCACTCTCTCCTCATGAAGCCCCATGCTGCTGGAAGACACATGAGACTTATTGGACCGTCTGCTCCCTGCCTGCTTGGTTTATCCTCCTCTTCCTTGGCCAGCTTGATTTGTCCTGGCAATCCCTTAATTCAGTTTCTCCTCTTAGGCTCATTCCCTTTCATGAATATCCTAACCATTACCGTCTCCTCAGTCACTTATTTGAGAAACCTTCCCATCTCTACATGATTTGGGGTCATCAGCAAATGATTTGGAGATCATCAGATTCAACCCTTTTATTTTATAAAGAAACTGGAGGTCCAGAGAGGGTGAAGCAACTTTCCCAAGGGCCACACAGGTAATAACTGACGGGACCAAAAGTCAAACCCTGGACTTTTGACTCTAAATCCAACGCACTTCCCACTAAACAATGCTACAGCTATCCTACCTTCTCAGACCCTCTCTACCCTATGCCAAGCATGGGAAGACTTCCACTGGCAAAATGGGTCAAGAAGATCAATTTGTTCTAATAACAATGAAGGTGGCCGAAGCAGGCATTTTGGAGCACTTAGAGCTTGGTCAGACAGGAAAGATGCCAAGGTCATCCATTGAATCTCAGGCTATTGCCAGTTGTCCTGACTTTTGTTTTGCCATTGAACTTGGATGCCTCTAGAAGACAGAGTTAAGCTGATGACTTTGTGCAACTCTGCCTCACCTAAATTCAATTCACACTGGAGTGAAGCCATATCACTCTGTGGTGTCAATGGTCCTCTTTGAATCAAATGATGAACTATATAATACCCTCCCAGAACCACACTGGTATGCTCCTATAATAGTTCTTAACCCCGCTGCCCAATGTGCACTAGATGAATTCCAGAAGCCCAGAAAGTCCTTGAAAAACTTAGTATTTAATCTGATGAAGGTCACTTTCAGAGAGAGAAAGTTCCTTGTCCAAAGAACTTTGTGACCGAAGAAAGTCTGATCCCCCTTGTCCGCTTCCCTTCTTCTCTCTTTCTTTTTTTAACCTTCTGTCTTAAGGTAAGAGTAGTGGTAAGATCTAGGCATTGAGGGTTAAGTAATTTGCCCAAGGTCACATGGCTAAGAAGCATCTGAGGCCAAATTCGAACCCAGGACTTCCTGTCTCTCAATCCACAGAGCCACCCAAATGCCCTCCAAACCCATCTTCCTTCTCTTGCTAAATTTTTAATTAAGTTGAAGTTCCACTCAAACGCTACCACCACCAGGGTTCTACTCTGCTCTCCCCACCTGTCCCCAACCACAGACAATAAGGACCTTTCACTCTGATCAATTAATCAATCAATAAGATTGTGTTAAACACCACTTGTATGTTAGGTACCATGCTAGGAACTAGAGATAAAATGTGAGATACAATTCCTACGGTTCTTATATTCTAGTTAGGGTGACAGCTGCATAAAAATAAACATGATGATTAGTTAAGTAAAAATGAAATCAGGAGGGCACTAGAACATCTAGGGAATAGGAGGGTCTTTGGGTTGAAGGTGGTTCTTGAAAAAAGTGTCCTTAAAAATGTCTTGAAAGAAAGAGAAGAGTTCTACGAGGCTCACGAGAGGATGGAGCGTGTTACACACAGAGGATGGCTAATGCCAAGATACAGAGATAGGGGAGTGGGTGAATGTTGTTATGAGGACTCTGGTACTTTGTTTAAGAATTTTCTAATATGACTGTCATGGCCTATTGTAGATTATAATCGGGTATACTGGTGTCTTGTCCCATTAATAAGCTTTAAGCTCTCTGAAGGCTAGAACCCTGTTTTATCTCTATCTCATATCTTCCCGAGGCACTGATATGGTACTCTCCCTTCACACAGTAGTCACTTAATAAATGCTTGCTGTAGTACAATATATTTCTGGGCACAGAAGCTGCATCCCTCCAAATGATAAGTTTAGATAGAACTAGACCAAGACTATGACACTGAGGTTATATTTTTAGCCCTTTATATAACATTCTCTGGCAATGTTGGGCCATTTTTCTCTTCTCTTGGTTTGTTATTTACTGTCCCCAATAGTTCCTTAGATCTCTACAGCCTCCAGCTTTTGCAAATAACAGCAGTGCATTTTGGCCTCAGCTAGCACACTGATCTCCTGTTTTTCCTGACAAGCTTCAGTATGTGGGCAGTTTTTCTGTATTTCTCTGCTGGATGGGGCTGGGAGACCATCGTGAGCCAATGGCATGCTCCTTTCAGGTGGCTGGCATTTGGAAGAAAGTAAAATGGGACTTTATGCAAATTCCAGTTTCTTATCACCTATTTGTGTGAACATGAATTCAGTCTCCTAGAATCCTGGAGCAATTCAGATCTTATAGAAGGGGTCTTAGAAACCCTGCGTTGTGTAGTTGAATAAACTGAGTCATGAAGAAGTTAAGTGGCTTACCAAAGTCATCCAATTAATATCAGAGGCAAGATTTAAACCCAAGTCTTCCTGATTCCAAAGCTAGCAACCCATCCACTACAGAGGCATGGTGGTGATAGGAGCTCTGGATTTGGAGTCAAAAATACCTGGGCTCAAAGCCCACCTCAAGAAATTCCCGAGTGACCAGGTAAGTCACTAAAACTCAGTGGTTAATGGGGAATAATCATCATACCAACTCCCATAGCTAAAGAATATTTGTAAAGCACCTGGCACATAGCTGGCACTTAATAAATGTTTATTCCCTTCCTCCCTACCTCTCTGGGCCTCAGTTTCCTTACCTGTAAAATGAGGGATTGAATTCTATAACCACTAAAGTCCCTTTAAACTCCAAATGTATGAGTCTATGATAATGTAGGGTTCTTTCTGAGGAAACCATTAACTCATTATAAATTCTGTGACTGATGTATGCCCTAAGCATCGGGTCAAAGCTCAAAGATGGGGAAGGGAGGAGGCCAGCCTGGTGGCTGCTCAGGCCAAGTCAGGTCTTACAAGAGCCCTACCCAGATCACCTCAGACCAAAGGTCCTGATTCTCAGAGTAACAAGCTCAGAAACTCAATTTTATCAGGCTCTGGTGAACTGAATCACACTAAAGAAACTCACCGGGAAGACTGATAAGCCAGAATGCCTTTTAGAATGAGAAATAGAACTGCCAGATGGGTCAGACACTTCAATCAGAGACTGCCGTCTACCTACCTCACAGGATTGTGGAGGAGGGAGTGAATTTTACACCTTAAAGCGGTACAGAAGAGTGAACTGGGTGGCACAATGGAGAGAGCACTTGTCTTGAAGTCAGAAAGGCCTGAATTCAGATTTAGCCTTGGACACTTACTTAGCTCTATAATCCTGGTTAAGTTACTTAACTATTCTCAACCTCAGTTTCCTCATCTGCAAAGTGGGGATAATGATAGCACCAGCCTCATAGAGTTATAAAGTCCAAATGAGATAATATAATGTAATCACTTTGACTAGTATATTGTGATATGAAATGACATGTATATAATTAGTATTTGCTCCCCAGAACTCTAGATCCCAGAACCCCACTTTCATTTACATCCTTTCATTTTTGGAGATAAAGTTTGTGACCCTGCCCCTTGCTCTTTTTGCCACTAACGCTGCTGGGAAAACTTCCCTTTACTCAGATTTTACTTTTGTCTTTTTATTTCTTCTACTTCAAGTGATTATTAATAAATCTTATAAAATAAAATACTTGGAGTTATTGGATATTAATTTTAATCATACACATGCTATCGATGATATAACACAATGTATAAACAATGCAATGCATGATTAATATATTTATATTGCTATAATATAACATACATGTACTGTATCATTATATAATATATCATCATTTATTTATAATATAATGTTGTTATTATTGGTTTTTCTAGTCACTATACAACTCTACATGACCTCATTTGGGTTTTCTTGGCAGAGATTCTAGAGTGGCTTGCCATCGCCTTCTCCAGTTCATTTTACACATGAGGAAACTGAGGCAAACAGGGTGAAGTGACTTGCCCAGAGTCACACAGCTAGTAAGTGTCTGAGGCAAAATTTGAATTCAGGAAGATGGTTCTGGCACTATGCCACCTAGCTAAGATAATGATTTGCAACCTTAAAGTACAATATAAGTGCTAGTTTTCTTTTTTTTTTTTAACATTTATTAATATTCATTTTTAACATGGTTACATGATTCATGCTCCTACTTTCCCCTTCACCCTCCGCACTCTCTCCACCCTTGGCCAATGCACATTTCCACTGGTTTTAACATGTGTCCTTGATCAAGACCTATTTCCAAATTGTTGGTAGTTGCATTGGTGTGGTAGTTTAGAGTCCACATCCCCAATCATGTCCGCATCAACCCATGTGTACAAGCAGTTGTTTTTCTTCTATGTTTCCTTTCCTGCAGTTCTTCCTCTGAATGTGGGTAGCATCTTTACCATAAATCCCTCAGAATTGTCCTGGGTCATTGTATTGCTGCTGGTACAGAAGTCCATTACATTCGATTTTACCACAGTATATCAGTCTCTGTGTACAGTGTTCTTCTGGCTCTGCTCCTTTCGCTCTGCATCAATTCCTGGAGGTCTTTCCAGTTCACATGGAATTCCTCCAGTTTATTATTCCTTTTAGCACAATAGTATTCCATCACCAGCATATACCACAATTTGTTCAGCCATTCCCCAATTGAAGGACATACCCTCCTTTTCCAGTTTGTTGCCACCACAAAAAGCGCAGCTATAAATATTTTCGTACAAGTCTGTTTATCTATGATCTCTTTGGGGTACAAACCCAACAATAGTATGGATGGATCAAAGGGCAGGCATTCTTTTATAGCCCTTTGAGCATGATTCCAAATTGCCAGCCAGAATGGTTGGATCAGTTCACAACTCCACCAGCAATGCATTAATGTCCCAATTTTGCCACATCCCCTCCAGCATTCATTACTCTCCCCTTCTTTCATTTTAGCCAATCTGCTAGGTGTGAGGTGATACCTCAGAGTTGTTTTGATTTGCATTTCTCTAATTATTAGAGATTTAGAGCACTTTCTCATGTGCTTATTGATAATTTTTATTTCTTTACCTGAAAATTGCCTATTCATGTCTCTTGCCCATTTATCAATTGGGGAATGGCTTGATTTTTTATACAATTGCTTTAACTCCTTGTATATTTGATTAATTAGACCCCTGTCAGAATTTTTCGTTATAAAGATTTTTTCCCAATTTGTTGTTTCCCTTCTGATTTTGACTACATTCTTTTTGTTTGTACAAAAGCTTTTTAGTTTAATATAATCAAAACCATTAAATTTACATTTCGTAATTTTCTCTAACTCTTGCTTGGCTTTAAAATCTTTCCTTTCCCAGAGATCTAATAAGTATACTATTCTGTGTTCACTTAACTTGTATATAGTTTCCCTCTTTATATTCAAGTCATTCACCCATTCTGAATTTATCTTGGTGTAGGGTGTGAAATGTTGATCTAGACATAATCTCTCCCATATTGTTTTCCAAATTTCCCAGCAGTTTTTGTCAAATAGTGGATTCATGTCCCAAAAGTTGGGCTCTTTGGGTTTATCATACACTGTCTTGCTGATGTCATTTTACCCCAAGTCTATTCCACTGATCCTCCTCTCTATCTCTTAGCCAGTACCATATTGTTTTGATGACTGCTGCTTTATAGTATAGTTTAATATCTGGTACTGCTAGGCCCCCTTCCTTCATATTTTTTCCCATTATTTTCCTTGATATTCTTGATCTTTTGTTATTCCAAATGAACTTTGTTATAGTTTTTCCTAATTCAGTAAAGAAGTTTTTTGGTAGTTTGATAGATATGGCTCTAAAATAGGTAAATTAATTTGGGTAGAATGGTCATTTTTATTATGTTAGCTTGTCCTACCCATGAGCAATCAATGTTTTTCCAATTGTTTAGATCTAGTTTTATTTGTTTGGAAAGTGTTTTGTAATTGTTTTCATATAATTGCTGTGTTTGTTTTCATAGGTAGATTCCTAAGTATTTTATATTGTCTAGGGTGATTTTAAATGGTGTTTCTCTCTCTACCACTTGCTGCTGTGATGTGTTGGAAATATATAGAAATGCTGATGATTTATGTGCATTAATTTTGTATCCTGCAACTTTGCTGAAGTTGTTGATTATTTCTACCAGCTTCTTAGTTGATTCTCTAGGATTTTTTAAGTAGACCATCATATCATCTGCAAAGAGTGATAGCTTAGTCTCCTCATTGCCTATTTTTGATACCTTCAATTTCTTTTTCTTCTCTAATTGCTATTGCTAGTGTTTCTAGTACAATGGTGAATAATAGAGGTGATAATGGGCATCCTTGTTTCACTCCTGATCTTATTGGGAAGGCTTCTAATTTATCCCCATTGCATATGATGCTTGTTGATGGTTTTAGGTAAGTGTTAGTTTTCTTTATTGTTGCTATCTTGCTCTTCTCAATGCTTTTTCAAGGTTGTTCAGAATGCGATAGTCCTGGGACAAGTCACTATCTTGGTATTATTCTTTTACATTTAATGTTCTATGGACTATTGTACATGTAAATAAAATGGCTGTACTTGAATCAAAGCAGTAGGATATAAACTCATTTTACAATAGTAGGGGATCTTAAGGGTTTTTTGTGTTCTGTACCCTTTAGACAGACTGGTGAAGCCAACGGACCCTCCTCAGACTTGTGTGTTACTTGCATACATTGTTGAAGGAAATGCTAAAATTTGGTTTGAAGTTGGTAAAAACAATGTCCTTTCCCACCCCATCCCCAAGGAAGTAGACCATAAACACCTGTTTCATAAGCTCTACTCTCTAGGGTCACTGAGGGCTTTCAATATTCGGGTCAGAATAAAATTCCAGTAGAAGAGAAGATAACCAGAAAGATTTGTACCTCATCCTCTTTCCACAAAATTCTGGTCTTCTCAGCCAGGTCGCTAAATCTTGAAAGTTTTCCATTTTTTTTTAAATATCCGTAAAGTTTATATTTTGAAAAATACTTTCTGGCATTTTAGTATCAAATATGTGAAAAATCATACATTTTTAAAGTTTAAATTTTTTAAGACTTCAGCTTTTCATCTTTGGTCTGGTTTCTACTTTTGTTTTATTTTAAATTTTTATTTTATTTTGAATATTTTCCCATAGTTACACATTTCATGTTCTTTCCCTCTCCCCCAAGCCCCCTGATGACCCTGTAGTTGACTCACAAGTCCACTGGGTTTTACATGTATCATTGATTATTGAAAGTTTTTCACTTCACATCATCTGGAGGTTATGAGTCTGGGGACATCTAGTCAAAATACTGTTTGGAAGTTTCTGGGGGTGATTCTGGACAATCTGGGTGATTGTAGACAGCAGTTAGGTCTGTGAAGATGGTCTCGTTCCAGTATAGTTTACTGATTGAGTTCTCTAAGATCCTTTAAGGTCTCCATTTGTAGTGTGGGCCTATTGTCTGTCAGTTTGTGAAAGATAGTGAGCTTCTGGAACATAATTCTAGCTACCAGTTAGTCTTGCTAGATATTTGGCAGGTATTAAATTTTTACAGCCTGTATGGATGTGATGCCATCTCCACCATTTCCTTGCATTCTCCACAATGGTCACTAAGTCCAGGCTCCTTAATGATGTCTCAGTAGGTTCTGCTGATTGTGACCTGGTCCTAAATTGCCATCATAAACTGCTCTGTTCTGTCCCTTTCTTTCCTTGTCAAACATAAAGAATTTTATACTTAAGAAGTCCAAATAACATTTTTATATTGGGGAAAAAGATTCCATAAGAGGAAGAAACCGGTCAATTTTTTTTGGAGGGATGGTAGAGATACATAATGATGTATATACATCAAGTGCTTAATAAGATGACTTGGTTTGGTTCTTTCTTTAATTTAGAAGCCATACTTAGTTTCATTTAAGAGAGATGAAAGCTGACTTATCATTTCCTTTCTCAGCCCCCCAGTAGGTCAGCTCTCTTTGATGTGTTGTCTTCCTCCATGAGAAGGTAAGCTCCTGGAAAGCAAAAACTATCTTTTTTACTGTATTTCTATCCCCAGAGCTTAGCACAGGATCTGGTACATATATAGTGCTTAATGAATGCCTATGACTTGACTTAATTTAAGGGTAGGCAGAACTACAAGGGGCTTAAACTGTCTCACTGAAAATCTCACATTTTATATTAACTCTTCTTGGCCTTATTGGGTTGGTTGCATGTTTTAAATTGAGAATTGTTTTCCATGTGAACATCAGATATTGTGCTGTTCTCCCTATACTTGGCTCTACTTTCCTTATTTGTACTCCATAAATCAATAGTGAGAGCAGAACTCAAAAAAAAAAAAAAAAGGCAACATATACAGTCAATCCTCAATATTCAAGAGTTTAGCCTTCAGGATTTCAAGCATTCATGAAACTTTTTTTAGGAACCTCATTTTCCTTTTCATGTTGGCAACTGCATACATCTGCGGTGATGTACAATAGAGCTTCATGCAAGTTTGTGTAGCGGCTGGTATCCTACTAAGTGCTCCTCTAGTTTTGTTCGTCTTTCTTATAGAGAAAAGAGCTCCTCATGCATTCATTGTTTGCCTTGAAAACTCAAGTTTTGGGTTGCAATTCTACCACCCAAACAAAGTACAAGTCCTTTGGGCTCTAAGCCTAAGTGTGCACAATCAGTGATGCAGCTTAGTGAGAAAGCAAAGATGTCAGGTAAACTTCATCCTGGAACATCTGAAGCTGCTATTGGCCATGACTCTGCTACTAACTGAATGGGCAGTTCATAACTGGAAGGAAGTATTCCTGGTACTTTAGATTTCATGTGTTATGAAAAGTGAACCTGGAATCAATATTTTTTAATTGAATTTTTAAAATTGTAATATTAGCAAGGCAGCTAGGTGGCTCAGTGGATAGAGAGTAAGGTCTGGCAACAGGGGTCCCTGGGTTCAAATCCAGTCTCAGACACTTCCTAGCTATGTGACTCTGAGCAAGTCACTAAACCCCAAACTGTCTAGTCCTTTACTAGTCTTCTCCTTGAAACCAATAGTCAGGAACAATTCCAAGACAGAAGGTAAGAGCTATTTTAAAAATAACAATAAAATAACATTTAAAAAAAAAAAAAAGAAACATTAGGGGCAGCTGGGTAGCTCAGTGGATTGAGAGCCAGGCCTAGAGACAGGAGGTCCTAGGTTCAAATCCGGCCTCAACCACTTCCCAGCTGTGTGACCCTGGGCAAGACACTTGACCCCCATTGCCTACCATTACCACTCTTCCACCTATAAGTCAATACACAGAAGTTAAGGGTTTAGAAAAGAAAAGAAAAGAAAAGAAAAGAAAAGAAAAGAAAAGAAAAGAAAAGGAAAGGAAAGGAAAGGAAAGGAAAGGAAAGGAAAGGAAAGGAAAGGAAAGGAAAGAAACATTAGCACAAAAGATTATAGAATTCTTGAGAATTATTTGCAAAAAAAAATGTTTTGCATGTTACCAATTTTATTTTGGTCACCACATTTTATGGATTATTTCATGGTTACTGTGTTAAGAAAAACACATGTAACTGAATTAATGTTTTATTATAGAGAATTGTTTATAGAGAAGTGCGTTTTCAGCAATCTCTAGTGAAAAATAAGTTTTTGGTAGTTGCAGGAACCTAAACAACTATTTCCTATAAGTTCAATGTGTCAACAACGTTCATGTTGACTCTTCAGCTGTTTTCCACAAAAAATTATCCCTGGGTAAGTTGAGGATTGACTGTACATTACAGTGCTTTCAGAAAGCTGTTACAAAGATTACTGAATTGATTCTATGTTACTCCTTATGCTCTCTGGGACCTTTTGGTGCCCTCTTTTTGTTCCTGATCCATTATATTGTTTTCTTATATGTATACAGATGGATGGAGATGTATAGAAATTTTTTGTGTGACACATACTGTGAAACTTTGTGAAATGTAAATAATCATGTAAATAGCTTAGATTAGAGGTAAGTAGATGGCATAGTGAATAGAATGCTGGGCTTGGAATTAGGAAGACCTGAGTTCAAATCTGTTCTCAGACACATACCAAACCTCTCTTTACCTCAGTCTCTTTATCTGTAAAATGAAAATAATAATAGCACTTACTTCACAGGGTAGCTGTAAGTATCAAATGAGATAATATTTATAAAGCTCTTATCATAGAGCCTGGCACATAGTAGGTAGCAGATAAGTAATATCTTCCCTTAAAAAAAGTAGGATCAGTGTTTCATCTAGGAAGAAGCTGCTACAGTGCCTTGCTTCATGGATGACTGTGAAACCTTTAAGTCAATAACTATGGATTATATCATGCCCTGGCACTTTCCAGTTTCATGAAGGGCTTGAATTTTGGTCACATCCTTTGACATAACTCTTCTGTCATTCATCATGTGCTCAACAAGTCTTATGTTTAGCATTTAATCCATCTTGTAAGTTTATGTTGGATTTCTTTTTTTATTTTATTTTAAATTTTTTATTTTTAGAAAAATTTTCCATGGTTACATAATTCATGTTTTTACTTTACCCTTCACCCCCTCAAACCCACCCCCACCCCCAGCTAACTCACATTTCCACTCGTTTTAACATGTGTGGTCAGTCAAGGCTTATTTACAGATTATTGATAGTTACTATGTTGGATTTGTTGTGACCACATAGATCACCAGAAAATTTCCGCCTCTGTCTTCAGATGTTCTCTGTCTCCTCTGATTCCTTTATTTCTCAAGCCTTTGCAATAAAGCTTTTTGTTTTTTAATTATTAATTTTGTGTTTTGCATTGTTTTGACCCTTTGCATCAACTTTGCTTCCAGCTGTTTATTAATGAAATCTAGAATTTCTGGTGAGTTTATTTTCTACATTTTCTTCATGTTTTCTGCTGAGCCTAATAGCTATCTATTGATGTGATATTCTATCATCTTTCTTCAAATCTTCGACAATTCCCTCAAGTGGCTTTTTTCCTGGCAGTGATTGGTGCTTTTCTTGAGGGGTTTCCTCATTTTAGTTAGGGGGCTCATCTAATCACTAATATTCCTAAAGCCATAATGCTCTTCACAGAAATTGAATGGAACTAAATTGTAACCTGACTTTTTCTAAGCAGCCTGATAGTTTCTAAAGTTTGAGCTGCCCAAACCACTTGAGCTCCATACATGAATGTCTTCCATATGCAAATGTATTCCATGCATGTGTCCTAGAAACATGGGTGGGATCTTCCTTTTTAGATATGTTCCCTTGACATATCTTCTATGCATGGTCCCTGGTCTCTAAATATATGCTGTCCCAATTGGAGCAGGGTAACCTATGGGAGAGGGAAGCTAGGTGGTGAAGTGAATTGAGCACCGGGCTTAGAATGAGGAAGATTCGTCTTCATCAGTTCAAATCCAGCCTCAGACATTCACTAGCTGTGTGACCCTGGACAAGTCATTTAACCCTGTTTGCCTCAGTTCCTCATCTCTAAAATGAATTAGAGAAGGAAATGGTAAACTATTCCAGTATCTTTGCCAAGAAAACTCCAAAGGATGTCACATAGAATCAGAAGCAAATGAAAAATGACTGAACAACAACCACCTATGAGAGAGGTTGCCAAATATCACTTATTTGCTCTACTGACAGTGTATATTTGTGAAAGAATGTGTTTCATACTTATGGGGGAAGTCTTCAATTGTTATTTTTCTCACTATGTCATTACATTAAATGACATTGTTTGGAATAATGCATCCTTTGGTTGAATGATCAAAGTACACCATGGTAGGGAATCATAAGTTATGGTTTTCAGAGAATCTTAAGTCAACAAACAATTCCTAAGCACCAACTATGAGCCAGAGATGGTGGATACCAAAATAAAGAATGAAATCATCCTTACTCTGCAGAAGTTCTGATGGGGGGACCCCCTTGTAAGTTATCCAGGTGCTACTACAGAGGCACCAGAGATGCTCTAGAGATCCCCAGATGGTCTGAAGAGCCCCAGGACTATAAGAACCTATTTTGTACAAACTTCACTATTGCTAAGCATCGAGGTAGCCATGTGTGAGACTTTCACGTTCTGAAGAAGCATGAAAACAGTACCCCTTCAAGAACTCCAAAGGAATACAGAAGATCCCTAGAAATTTCCAGATCTCCTTGATCTCCAGCGCTATATTTTCTTTTCTTTCTCTGATAGAAAAGGAATCTTTCCCTCTCAGTCCTAGGGTCTCACTCTGCTGGACTGCCCTTCACAGCAATATGGGTTGGCCTTGTTCTACTCAAAGTGGCCCCTCAATTTTCTCTTAAAAGAAAAAAAGGAAAAAAGAAAAATTAAAGAATAGTCCAGAGATCTGAGAAGCTGTCTTTTTCTTTTCATCCAGAGGATTGTGTAGGAGATGCTAGAGAAAAGCAAAGTTTTTATCTGCCTTCCAGGTGTAAATTTAAAGTAGGAAGTGAGAGAGAAGTGAAGAAAGGGAAACACTTTTCTCTGCCCACGCCCATTTCATCAGATTTACAATGGTGACACACTGGAAGCACTGGTTGTGCTTTAGACTGTGGTTGGGCATGGAATTGGTGTGGGGAGTTCAATCTTCCATTTCTCTTCCTTTTATCTTTCCTGATTTCACCACGTTCCCAGATTCCTTTCAACTAAATCATGTTCTATATTTTCCACTGCCTATGAAAGTCCTGAGCGTGAATGGCTGTCTCTAATCATATTTTCCATGGTTTCAGTGGATGTTACTCATTTCTCAATTGCCTTTGGAAATATAAAAGTTCATGTTCCCCAAGATACAGTGGCTATGGCTTGAAGACAACATCAATTCTAACACGTGTTTGCCTTTGAAAGTAAAGATTTTTCTTGACTTTATATTCAAATGCTCTCTCTATTTGGGACACCTTAATTATAGCACAATCATAGATTACATTAGATATTATGGTCTCTCCTCATGATGGTTAAAAATAGTGAGTGTGTGTGATAGAGCTGACTGTACAGAAGCTGTGTCTGGGCAGGGTAGACTGAGCGTTGCTGTAGATGCAAACTATAAGAGATAAGTAATGCTGCCACTAATAGCTAGAGCATGTGATGCAGCTATAATAGTTTGACTTTACAAGTTAAGGCAGAGTGGAAATGAGTCAGCCATTTCTCCCCCATTACCAGAATCATAACCAGGGTTGGGCAATTAGGAACTCGCTCCAGAGCCCCAGCTACTGGGGGCATCAGTAGCACTTTTAGTCCTTGATTAGGGTAGCATATTACACATAGAGAGCTGGACTTGCCATAATGAAGTCCTGGGTTCAAGTCATACCTCTTAAGCTAGCTAGATGATCAGGGAAAAGTAAGTTGGCCTCACTTTCTTCAACTTAAAAATGCAGGTAATATTTCCTTGGTATCTAGCTCACAAGGTTGCTGTGAGTTTCAAATGAGATAATATATGTAAGTGCTCTGCAAAATGAAAATCACTACAGAAATGTCGGTTGTTGTTACAGTGATATGCTTCTTGCTTTTTTCCATGGAACTCCAATAAGAGTAGTCCTGGAGTGAGTCATTAACCAACTATTGTTCTTTTGTATTTATTGTTCCATGGACCATTGTACAGGTGGATAAAATAACTGCTTTTTGAAGTTAAGTGGATTAATTAATGAAAAAGTATTTGTGTACAAAGCACTGGAGTCACAGAGTTAATCAAACATGACCATTCCTGTCCTCAAGAAGCTTACATTCCAAGATGGGGGAAATGCCACAATAAGGTGGAAGGAGCCAAGGTAGAGTGTTGAGAAATAGGTCTTGATCAATGATGCATGTGAAACCCAGTTGAATTGCTCATTGGCTATGGGGTGGGGAAGGGAGGAGAGAGAGGAAGGAGTACGGATCATGAAACGATGGAAAAATATTCTCAATTAATTAAGTAAATAAAAAAAGAAAAGAAAAATATCATCACAAAATGAATACAGGAGTGAAAGAACCAATGAGAGAGAGTGAAATAATTTTCAAGAAAAGAAAAACCCAAAAGGTAGGTAACAAACCTCTGTGGCACTGGGGTAAGAAGAGAGCAGACCCAGCAAGAAGCTGTAGCAAGAAGGGAAGAGCAAGCCAAGAACGAGCCACATTCCCCACACCCACCCACCCCACATCTGCTGTCCAAGGTTTGAGAACCTATGACCAAGCTGACATCCAGATCTTGAGACCTTGCCTGAGGAAATAAAGGTACACACCAACCCATACCCTTTGAAATTTCAAAACTGTGGAAAAGGCCAGAGCCAAAGGCAAGGGAATTCTAGTCTTGACTTGGGACAAGGATTTAATTCATACTTTGGGGTGGATGATAGTACTAAGTACTGATCTTTTTGCCTAAAGATGAGGGCAGAGGTCCAAGACGGGACAATCAAGGGTGTGCCTAATTAGATCAAGTTGACAGTGAAACCAAAAACTTGAGACTAAGCCTGAGGCTAGAATTTGACCAGCCCTTGACTTGATCAAGATCAAAGTGAGATCAAAAGCTTATGCCTAAACCTGAGGCAAGTCTTTAAGCTATCAGCATCTCAAGGGTCAATTGAATCAGCAAGGGGAGAGGATTCTCAGAACTCTCAGCCCTAAGACTATCACATCATCCCCTCAAGCCTACCTATGAGTACATAGGAAAAATGAGCAAACAAAAAAAAGCAACTAACTCTAAAAATTTTTATAAAGCTATAAAGCACAAGGTACAGACACAGAAGGGAATAGTAAAAGCAAAGGAAACAGACCCAAAGTCCAAAAGAAAAATATGGATTGGACACAGATTCTGGAATAACTCAAAAAGGATTTCAAAGAACAATTAAGAGAGGCAGAGGAAAAGTGGGAAAAAGAAATGAAAGTGATGCAAGAAGAAATGGAAGTAATGCAAGAAGAAATGGGCCAATTAAAAAAGGAGAACCAAAAACTGATACAGGAAAATCAGGCCATAAAAATCAGAATTAACCATCTAGAAACTAATGATTGAATGAGAAATCAAGAAACAATGAAGCAGAATCAAAGAAATAAAAAAATAGGGGAAAACATGACATATCTTATTGAAAAAAAAACTGGCCTAGAAAATAGATCTAGGAGAAATAATTTGAGAATTATTGCATGACCTGAAAGCCATGATCAAGAAAAAACCTTGGATGTCATGTTACAAGAAATTATCAGAGAAAACTGCCCAGAGAGCCTTGAACAAGAAAATAAAATTGAAATTGAAAGAATTCACAGATCACCTCCAGAAAGAAATCCTCAAATGACAACTCCCAGGAAAATAATAGCTAATTTGAAGAGCCACCAATCAGTCAGAAAGAAACCATTCAAATTCTATGGAGCTACAGGATTGCATAGGACCTAGTAGCTTCTACATTAAAGTATTGAAAGGCATGGAACATGATATTCAGGAAGTCAAAAGATCTATGTTTACAACCCAGAGTCACCTATCAAACAAAACTGAGTATATTCTTTCAGGGGGGAAAATGGACATTCAATAAGATAGAAGATTTCCAAGCATTCCTGAGGAATAAAGCAGACCTAAACAAAAAATTGGAAGTCCAAACACAACATAAGAGAAGCCCAAAAAAGTAAATAGGAAAGAGAAAATTTAAGAGACTTAATAATGTCAAATTATTATGGAAAGAGAATTTCTATAACTCTCAAAAATTACCCTTAGTAGTAGAGAAGAGAGAAAGAATTTATTCAGAAAGAGGGTAGAGAAGTAAGTTGGTTATGGATATTATGATGATGTGATATATATATGTAAATATAATGATATGAAACAATATGTATATATGATATGATATGAAAAAAATAAATCAAGGGCTAAAAGAAAGGGTTGCACTGAGAGAAAAGGGAAGGGAGAGACAGAATTCAGTGAATTATACAACATAAATAGGTGTGAAAATCATTATACAAGGGGAAAATAAGGGTGGTGACTGGCAATGCTTAAATGTTACTCTCATCATAAAGGACTCAGAGAGGGTAAAACAAGTATACTGAGTGGGATATAAAATTCTATCTTACCCTACTCAGAGGGGTATAGAATTCTATCTTACCCCCCAGAGAAGTAGAAGGAGAATAAAACAAGGGAAGAGGCAGGTAATTGGAGGGAAGGAGAAGTGAGGGGGTGACAAAAAGCAAAATACTGATGAGAAGGAACAGAATGAAAGGAAATAGAGCAGGATCTAAAGGGGATAATATGATGGAGGGCAATACACAGTTAGTAATCATAACACTGAATGTGAATGGGTTAAACTCATCCATAAAACAGAAGTGGATAACAGAGTAGATTAAAAAACCATAATCCTAATATAAGTTATTTACAAGAAACACATCTAACTTGTATGGCCCAGAAAGCTGAAGGAACCTTAGCTGAAGTTTGATTTAAGTATCCCTAGAACAATAAACAGGCACTGCTCCCAAAAGATGAAGTTTATACAGACAAAAGAAGTAGGGAAGGCAGGGAAGGGGTTAAAAGGATTTGGATAAGATCTGGGAAGCCCTAAACCATTAGGTAGAAATTGCCCTTCCCCCCCAGGAGGAAGTGGCCAACTTTTAGCTAGCATGCCTTCAAGCCTGTAATTATCACTTCTAATGTCTAAAATAACTAAATAACAATTGTGCTCTTGCTAGAAAGGTCTAGTTCAGCTAAACAAGCAAACCACTGACCAGAACCAAGATGGTTCTTGCCCTAGATGGCCTCCAAAGCAATCCCAAAACTGGGAACAGCAAGCAAAGTGACCTGCTCATTTCAACCCCCAAGAATCAACAGTTTAACTGCTTTCAAACTGTTCCCTCACCCAGAGTTCTCCAAGGGGGTCCCCTGGAATTCTGGGTGAGGCTTGACCTTGCGTCTTGCAGGAATTCCACCCTTCTGTTTTCCATGTTGCAATGACACATAGATATTAAAGGTAAAAGGCTTGAGCAGAATTTATTATGTGTCATCTAAGGTAAGAAAAACAGGAATGGCAATCATGATACTAAGCAAAGCTAAAGTAGAAATTGATCTGATTAAGAGAAATAAGGAAGGAAATTACATTTTGTTAGAGGATACTATAAACAATGAAGAAATATCATTACTAAACATTTATGCACAAAATAGCATAGCATCTAGATTTCTAAAGGAAAAATAAAGGAGCTCAAGGAGGAAATAGATAGTAAGACCATACTAGTGGGGGAATCTCAATTTTCCCCTTAAAGAATTAGATAAATCAAACTGAAAAATAAAAATGAAAGAAGTAAGGAAAGTGAATGGAATGCAAGAAAAATTAGAATTAATAGGTATCTGGAGAAAATTGAATAGAACTGAAAAGGTTCTACCTTCTTCTCAGCAGTACATGGTACATATATAAAAATCAACCATGTACTAGGCATAGAAATATTGCAAACAAATGCAAAAAAGCAGAAATAATAAATTCAACTTTTTCAGATCACAATGCAATAAAAATTATACTTAACAAGGGTCCATGGAAAGGCAAACTTAAAATTAATTGGAAACTAAATAATCTAATTCTTCAAAACTGATGGGTCAAAAAAGAAATCATAGACACAATTACAGACTTCATTAAAGAGAATGACAATGAGGAGACAACATATCAAAAACCTATGGGACACAGCCAAAGCAGTACTCAGGAGAAAATGTATATCTCTGATTGCCTATACCAACAAAATCAAGAGGGAGGATATCAATGAATTGGGCTTTCAACTTGAAAAATTAGAAAAAGAACAATTTAAAAATCCCCAATAAAAACTAAATTAGAAATCCTAAAAGTTAAAGGAGAAAATAATAAAATTAAAAGTAAAAGAACTATTGAACTAATATATGACTAGGAGCTGGTACTATAAAAAAAAACAAACAAAATAGATAAAGTACTGGATAATCTAATAAAAAAAGAAAGAAGAGAATCAAATTAACAGTATCAAAGATGAAAAGGGTGAACTCACCTCTAATGAGGAAATTAAGGTAAATATAAAGAACTATTTTGCCCAATTAGATGGCAATAAATATGGCAATTGGGTGAAATGGGTATTTACAAAAAAATACAAATTGCCTAGATTAACAAAAGAGGAAATAGAATACTTAAATAATCCCATCTCAGAAAAAAAAGAAATTGAACAAGCCATCAAGGAAATTCCTAAGGAAAAAATTTCCAGTGCCAGATGGATTCACAAATGAATTCTATCAAACATTTAAAGAACAAGTAATCACAATACTACACAAATTATTTGACAAAATAAGCAAAGAAGGAACTGATGCAGAGCGAAAGGAGCAGAGCCAGAAGAACACTGAACACAGAGACTGATATACTATGGTAAAATTCGAATGCAATGGACTTCTGTACCAGCAGAAAGCAATGACACAAGACAGCTCTGAGGGATTTATGGTAAAGAACGCTACCCACATTCAGAGGAAGGACTACAGGAGAGGAAACATATAAGAAAAACAAATGCTTGAACACATGGGCTGAGGAGGACATGATTGGGGATGTGGACTCAAAACTACCACACCAATGCAACTAACAACAATTTGGAAATGGGTCTTGAACAAGGACACATGTTAAAACCAGTGGAAATGTGCATCGGCTATGGGTGGGGGTAGAGCGGGGGGTAAAGGGGAAAGTAGGAGTATGAATCATGTAACCATGTTAAAAATGAATATTAATAAATGTATAAAAAATTTAAATAATTATTACAAAGTTTATCTGGAAGAACAAAAAATCAAGAATATCAAGGGAATTAATGAAAAAATATGAAGGATGGGGGAACCATCAGTTCCAGATCTTAAACTGTACTATAAAACAGTGATCATCAAAAAGATATAGTACTGGCTAAGTGACAGAAGGGTGGATCAATGGAACAGACTAGAGGTAAATGACCTCAGCAAGTTAGTGTTTGATAAACCCAAATATCCTAGCTTTTGGGACAAGAACTCACTATTTGACAAAAACTGCTGGGAAATTTGGAAAACAATATGGGAGAGATTAGGTTTAGATCAACATCTCACACCCTACACCAAGATAAATTCAAAATGGGTAAAGGACTTAAATATAAAGAGGGAAATTATAGATAAATTAGGTGAACATAGAATAGTATACCTGTCAGATATGTGGGAAAGGAAGGAATTTAAAACCAAGCAAGACATAGAAAATTTTACAAAATGTAAAATGAATGACTTTGAGTATATCAAATTAAAATGTTTCATAGAAACAAAACCAATGCAACCAAAGGAGAAGGAAAGCAACAAACTGGGAAAAATTTTATAACAAAACTCTGACATTTAATTTCCCAAATATATACGGAACTAAGTTAAATTTACAAAAAATCAAGTCATTCCCCAATCAACAAATAGTCAAAGCATATAAATTGGCAATTTTCAGATGAAGAAATAAAATTATTAATAATCACATGAAAAACTGTTCTAAATCCCTCATCATTAGAGAAATGCAAATCAAAACAACTCTGAGGTACTACCTCATACCTAGAGAGTTTGCTAATATGACAGCAAAGGAAAGTCATAAATGCTGGAGGTGATATGGCAAAGGGCACTAATACACTGCTGGTGGAGTTGTGAATTGGTCCAACCATTCTGGAGGGCAATTTGTAACTATGCGCAAAGAGCTTTAAAAGACTACCTGCCATTTGATCCAGCCATACCACTGCTGGGTTTGTATCCTAGGGAGATAATAAGGAAAAATACTTGTACAAAAATATTTATAGTCATGCTGTTACAGGTAGATATAGGGAGTTAGGTAGTTATAGGGTAATTAGTTAGGCAATTTCTCTATCTCTTTCCTATATTTCCCTCCTTTTACTATATTATCATTAACACTAAAATTGTTAAAAGCTGCTCTCTTATTTTGTCAAACTCCTAAATTAACCCTTACATTAGCATTCTATATAATAAGAACAAAATGTATGAAGCAAAAATAGAAAGGGAAATCTCATTCCAAATACAAAGTGCTTAAAATTTCTAAAGATGAAAAAAGACTTTTGTACACTCAATTACAAAGTATTACTTAAAGAAATAAAAAATAAGAAAACAGCTTACATTCTTGGAAGAATATTCAGTGTTCATGGATAGGGCATGCCAATATAATAAAAATGACAATACCATCAAAGTTAATTTTTACTTTTGATGCTATATCAAATTACTAAGAGTATAGTTTCTAGAACTTGATAAAACAATAAGATTCTTTTGGAAACACTAAAGATCTAGAATGTCAAGGGAAATAATGACAAGATAAAGGAGTAAATTGGAAATAAAACTTCCAAACCTCAAACTATATTTTAAGCTGCAGTCATCAAAACCATCTGTTAAAAATAAAGAAATAGATCAATGGAACAGACTAGACAAGGGAGAAACAGAAACAATGGAGCTGAGTAACCTAGCATTTGATAAAGTGGAAAACTGAAATTACCTAGGAAAAAAATACTTGTTATTTGATAAAAAAAAAACTGCTAGGAAAACTGAAAAGCAGTCTGTTGGAAATTAGACATAGACCAACACCTTACACAATATATACCAATACCCCTGCAATATAGTCTAAATGGTTATTCAATCTTAATATCAAAGTTCATATTATAAAAGACTGGAAGAGAAATAGATCATATACCCTTCACAGTTATGGGTAGCACATATATTCATAACCAAAAATAGGAGAGAGAATTATGAAAGATCAAATAGATAAACTCTAACTTTATGAAACCAGAAAAAAAAATCTACACAGACAAAATTAATGCATCAAGAAGGAAAAGTAGTCAAACGCGGGGGGGGGGGGGGGGGAGTCGAATCTTTGTATCAAATTTCTCTGACAAGTGTTTTGTATCCAGGACTTATATAGAGATACAGATGAAATAATTGTATAATAGGTATTGATATGAATGACTAATAGCAATTCCCCAGTGGATAAGTGGTCAAAGAATATAAACAATTCTCAAAAGAAGAAATGCAAAGTATTTACATACATGTGAACAAATGGATCAAAATCATTAACAATAAAAGAAATGCAAACAAAACAACTCTGATGTGGCATTGTCTGTTCTGGAAGTTGGAAAAGATGATAGTCAGGGTTGGAGAGGTGGTGGAGTGATATGTGGAATGTGAAATTGTGCAACCATTTTTTACAGCAACTTGGAATTATGAAAATAAAGTAACTGAAATGTCTATAAAGGGCAACTAAGTGGTGCAGTGGATAGAGCGTAAAGCCTGGAGTCAGGAAGATTCAATTTCCTGAATTCAAATCTGGCCTCAGATAGTTATTAGCTATGGGACACTGGGCATTTAACCTGTTTGCCACAATTTCCTCATCTATAAAATGAGCTGGAAAAGGAAATGGCAAACCAGTCCTGTATTTTTGCCAAGAAAACTCCAACTAGGGTCACAAAATGTTGGGCAAAATTGAAAATGATTGAATGATAGCAAAATGTTACTGTCATTTGAACCAGAGACTCCATTACTGAGTTTATGCCCCAATGAAGCCATCAATAAGAAGAAACAATAAGAAGAAAATTTCAATATGAACCAAATATTGAGAGGAACACTTTTTGTGAAAGTAAAAGATTGAAAACAAAGATGTCCGTCAACTGGCCAATCAAATTGTCATACATGAATATAATCAAATATAACTATACTGACAGAAAAAAAAACCAACAACATATTCTCCCCAAAATCAAAAATGAATATAACAAAACTATAGAAATCAAGCATGATTTGAATCAAAAGACATGAGAGGACATCCCAATTCACCTCTTTGTGGAAGCAGAAGATCCTTAGGTACTATGCACTGCATATATTTTTAAACTTTTTCAATGTAGTGATCAGCTGTGTTTATTTTTTTCTCTATAAAATATACTATTTATTACATGGGGTGGTGCTCTGGGAGGTGGAAGGGGAAGGTTACTGTGGATAACTAGGGTGATATAAAGACAGAAGACATCATTTAAAACTTACTTTAAAACATCCATCCACTTTCTCCTCCTCCTCAAATGAATCAAATAAGATAAAACAAATAGGCATGGCATAGCAACTAGATGACACAGTAGAGAGGGTACTAGAACTTGGAGCCACAAAAACCATAGATAGCTGAACAGGCAGATGGAAGGAGATAGATAGATAGATAGATAGATAGATAGATAGATAGATAGATAGATAGATAGATGATAGATAGATAGATAGATAGATAGATAGATAGATAGATAGATAGATAGATAGATGGATGGACGGGTAGGTGAGTAGATGGGTAGATGGAGAGATGGATAGATCAGTGTATTGATCAGTGGATCGATGGAAGGAAGGATAGACAAATAGATATTCAATGTTACGCTCCTTCCTCCAAGGACTTTTTGCATTTACTCTAAAGTCTTTCCTTGACTGACTAAAAATACTTAGGGTACCTTCATATCTCTGTTTTCATGTATTTTATCATGATCACATATGATAAATACATCAAAACTAACTGAGAAGGGGTAGAAATCACCTTACCCTTATATTGTGGTAATTTAACTTTTTCTGTATTTTATGTGCCTCCATTTTTTGTTCATTTATAAATGAGAGTTTTGTTAATATGAGGGGTGAACATGGGAATGTTTGTAAGTTGTAAAGAAACATCTAGTAGACAAGGAGAATTTCATGTAAAATAAGTACGAGAACTGATGATAGAGATTGCAGTTTTCTGAAGAAGACAGAACAGAATAGATTCGCTTATGCATGTTAGAGGGGTAAGTGCATGTTTTGCTTGGCAAGGAAATGCTTCCTCTTTGTATGAAACAGTGATGAAGGAAATAATAGCAGATGGTCTGAGTGATGGGATATAAAAAAGGAGGGGAGAAGAGGGAATTCTCAGCTCATGGCTTCAATTTTTCAGTAAAATATAAGGTAACGTTTTCATCTGAGAAGGTAGGGTAGAGAGAGCTATAGGAGGTTTCATTTGAGGAAAGGAAATGGAGATGCATCAACAATAGATGTCTTTCTTAAGAACAGAGTCACAAAAAAGGAGAGGTACAAGATGATAACTAGAAGAGATGTAGAGATTAAATCTTTCCCCTATGTTATATTTTCATCATAACATTTTCAAGGAGGACCAGTCTGCAACTCTCTATTACCTCACGCATTTCTTTGATTCATAGGTGTAGCACTGGGTTGCTAACCCAATCAGTGGTATTGTGATGGCAATTTTTTTAAACCCTCAACTTCTGTGTATTGGTTCATAGGTGAAAGAGTGGTAAGGGTGGGCAATGGGGGTCAAGTGACTTACCCAGGGTCACACAGCTGGGAAGTGTCTGCAGCCAGATTTGAACCTAGGACCTCATGTGACGCCAAATTTGCCAGTGTTTCAGGATTCCTTCTAGGCTCTGATGGTTACTATAACTATCTGAGAAGATACATTACTATGTCTTCATAATATAAATCTGGATGGCATCCCCCTACTTTGCCATCTTCCTCACCAGTGGATTGGACTTTGAGGTAAATCAAAGCACTTCTATAAAGCTTTAAGGTTTTTGACGCCCTTTCTTTATTTCATTTGATTCTCACTACAACTCTACAAGATAAGTACTATGATTATCTTCATTTTACTTCGGAAGAAACTGAGGCTGAGTTGGATTTAAGTGAGATGCAGTTCCACAAAGTCATCAGTCTCACTCCCCCTTCCAGTCTAGTGGCAAGAGAAAAGTCAAGATGACTGGTAATGGTCCAGAATACAATAGATAACCTTGGCAGCTTCCATGTCTGACAAAACTCTTAAGTACGTCATTGTTTCTGCTTCCACTGCTTTCATGGCCATTGGAAGAAATTGTTCTCATCCACCCATGTTGCCAGAGGATGTCCTCACATGTCAGGAGTAGGCATCCCCCTCGCTCAATGATAGGTTTCAGGTCTGTCAGTTCCCTTCACACTGATTTAGTCCATCTGCCAAGATGGTTTTACCAGGATGTGACTCATGTATACGCTACAGCTTCTTGGAGTCAAAGGCTCCAATTCGCATGGCTTCCTCAGAATTATACAATATCAGGGACAGAATTTGGTGTTTTTGATGTGGTGGTTTGTGTGTAAGTATGTGTATGTTTTTTTTAATAAACCCTTTCTTTTTTAGAATTGACAACTAAGAAATAGTTCCAAGGCAGAAGAGAGTGATAAGGGCTAGACAGTTGGGGTTATGGTGATTTGTCTAGGGTCACACAGCTAGGACATGTCTGAAGAAAGATTTGAACCTAGGACCTCTCATCTCCGGACATCTCTGTCCACTGAGCCACCTAACTGTCTCCTTCAGAGGTAAAATTTGAACTCAGATCATTCAGACTCTAAATCCAATACTACCTATTGCAAAACATAGTTGATCATAATGATTCAGTAGCATAGAAATAGAACTCGGCACTTGGTTGGCAAGAATAATTAGCTAAAATAGAAATCTAACCGCTGAAATTCCTTTCTCTTTGCCCATTCCTGCTCACTATCACCACAATAGCCTCTCAACAATATTTCAACATCTCCTTCTCCCTGCCGTGGGTCAGTTTCCATTGTCCACTTGCTCAGGAAGAAATTTTTGGTCATTGCCATAGAGGTAAAAATTCCTAATCACATCTCTCTGCCCACTGCTCTTTCTTACACTGGGAAGACACTAACAAAGACAGGGTTACACTAGAGTGTGCATGATTCAGATAACCAGAGCAAAGGATGTAATGATTGATGTAAATTCTTTATCAGAGTCTTATTGATTTCCTTTCTCTTCTTCTATTTGAAGCTTCAGAAGAGTGATGGGCTATAAACAAATGGCTCCTTATACACAGGCACCCACTCCCCAATTTTGCCCTCAGAGTAGCTATTTCCTCCAAACTCTGAAGTTCATTTGAAGCTTAAATGCCACAGGTTGGTCTATGTCCCTATAGGAAATTGTCTGGATAGATGAATAGCCCCGAACAACACCCACAATTTATGGATATTGAAAATGCCTGCTCTCTCTCTCACTGCCTTCTCTTTATAGATGTGCTTTAGGGCAAGTGAGATGCTTAGATAATGGGTAAAACCATGTTAATAAATCTTAGCAATGAAGACACCACCTATATCTTCCTTTTCAGATAAATTCAAAGTTTCTCTTTAAAGGATGGGTTTAAAGATCATTGGTGTAGTCACTCAGTGCTTCCTGTTGGTTTAAGCTGAATGCCGAGTAATCTGTGTTAGCCTTAGGTGTAACCTTCAGACATGAACCATTAACCCTAGAAAAGCCTAAATCGACTGTTTTAAAATGGGAAATAAACCATATGTACAAAAATACTGTGACCCACATTAAATATCAGATTGGGCTGGTCAAGAGCCTTCATGTGACCATGTTGGAAAGAAGTCACAATTGTGACGATAGCAGAGCAGCATAAAAGAAGCCTTAAAGTCTCCTAAAGTGTGCCATATCCAAGAGACTCAATTAGCATTAGAATTAGAGCAACTGTTCTATTATTTTGTACAAATGCCTGTTATAAATAACTTACTGGCATCCATCTGCATGGGATGTGGAGAAACAATAATAATAATAATAATTCACATTATTATAGGGTTTTGAGCTTTGCAAGTTGCTTCACATACCTTATCACATTTGAGTCTCACAACAGCCCTGTGAGGTCAAAGTGCTATCATTATCTGAATTTTGCAAATCAGGAAACTCAACCTAACAGTCTTTCTATGGAGTCTCCCTTACCAATGGAAAGGAAGTTCCTTGAGGACAGGAAGTGTTTTACTTCTGTCTTTTTATTCCCAGGGTCTTGCCAGGCATATAAGAAGCACATACTTGAAGAGAGGGTTGTGGAGAGAGAGAGAGAGAGAGAGACAGAGAGAGAGAGAGAGAGAGAGAGAGAGAGAGAGAGAGAGAGAGAGAGAGAGAGAGAGATGCCAGTATCAAAATATATCTGAAAATCATCTAGCAAACTTTCACTTTGGGGACCCCAATCAACTGACCCAAATTTTCAGTGGCTACCATATTGATGGATAGCTTCTTCTACATAGACATAGACAAATACCTTTTGAAGAGTTTAGACTTGCCTAGCTAAAGACCAAGCTCCTTTGGGGTTAAAAAAAAGTTATTTGTCCCTCAAGAAAAGAGCATCACCATCTTCCTAGACCTAGACAATTTCTAGAGCCAGGTGAGTGTCCGAGCCCAATCTCTGCCATAAGATCAAATAAAATGATTCCCAAGAGAAGACACTAATTTAGGCATGTTTTAGAATCTAGCTAGGATACTTTAAACTCTGGGGAACTCTTTCTGATGTGCCCCACTAACATTTGTCATCGCTGATCACAAAGGATGAGATTTATACAGATAGGCAGGTAGAGATAGATAGATGATAGAGGAAGTGGAACCTGGCAGGGAACACCATATGTCACTGGCAAGGAATAGATGAAAGATGAAAAGTAAGACTGATTATAGCAGAAAGCTTCAAGTGATCCAAAAAGGACAGAGCCTGGTTGGGGGTGGGGAAGGGAGAAAGAGATTTGGGAAGGAATACTTTCCAAGAAAAAATAGCAGAATTTTTTCAGTTTTAAAAACAAAGATATACCCCTCCCTTACTGAGAGAGAGAGAGAGAGAGAGAGAGAGAGAGAGAGAGAGAGAGAGAGAAAGAGAGAGAGAGAGAGAGGAAATTATTATAAGATTAATGGACCTTAAAGATCACATTGATTATAAGCTCACTGAAGGTAGAAACTGTATTTTGGCTCTCTTGATATCCTTAACTGTTGCACCAATACCTAGTACAAAGTAGGCAGTTAATAAATATTAATTGATTGATTATTGATTGATCTAATTCTACCCTCTCATTTTACAGTGACTTTATTATATTCACATGGTTGGTAAATAGTAGAGGCAATCATGGGTCCTCTGTTCCAGTGCTCTATCTGCTAAGTCAGGTCCTGAGTTGATTCGTTTAATCTTTCACTGGAAGAGGGTGATTCATTTGTTCATCTAGATACCATACGATTCCTAAATGTTATGGTTTTAAGCTAAGAATCAGCATTGCAATGGTTAAAGGACTGGTTTTGGAGGTAGGAGGAGTTAGATTCACGCCCTGCTTTATTTTATTTTTATTTTCACATTATTTTATTTATTTTTTTAGAATATTTTCCACAGTTATATAATTCATGTTCTCTCCCTCCCCTTTTTCCTCCCTCTCCCAGAGCTGACAAGCAATTCCACGAGTTTATAAATGTTTTATTACTCAAAACCTATTTCCATACTATTCATATTTATAATAGAGTAATCTTTTAAAAACCACCTCCCCTTGGGGGCAGTTAGGCAGCTCAGTGGATTGAGAGCCAGGCCAAGAGACCGGAGGTCCTGGGTTCAAATCTGGCCTTGGATACTTCCTAGCTGTGTGACCCTGGGCAAGTCACTTAACCCCCACTGCCTAGTCCTTACCACTCTAATGCCTTAGAACCAATACACAGTGGATTCTAAGATGGAAGGTGAGAGTTAAAAAAAAAAAAAAAAGCACAACCCCAAATCATATATCTATGTAACCAAGTGATTTGTTTTTCTTCTGCATTTCTACTCCCATAGCTTTCTCTCTTGATGTGGACAGCATTCTTTTTCATAAGTTCCACAGGATTATTCTTGATCATTGCATTTGCTATTGATAGTTAAATTAACTACATTTGATCGTCCCACAATGATTCAATTACTGTGTACAATGTTGTTCTGGTTCTGATCATTTTACTCCGCCTCAGTTCATGGAGGTCTTTCCAGTTCCTATAGAAATCAGGCAATTCATCATTCCTTAGAGCACAACAGTATTTCATCACCAACAACAATTTGTCCAGCCATTCCCCAATCGAGGAACACCCCCTAGTTTTCCAATTTTTTGCCACCACAAAAAGTGCAGCTATAAATATTTTTGTATAAACTTTTTTATCTCTTTTGGGTACAAACCCAAGGACATGTAATCTTTTAAAGCGCTTTGGGCATAGTTCCAAATTGCCTTCTAGAATGTTTGGATTAATTCACAACTCCACCAGCAGTGTGTTAGTGTTCCAATTTTGCCACATCCTCTCCAACATTTATTCCTTTCCTTTACTGTCATATTGGCCAATCTGCTACATGTGAGGTAGTACCTCAGAGTTGTTTTGATTTGCATTTCTCTAATCAGGAGGGATTTAGAACACTTTTTCATGTGATTATTGAAAGTTTTGATTTCTTCATCTGAAAACTGCCTATTCATATCCCTTGATCATTTGCCAATTGGGGAATTCAAACCCTGCTTTTGAAAGAAAGTATCTGGTGACCCTAATTATATCCCTTCATGTCTCAGAGATTAGAGGACTAATCTTTGAGGTAGGAGGAGTTAGATTCAAGTCCTGCTTTAGAGAGAGAGAATCTGGTGACCCTGAGTATATTCTTTCATGTCTCAGTGCCCCAGACAACTCTCTAAGACTCTAGGTTGCACTGAGGTGGCTGATGTGTATCTGTAAAAGAAGTTTCCACACCATCGTGTGTTCTTTACCTCAATGAAGTCACATAAGAAAATCATTCTGAATACTGGTAGATTTGTCCCTTGCCTCATTCCCAAAAGCAAGCACTAAGTAGGACTAAGAATATATAGCCTTTCCTCTCACTATTCAACTCACTCTTCTCTCAGCAGAAGTGAGATCCAGTGAATTCCTAAGTCTGGGACCCTGAGTATTGCTAGTTTTATATGGAGGTGGGTAGAATGTAAGAGGTGAGACTTAATATTTTGGGGAACAAGAGAGGTCTTTTCTAGAACTGCAAGGTAGATCTGTTCTCTGTTGTTTGGCATAATAATTGTTGTTAAGTCATTTTAGTAATGTCTGATTCTCTGTGATTCAATTAAGGATTTTCTTGGTAAAGATATTATTTGCCATTTCATTCTCTATATAATTTTACAGATGAGGAAACTGAGGCAAAAAAAAAGTTTAAGTGACTGTACAGATCACACATAAATGTCTGAGGCCATATTTGAAAGCAAGTCCTGATTCCAAGCCTGGAGCTCTATGCACTGTTCCACACAGCTGTCCTTTGGAATGCTAATACTCTATTGCTTTGCAGTAGAGTCTTCAACAAAGTAGAAGGTTATAAGGGACAAAGATAAAAACATTCAAATGTAAACAAGGAGTCTTTTCAGGTATAAATGAAACATTCCATACACTGGAAGAGGTCTGAGGATTGTCTCTCTCTATGAAATATGAAGGAACCAGTAAAGGCATGAACTTGCCCCCAGGGTACACAGGTTGCTTTATTACCTGTGCCTTCACTCACTCATCTATATAAGATCCCACCAGGAATCTTGAAAATATAATTGTCTGGACACTATGAAGGTTATTCTCCCCATGGAGGAAACCTATCTCTGAACCAAGAACATTTGTCAGACAGGATATACCTCCCATCCCCTATTTGAAGGGGACAAACAAATCTATGTGTAATGATGGTGTTTCCCCCAAAACAGAGAGGCTTCTGCCAATCTCAGAATGAAGAGTCACTGCCCTTTCTGAAAGAACATAGTAGTATCCAACTAAAAACATAATAATACTCCATCTAGAAATCTCACTCTGGCACAAAACTGACACCAAAGCTGGAGGCAAAGCCCAAAACTATTCATTGACATGTGTATTTAGAAAGTCCAGCAGTTCAACCCATCCAACTGAGATACCAGTGAGAAGGCCAATTCAGAAACTGCCCAGGCTAGCCCAGCACTGCTTAATAAAGCCCAATAGTGATTGTGCTTAGTAATTAGCTAGCCTAATGGTCAAATGAGCTTCTTGATCCAGTTTTACAGCATCACTACTATGTAAGAAGTTCTCAGGCATCCTGATTAGCTCAACCCCTCAGCAGATCAATCTATTTAGCTGAGAAGCTATGCTCTTCAAGGAACCAGCCAAGATAAACCATAATTATTTGTTCACCACCAACACCATGACTTAAAGCAAAAATTATGAAAACTCTCTGAAGAAAGGATATCAAATCTCTTATATTCTAAAGCCATTAGTTGGCTTGGCCAGATGTGTTTCCTACATATAGGACTTCAGTTTGTGGCCTCCTCTCCCTCTTACCTCTAAGACTCTATAGTTCTAGGAAAGTATGCCCCAGATTTGAGGGAAAACAACTTTGTAACTATTGTTTGTATTTCATTTGAGTAAATGTCTTTTCTAAGAACTAAATTAAATAGCGATCTGATTATTAATAAGAAACACACTGGTGGGGGCTCAAGAATTTCAGTGTTAGGAGAATAACCACCCACACAATTATCTCTAAACCAGTCATAGCAGTTCAATACAAGCGGAAGTTAGCAAAGTAAGTCACAGGTAGTATGATTTCCCTAAGTCTCTGAAAAGTTGTATGGTTTAGTAGAAACTAGCAGTGAAGTCACTATCTACAACACAGGGTTGTTGTGAGAAAGTTGTTTTGCAAACCATATATTTATAGACATATCAGCAATTTTTAAAGTATTAAACCTCAGATTCAAGAACCTATAGAAACCTAATCAATATAAAATACTGATTTAAGTATTAAGTAACAGGCCACATATGACATTCCACCAGGTACTTTACAGAGTTGTGAATTAGATAAACCATTCTAGAAAATGGTTTGGAATTATGCAAAAAAGGTTGTCAAATTGTTCATATTCTTGAAGACAGAGACCTATACTGGGTTTATACCCCAGAGAAAATTACTAACAGAAGGGAGAGGAAAGGCTTCTAATTACAAAAATGTTCATAGCAATATTATTTGTAAAGACAAAAAGTTGGAAACAACATGTGGACAAGTTTTGTGGATGGCTAAACAAATTGTAATAGGTGTATTTAATAGACTATTATGCCATAAGAGTAGCAAGTTTGAAGAATTAAGAGGACTGTGAGAAAACACATATGAAATGAAGCAGGTGAAGAAAAGTGGAACCAAAATAATAATATATACAAATAAAATCATCATGGAAAAGCAACAAAATTCTGCTTGGTTCCAGAGGTTAACATTGGTACTCTACTACTGTTAAGGTTAAAGGATGCATCTTTCTGTTGACAATATTTACAGTTTTTTAGGGAATATATGCTATTTTGAAATTTGTTTTGGTGTTTGCTATTGTTTCAGAATATAATTTATTAATAAAGTTCTGCCTTTCTGCTAAAAATTTTTGGGTTGGTCCTAGTCAACTCTGTGTGATCAAAATAATCCTCATAATCCTCAAAATAATAAATTCAGAGGTTTGTTATATTCTATGGTAATCTGTATATAGGGATACAAAAACAGAAACAAATAAGGAAAGAAAACTATATTTGCCCTTAGACAGCTTATACTGGGGGTCAGGGTGAGAAACAGATAAACAGATAAACAAATATGAAATATAGACAAAGTAAATGGAACATAAATGGGAAAAGTGTTAGAAACCGGGGAAATGGGTTGCTAGTAAGAAATAGGTTCTCAAAGGTTGAGGTAAGAAAAAAAAAAACACAGAACACAGTGACTTTTTCGTGATTTCATGATTCCACTCTCATGGTCCTCTCCAAAATCCAATCACAGGACCTTGCCAGACTTGGATCCCTCTCTGGATCCATTTTTCCCTCTAATCCTAATCAGTGGTGCCTACCACCTCCCAAGAAGAGCAACTCCCTAAATAAACCCAAAGAGACAGATACAAAATGCTTATTAAACATGTCACACCTTCATCAGGGCCTGAAGACGTCAGAACTCATTTCCATTCAGTCCCTTCCCAGAGCGATTTCAAGGGCCTTATTGTGCAAAATCACCACAAGTGTCAATCTTGCTATTTCACCTCAAAAATTAATAAGGCTTTTCTGGAGTCTGACTCCCCTCAACTGTCAAAATGGTAACATTGCTTAGCAAAGAGCCCTGAAGGGGGTTTGGAGGATGAGCTCTGCCCAGGTGGGAGAGCTATGATGTCAGACCCAGACCAACTCCAGCTCAACAAATATTGAGATTTGCTGTCAGGTTTAAATATATCCTCATGGGCAAAATGACTTATTTTACTCCTTGGCAATTAATTACTGGCCCAAATTTTAAATGCTACAGACAGAGTTTAGGAAAGCAGAAAGAACCAGGTACCTGAGCTGGGTTCCAATTCTGATGTATGCCATTTATCACCTGTAGAAGTCAGTTAAATCATTTCACTTTTCTCTGATTCTCCATTTCCTTTTCTATAAAATGAGGATTATTAATAATTACTAATTTCCAAAATTACTAATAACTCTTGCACTGCCTATTACATAAGGTCATTGGTAAAGAAGTAGCTGAATAGACTGCAAAGTGTGTAAAATGTGAACTATTATAATGGGTGATATTTATGTTGTTGTCCTTCATATTCAAAGATGATTCTTGAATGAAGAATGTAGAACTAGATGATTGGCAAAATCTCTACCAGTCCTAAAATTCTAGTCAGTCAATTAATAAACATGTATTAAGTACCTACTATGTACTAGGCACTGAACTAATTCCTGGGGAAATAAAGAAATGCAGAGCCTGACCTAGCCCTCAAGGAGCTTACAGTCTATGGGGAAGACATCATGCAAACAGCATCGTACCAACTAGTGATATGTGAGATATGCTGAAGGTAATCAGCAATGGGAAGGTGTTGGCATTAAGGAGGATCATGAAAAGCTTCTTGTAGAAAATGGGTTTCAGTTGGAACTTGAAGGATGACAGGGAAACAGAAACAAGGAGGGAGAGGATTCCAGGCATGGAAGATAGCCACTGAAAATGAAATACCCCAGAATTGGGAGAGAGAGTATCTTGTTTATGGAAGAGTAAAGAAGTCAATAAAGAGATAATGTGTGAAAAGACTCAAAATGAAGGGGAAAGCTAGGTAATTCGTGACTATGAAATCCCAAGATTTTCATTGAAGCTGGAAGAGATAGAGAGTAGGCAGGGGATGTGTTATTAGAATTTGTTACCCTAAAAACTACAATTCCCAGTACCCCACTCTCCTCACATTATGTGCTGATGTAGGGAGGATATCAATTTGATGTAGCCCCACCTCTCACTCTCTTTTCTTCCCGTTGGGGCTTTGATGGAGCAGGCTTTTTAAACAGGCAAGGAAAACTTCATCACGTGGTCTTCATTTTGTTAAATAATTAAGATTTTTTTACTTCTATTTCCTTTTTATTCCTTCTGTTTCAAGAGATTATTAATAAACTTCATAAAAATATAATTCTTGGAGTGTTGGAAATTAATCTAACTCCTATAGGGAGGACTATATGATTAGACTTGGGCTTCAAGATCACTTTTAGAGTTGAATGGAGAAAAGACTTGATTGGGGGAAAAACTGTGGAAAAATGACCAATCAGCAGGCTATTGCAAGAGACCAGGTGTAAGGTGATAAGGGCCTGCACCAAGATGGTGACATTGTCAGAGAAGAAAGGACAATCAAGAGATGTTACAAAGGTAAAAGCAAAAGGTCTTTGCAACAGATTAGAATATTAAGGAGAAGATAGTGATTGGTAGTGTCAATGACTATAAAAAGATGGCAATATATAGAAATGCTGATGATCTATGTGCATTTATTTTGTATCCTGCAACTTTGCTAAAGTTGTTGATTATTTCTACAAGCTTCTTAGTTGATTCTCTAGGATTTTTTAAGTAGACCATCATATCCTCTGCAAAGAGTGATAACTTAGTCTCCTCATTGCCTATTTTGATACCTTCAATTTCTTTTTCTTCTTTAATTGCTACTGCTAGTGTTTCTAGTACTATGTTGAATAATACAGGTGATAATGGGCATCCTTGTTTCACTCCTGATCTTATTGGGAAGGCTTCTAATTTATCCCCATTGCATATGATG